>NW_028123694.1:0-552227 GCF_965194805.1 Balaenoptera borealis
CTTCTTTGCCTTCCCTCAATATATTTGTGGATGAGAGTTATCATTTATAACTCTGCAGGTTTGTGAATTGCAGTGCCCTGAACCTCCATTTTACAACTCGCTTTTTAGGGAGCTGGCCGCAAAAGCGCAGGATGGCTTCAGGCCCGGTTCTGGTTCCGGGGGGCAGGCTGATCCTGTGGTTAATTCTTCTTCCTGATGGGAAAATAGAGTGACCTGTGCCTGTCCCAACACCAAGAGCTAGTCTCTCGTTGGTTCCACGTCTTCCCGTTCATCCTCAGGACAAATTGCAACCTGTACGGAACAGGAGGTTAAAGGTGCTGATTTTCCAAGGAGGGAGATTGCTAGTAAAGTGGCTGGAATGGCGAACCCGGGCACAAGCAGATGAGAAATGAGGTGCGTTTTAGAAACCTTTCCCCATCACACGGTGTACCATCTTCTGGGTATCTCATGCATGTTTTCGATGTAGGAAGATGCCCTTGAACCTGGAGATTTGGGACCCATGCGATGGGTACCACGCAGTATTACTTTAAAGGGTCTGCGTTTGCTCACCCAACCTCACCAAACCTCTCAGCCGCAACAGTGTCCACCCTTATGTCTCATCCAGCTGTGGGTCTAGATATGGTCAATCCAGGTTGCATCACAGCCCCTGAACGCATTGTGTAAGAATTTCTCTCTCTTTCACTGTCTTTGTTTCATGGGTTTTTCAAAGTAATTTATTTTTATAATGGGGTTTAGCTGCTTTTCACTGCTGTGTTTATGCCGCTTTTTACCCACTTGACACACTAACAGAGAGATATCAATACATAGGTTTTAAGATTATTACTAGTCAGATATATTCTTGTGTGGTGAATAGGGCGTGTTGAGTCCAGTTCTCTGAGCAAGGAGTAGGTCTTGTCTATTACATATTGGGTTTATGGAACGGTATCTGAGCTAATTTGAATCCCTTGTTTTATGTATCACCCCACCTCACCTTTCCCGTTAAGCAGCCATAGTGTGTTTTCTGCATGTGTGACTCTGTTCTGTTTTCTGATTCAGTTCAAGTGTAACGGTTTTTACATTCCCTCTATAAGTGATACCTTATGAGAAGTGTCCTTTTCTGTGTGACTTATTTCACTTAGAATCGTCGTACGTAAATCCACTCATCATGCTGCTACTAGCCTTATGACATTGATTTCATGGCTGAGTGATATTCCATTGTACATAAGGACCACAACTTCTTTATCCATTTTTCTCTTTCCTGGGATATTGAAGGTGGAATGAAGTGGAGGTCCTTGTCAACAGAGCAGCCCTAAACTTTGGGGTGCTTGTGTCTTGCTAATTTTTCATTTTCCCAATTTATACCCCCATGAGTGGAAGTGCCCTATGCTCTCTAAGCTGTGTTTTTTAGATGTTTCAGGACACACCGTACACTTCTGCAGAGTGGCTGTTGGCAATTTACATCCCGCCCATCAGTATAGGAAGGCTCCCATTTCTCCATGGCCTGTCCTGCATTTCTGGTTTTGACATTTTTTTCAGCATGGCCCTTTTGACCGATGGGAAGCGAGACTTGTTTGTAGCGCTGATTTGCCTTTCCAGGTTACTTGGTTGGCCAAAAAGGGCGTATGCGTTTTTTCCTGAATATATTCAGGAAAAAACGCATACGCCCTTTTTGGCCAAGGGCATCATTGTCAACGATTTTCTGCTTTTCATGTGATTTAAAGGCGATTCGAATCTACCTCCTGAAATCTGTTTCCTGCAATTCTGCCTTGATTTCAAATCCTCTTCTTTGCCTTCCCTCAATATATTTGTGGATGAGAGTTATCATTTATAACTCTGCAGGTTTGTGAATTGCAGTGCCCTGAACCTCCATTTTACAACTCGCTTTTTAGGGAGCTGGCCGCAAAAGCGCAGGATGGCTTCAGGCCCGGTTCTGGTTCCGGGGGGCAGGCTGATCCTGTGGTTAATTCTTCTTCCTGATGGGAAAATAGAGTGACCTGTGCCTGTCCCAACACCAAGAGCTAGTCTCTCGTTGGTTCCACGTCTTCCCGTTCATCCTCAGGACAAATTGCAACCTGTACGGAACAGGAGGTTAAAGGTGCTGATTTTCCAAGGAGGGAGATTGCTAGTAAAGTGGCTGGAATGGCGAACCCGGGCACAAGCAGATGAGAAATGAGGTGCGTTTTAGAAACCTTTCCCCATCACACGGTGTACCATCTTCTGGGTATCTCATGCATGTTTTCGATGTAGGAAGATGCCCTTGAACCTGGAGATTTGGGACCCATGCGATGGGTACCACGCAGTATTACTTTAAAGGGTCTGCGTTTGCTCACCCAACCTCACCAAACCTCTCAGCCGCAACAGTGTCCACCCTTATGTCTCATCCAGCTGTGGGTCTAGATATGGTCAATCCAGGTTGCATCACAGCCCCTGAACGCATTGTGTAAGAATTTCTCTCTCTTTCACTGTCTTTGTTTCATGGGTTTTTCAAAGTAATTTATTTTTATAATGGGGTTTAGCTGCTTTTCACTGCTGTGTTTATGCCGCTTTTTACCCACTTGACACACTAACAGAGAGATATCAATACATAGGTTTTAAGATTATTACTAGTCAGATATATTCTTGTGCGGTGAATAGGGCGTGTTGAGTCCAGTTCTCTGAGCAAGGAGTAGGTCTTGTCTATTACATATTGGGTTTATGGAACGGTATCTGAGCTAATTTGAATCCCTTGTTTTATGTATCACCCCACCTCACCTTTCCCGTTAAGCAGCCATAGTGTGTTTTCTGCATGTGTGACTCTGTTCTGTTTTCTGATTCAGTTCAAGTGTAACGGTTTTTACATTCCCTCTATAAGTGATACCTTATGAGAAGTGTCCTTTTCTGTGTGACTTATTTCACTTAGAATCGTCGTACGTAAATCCACTCATCATGCTGCTACTAGCCTTATGACATTGATTTCATGGCTGAGTGATATTCCATTGTACATAAGGACCACAACTTCTTTATCCATTTTTCTCTTTCCTGGGATATTGAAGGTGGAATGAAGTGGAGGTCCTTGTCAACAGAGCAGCCCTAAACTTTGGGGTGCTTGTGTCTTGCTAATTTTTCATTTTCCCAATTTATACCCCCATGAGTGGAAGTGCCCTATGCTCTCTAAGCTGTGTTTTTTAGATGTTTCAGGACACACCGTACACTTCTGCAGAGTGGCTGTTGGCAATTTACATCCCGCCCATCAGTATAGGAAGGCTCCCATTTCTCCATGGCCTGTCCTGCATTTCTGGTTTTGACATTTTTTTCAGCATGGCCCTTTTGACCGATGGGAAGCGAGACTTGTTTGTAGCGCTGATTTGCCTTTCCAGGTTACTTGGTTGGCCAAAAAGGGCGTATGCGTTTTTTCCTGAATATATTCAGGAAAAAACGCATACGCCCTTTTTGGCCAAGGGCATCATTGTCAACGATTTTCTGCTTTTCATGTGATTTAAAGGCGATTCGAATCTACCTCCTGAAATCTGTTTCCTGCAATTCTGCCTTGATTTCAAATCCTCTTCTTTGCCTTCCCTCAATATATTTGTGGATGAGAGTTATCATTTATAACTCTGCAGGTTTGTGAATTGCAGTGCCCTGAACCTCCATTTTACAACTCGCTTTTTAGGGAGCTGGCCGCAAAAGCGCAGGATGGCTTCAGGCCCGGTTCTGGTTCCGGGGGGCAGGCTGATCCTGTGGTTAATTCTTCTTCCTGATGGGAAAATAGAGTGACCTGTGCCTGTCCCAACACCAAGAGCTAGTCTCTCGTTGGTTCCACGTCTTCCCGTTCATCCTCAGGACAAATTGCAACCTGTACGGAACAGGAGGTTAAAGGTGCTGATGCTCCAAGGAGGGAGATTGCTAGTAAAGTGGCTGGAATGGCGAACCCGGGCACAAGCAGATGAGAAATGAGGTGCGTTTTAGAAACCTTTCCCCATCACACGGTGTACCATCTTCTGGGTATCTCATGCATGTTTTCGATGTAGGAAGATGCCCTTGAACCTGGAGATTTGGGACCCATGCGATGGGTACCACGCAGTATTACTTTAAAGGGTCTGCGTTTGCTCACCCAACCTCACCAAACCTCTCAGCCGCAACAGTGTCCACCCTTATGTCTCATCCAGCTGTGGGTCTAGATATGGTCAATCCAGGTTGCATCACAGCCCCTGAACGCATTGTGTAAGAATTTCTCTCTCTTTCACTGTCTTTGTTTCATGGGTTTTTCAAAGTAATTTATTTTTATAATGGGGTTTAGCTGCTTTTCACTGCTGTGTTTATGCCGCTTTTTACCCACTTGACACACTAACAGAGAGATATCAATACATAGGTTTTAAGATTATTACTAGTCAGATATATTCTTGTGCGGTGAATAGGGCGTGTTGAGTCCAGTTCTCTGAGCAAGGAGTAGGTCTTGTCTATTACATATTGGGTTTATGGAACGGTATCTGAGCTAATTTGAAACCCTTGTTTTATGTATCACCCCACCTCACCTTTCCCGTTAAGCAGCCATAGTGTGTTTTCTGCATGTGTGACTCTGTTCTGTTTTGTAATTCAGTTCAAGTGTAACGGTTTTTACATTCCCTCTATAAGTGATACCTTATGAGAAGTGCCCTTTTCTGTGTGACTTATTTCACTTAGAATCGTCGTACCTAAATCCACTCATCATGCTGCTACTAGCCTTATGACATTGATTTCACGGCTGAGTGATATTCCATTGTACATAAGGACCACAACTTCTTTATCCATTTTTCTCTTTCCTGGGATATTGAAGGTGGAATGAAGTGGAGGTCCTTGTCAACAGAGCAGCCCTAAACTTTGGGGTGCTTGTGTCTTGCTGATTTTTAATTTTCCCAATTTATAACCCCATGAGTGGAAGTGCCCTATGCTCTCTAAGCTTTGTTTTTTAGATGTTTCAGGACTCACCGTACGCTTCTCCAGAGTGGCTGTTGGCAATTTACATCCCGCCCATCAGTGTAGCAAGGCTCCCATTTCTCCATGGCCTGTCCTGCATTTCTGGTTTTGACACTTTATTCAGCATGGCCTTTTTAACCGATGGGAAGCGAGACATCTTTGTAGCGCTGATTTGCCTTTCCAGGTTGCTTGGTTGGCCAAAAAGGGCGTATGCGTTTTTTCCTGAATATATTCAGGAAAAAACGCATACGCCCTTTTTGGCCAAGGGCATCATTGTCAACGTTTTGCCGCTTTTCATGTGCTTTAAAGGCGATTCGAATCTACCTCCTGAAATCTGTTTCCTGCAATTCTGCCTTGATTTCAAATCCTCTTCTTTGCCTTCCCTCAATATATTTGTGGACGAGAGTTATCATTTATAACTCTGCAGGTTTGTGAATTGCAGTGCCCTGAACCTCCATTTTACAACTCGCGTTTTGGGGAGATGGCCGCAAAAGCGCAGGATGGCTTCAGGCCCTGTTCTGGTTCCGGGGGGCAGGCTGAGCCTGTGGTTAATTCTTCTTCCTGATGGGAAAATAGAGTGACCTGTGCCTGTCCCAACACCAAGAGCTAGTCTTTCATTGGTTCCACGTCTTCCCGTTCATCCTCAGTACAAATTGCAACCTGTACGGAACAGGAGGTTAAAGGTGCTGATGCTCCAAGGAGGGAGATTGCTAGTAAAGTGGCTGGAATGGCGAACCCGGGCACAAGCAGATGAGAAATGAGGTGCGTTTTAGAAACCTTTCCCCATCATACGGTGTACCATCTTCTGGGTATCTCATGCATGTTTTCGATGTAGGAAGATGCCCTTGAACCTGGAGATTTGGGACCCATGCGATGGGTACCACGCAGTATTACTTTAAAGGGTCTGCGTTTGCTCACCCAACCTCACCAAACCTCTCAGCCGCAACAGTGTCCACCCTTATGTCTCATCCAGCTGTGGGTCTAGATATGGTCAATCCACTTTGCATCACAGCCCGTGAACGCATTGTGTAAGAATTTCGCTCTCTTTCACTGTCTTTGTTTCATGGGTTTTTCAAAGTAATTTATTTTTATAAATGGGTTTAGCTGCTTTTCACTGCTGTGTTTATGCCGCTTTTCACCCACTTGACACACTAACAGAGAGATATCAATACATAGGTTTTAAGATTATTACTAGTCAGATATATTCTTGTGCGGTGAATAGGGCGTGTTGAGTCCAGTTCTCTGAGCAAGGAGTAGGTCTTGTCTATTACATATTGGGTTTATGGAACGGTATCTGAGCTAATTTGATACCCTTGTTTTATGTATCACCCCACCTCACCTTTCCCGTTAAGCAGCCATAGTGTGTTTTCTGCATGTGTGACTCTGTTCTGTTTTGTAATTCAGTTCAAGTGTAACGGTTTTTACATTCCCTCTATCAGTGATACCTTATGAGAAGTGTCCTTTTCTGTGTGACTTATTTCACTTAGAGTCGTTGTACCTAAATCCACTCATCATGCTGCTACTAGCCTTATGACATTGATTTCACGGCTGAGTGATATTCCATTGTACATAAGGACCACAACTTCTTTATCCATTTTTCTCTTTCCTGGGATATTGAAGGTGGAATGAAGTGGAGGTCCTTGTCAACAGAGCAGCCCTAAACTTTGGGGTGCTTGTGTCTTGCTGATTTTTAATTTTCCCAATTTATAACCCCATGAGTGGAAGTGCCCTATGCTCTCTAAGCTTTGTTTTTTAGATGTTTCAGGACTCACCGTACGCTTCTCCAGAGTGGCTGCTGGCAATTTACATCCCGCCCATCAGTGTAGCAAGGCTCCCATTTCTCCATGGCCTGTCCTGCATTTCTGGTTTTGACACTTTATTCAGCATGGCCTTTTTAACCGATGGGAAGCGAGACATCTTTGTAGCGCTGATTTGCCTTTCCAGGTTGCTTGGTTGGCCAAAAAGGGCGTATGCGTTTTTTCCTGAATATATTCAGGAAAAAACGCATACGCCCTTTTTGGCCAAGGGCATCATTGTCAACGTTTTGCCGCTTTTCATGTGCTTTAAAGGCGATTCGAATCTACCTCCTGAAATATGTTTCCTGCAATTCTGCCTTGATTTCAAATCCTCTTCTTTGCCTTCCCTCAATATATTTGTGGACGAGAGTTATCATTTATAACTCTGCAGGTTTGTGAATTGCAGTGCCCTGAACCTCCATTTTACAACTCGCGTTTTTGGGAGATGGCCGCAAAAGCGCAGGATGGCTTCAGGCCCTGTTCTTGTTCCGGGGGGCAGGCTGAGCCTGTGGTTAATTCTTCTTCCTGATGGCAAAATAGAGTGACCTGTGCCTGTCCCAACACCAAGAGCTAGTCTTTCATTGGTTCCACGTCTTCCCGTTCATCCTCAGTACAAATTGCAACCTGTACGGAACAGGAGGTTAAAGGTGCTGATGCTCCAAGGAGGGAGATTGCTAATAAAGTGGCTGGAATGGCGAACCCGGGCACAAGCAGATGAGAAATGAGGTGCGTTTTAGAAACCTTTCCCCATCATACGGTTTACCATCTTCTGGGTATCTCATGCATGTTTTCGATGTAGGAAGATGCCCTTGAACCTGGAGATTTGGGACCCATGCGATGGGTACCACGCAGTATTACTTTAAAGGGTCTGCGTTTGCTCACCCAACCTCACCAAACCTCTCAGCCGCAACAGTGTCCACCCTTATGTCTCATCCAGCTGTGGGTCTAGATATGGTCAATCCAGGTTGCATCACAGCCCGTGAACGCATTGTGTAAGAATTTCTCTCTCTTTCACTGTCTTTGTTTCATGGGTTTTTCAAAGTAATTTATTTTTATAAATGGGTTTAGCTGCTTTTCACTGCTGTGTTTATGCCGCTTTTCACCCACTTGACACACTAACAGAGAGATATCAATACATAGGTTTTAAGATTATTACTAGTCAGATATATTCTTGTGCGGTGAATAGGGCGTGTTGAGTCCAGTTCTCTGAGCAAGGAGTAGGTCTTGTCTATTACATATTGGGTTTACGGAACGGTATCTGAGCTAATTTGATACCCTTGTTTTATGTATCACCCCACCTCACCTTTCCCGTTAAGCAGCCATAGTGTGTTTTCTGCATGTGTGACTCTGTTCTGTTTTGTAATTCAGTTCAAGTGTAACGGTTTTTACATTCCCTCTATCAGTGATACCTTATGAGAAGTGTCCTTTTCTGTGTGACTTATTTCACTTAGAGTCGTTGTACCTAAATCCACTCATCATGCTGCTACTAGCCTTATGACATTGATTTCACGGCTGAGTGATATTACATTGTACATAAGGACCACAACTTCTTTATCCATTTTTCTCTTTCCTGGGATATTGAAGGTGGAATGAAGTGGAGGTCCTTGTCAACAGAGCAGCCCTAAACTTTGGGGTTCTTGTGTCTTGCTGATTTTTCATTTTCCCAATTTATACCCCCATGAGTGGAAGTGCCCTATGCTCTCTAAGCTGTGTTTTTTAGATGTTTCAGGACACACCGTACACTTCTGCAGAGTGGCTGTTGGCAATTTACATCCCGCCCATCAGTATAGGAAGGCTCCCATTTCTCCATGGCCTGTCCTGCATTTCTGGTTTTGACATTTTTTTCAGCATGGCCCTTTTGACCGATGGGAAGCGAGACTTGTTTGTAGCGCTGATTTGCCTTTCCAGGTTGCTTGGTTGGCCAAAAAGGGCGTATGCGTTTTTTCCTGAATATATTCAGGAAAAAACGCATACGCCCTTTTTGGCCAAGGGCATCATTGTCAACGATTTTCTGCTTTTCATGTGATTTAAAGGCGATTCGAATCTACCTCCTGAAATCTGTTTCCTGCAATTCTGCCTTGATTTCAAATCCTCTTCTTTGCCTTCCCTCAATATATTTGTGGACGAGAGTTATCATTTATAACTCTGCAGGTTTGTGAATTGCAGTGCCCTGAACCTCCATTTTACAACTCGCTTTTTAGGGAGCTGGCCGCAAAAGCGCAGGATGGCTTCAGGCCCGGTTCTGGTTCCGGGGGGCAGGCTGATCCTGTGGTTAATTCTTCTTCCTGATGGGAAAATAGAGTGACCTGTGCCTGTCCCAACACCAAGAGCTAGTCTCTCGTTGGTTCCACGTCTTCCCGTTCATCCTCAGGACAAATTGCAACCTGTACGGAACAGGAGGTTAAAGGTGCTGATGCTCCAAGGAGGGAGATTGCTAGTAAAGTGCCTGGAATGGCGAACCCGGGCACAAGCAGATGAGAAATGAGGTGCGTTTTAGAAACCTTTCCCCATCACACGGTGTACCATCTTCTGGGTATCTCATGCATGTTTTCGATGTAGGAAGATGCCCTTGAACCTGGAGATTTGGGACCCATGCGATGGGTACCACGCAGTATTACTTTAAAGGGTCTGCGTTTGCTCACCCAACCTCACCAAACCTCTCAGCCGCAACAGTGTCCACCCTTATGTCTCATCCAGCTGTGGGTCTAGATATGGTCAATCCAGGTTGCATCACAGCCCCTGAACGCATTGTGTAAGAATTTCTCTCTCTTTCACTGTCTTTGTTTCATGGGTTTTTCAAAGTAATTTATTTTTATAATGGGGTTTAGCTGCTTTTCACTGCTGTGTTTATGCCGCTTTTTACCCACTTGACACACTAACAGAGAGATATCAATACATAGGTTTTAAGATTATTACTAGTCAGATATATTCTTGTGCGGTGAATAGGGCGTGTTGAGTCCAGTTCTCTGAGCAAGGAGTAGGTCTTGTCTATTACATATTGGGTTTATGGAACGGTATCTGAGCTAATTTGAAACCCTTGTTTTATGTATCACCCCACCTCACCTTTCCCGTTAAGCAGGCATAGTGTGTTTTCTGCATGTGTGACTCTGTTCTGTTTTGTAATTCAGTTCAAGTGTAACGGTTTTTACATTCCCTCTATAAGTGATACCTTATGAGAAGTGCCCTTTTCTGTGTGACTTATTTCACTTAGAATCATCGTACCTAAATCCACTCATCATGCTGGTACTAGCCTTATGACATTGATTTCACGGCTGAGTGATATTCCATTGTACATAAGGACCACAACTTCTTTATCCATTTTTCTCTTTCCTGGGATATTGAAGGTGGAATGAAGTGGAGGTCCTTGTCAACAGAGCAGCCCTAAACTTTGGGGTGCTTGTGTCTTGCTGATTTTTAATTTTCCCAATTTATAACCCCATGAGTGGAAGTGCCCTATGCTCTCTAAGCTTTGTTTTTTAGATGTTTCAGGACTCACCGTACGCTTCTCCAGAGTGGCTGTTGGCAATTTACATCCCGCCCATCAGTGTAGCAAGGCTCCCATTTCTCCATGGCCTGTCCTGCATTTCTGGTTTTGACACTTTATTCAGCATGGCCTTTTTAACCGATGGGAAGCGAGACATCTTTGTAGCGCTGATTTGCCTTTCCAGGTTGCTTGGTTGGCCAAAAAGGGCGTATGCGTTTTTTCCTGAATATATTCAGGAAAAAACGCATACGCCCTTTTTGGCCAAGGGCATCATTGTCAACGTTTTGCCGCTTTTCATGTGCTTTAAAGGCGATTCGAATCTACCTCCTGAAATATGTTTCCTGCAATTCTGCCTTGATTTCAAATCCTCTTCTTTGCCTTCCCTCAATATATTTGTGGACGAGAGTTATCATTTATAACTCTGCAGGTTTGTGAATTGCAGTGCCCTGAACCTCCATTTTACAACTCGCGTTTTTGGGAGATGGCCGCAAAAGCACAGGATGGCTTCAGGCCCTGTTCTTGTTCCGGGGGGCAGGCTGAGCCTGTGGTTAATTCTTCTTCCTGATGGGAAAATAGAGTGACCTGTGCCTGTCCCAACACCAAGAGCTAGTCTTTCATTGGTTCCACGTCTTCCCGTTCATCCTCAGTACAAATTGCAACCTGTACGGAACAGGAGGTTAAAGGTGCTGATGCTCCAAGGAGGGAGATTGCTAGTAAAGTGGCTGGAATGGCGAACCCGGGCACAAGCAGATGAGAAATGAGGTGCGTTTTAGAAACCTTTCCCCATCATACGGTGTACCATCTTCTGGGTATCTCATGCATGTTTTCGATGTAGGAAGATGCCCTTGAACCTGGAGATTTGGGACCCATGCGATGGGTACCACGCAGTATTACTTTAAAGGGTCTGCGTTTGCTCACCCAACCTCACCAAACCTCTCAGCCGCAACAGTGTCCACCCTTATGTCTCATCCAGCTGTGGGTCTAGATATGGTCAATCCACTTTGCATCACAGCCCGTGAACGCATTGTGTAAGAATTTCGCTCTCTTTCACTGTCTTTGTTTCATGGGTTTTTCAAAGTAATTTATTTTTATAAATGGGTTTAGCTGCTTTTCACTGCTGTGTTTATGCCGCTTTTCACCCACTTGACACACTAACAGAGAGATATCAATACATAGGTTTTAAGATTATTACTAGTCAGATATATTCTTGTGCGGTGAATAGGGCGTGTTGAGTCCAGTTCTCTGAGCAAGGAGTAGGTCTTGTCTATTACATATTGGGTTTATGGAACGGTATCTGAGCTAATTTGATACCCTTGTTTTATGTATCACCCCACCTCACCTTTCCCGTTAAGCAGCCATAGTGTGTTTTCTGCATGTGTGACTCTGTTCTGTTTTGTAATTCAGTTCAAGTGTAACGGTTTTTACATTCCCTCTATCAGTGATACCTTATGAGAAGTGTCCTTTTCTGTGTGACTTATTTCACTTAGAGTCGTTGTACCTAAATCCACTCATCATGCTGCTACTAGCCTTATGACATTGATTTCACGGCTGAGTGATATTCCATTGTACATAAGGACCACAACTTCTTTATCCATTTTTCTCTTTCCTGGGATATTGAAGGTGGAATGAAGTGGAGGTCCTTGTCAACAGAGCAGCCCTAAACTTTGGGGTGCTTGTGTCTTGCTGATTTTTAATTTTCCCAATTTATAACCCCATGAGTGGAAGTGCCCTATGCTCTCTAAGCTTTGTTTTTTAGATGTTTCAGGACTCACCGTACGCTTCTCCAGAGTGGCTGTTGGCAATTTACATCCCGCCCATCAGTGTAGCAAGGCTCCCATTTCTCCATGGCCTGTCCTGCATTTCTGGTTTTGACACTTTATTCAGCATGGCCTTTTTAACCGATGGGAAGCGAGACATCTTTGTAGCGCTGATTTGCCTTTCCAGGTTGCTTGGTTGGCCAAAAAGGGCGTATGCGTTTTTTCCTGAATATATTCAGGAAAAAACGCATACGCCCTTTTTGGCCAAGGGCATCATTGTCAACGTTTTGCCGCTTTTCATGTGCTTTAAAGGCGATTCGAATCTACCTCCTGAAATCAGTTTCCTGCAATTCTGCCTTGATTTCAAATCCTCTTCTTTGCCTTCCCTCAATATATTTGTGGACGAGAGTTATCATTTATAACTCTGCAGGTTTGTGAATTGCAGTGCCCTGAACCTCCATTTTACAACTCGCGTTTTTGGGAGATGGCCGCAAAAGCGCAGGATGGCTTCAGGCCCTCTTCTTGTTCCGGGGGGCAGGCTGAGCCTGTGGTTAATTCTTCTTCCTGATGGGAAAATAGAGTGACCTGTGCCTGTCCCAACACCAAGAGCTAGTCTTTCATTGGTTCCACGTCTTCCCGTTCATCCTCAGTACAAATTGCAACCTGTACGGAACAGGAGGTTAAAGGTGCTGATGCTCCAAGGAGGGAGATTGCTAATAAAGTGGCTGGAATGGCGAACCCGGGCACAAGCAGATGAGAAATGAGGTGCGTTTTAGAAACCTTTCCCCATCATACGGTGTACCATCTTCTGGGTATCTCATGCATGTTTTCGATGTAGGAAGATGCCCTTGAACCTGGAGATTTGGGACCCATGCGATGGGTACCACGCAGTATTACTTTAAAGGGTCTGCGTTTGCTCACCCAACCTCACCAAACCTCTCAGCCGCAACAGTGTCCACCCTTATGTCTCATCCAGCTGTGGGTCTAGATATGGTCAATCCAGGTTGCATCACAGCCCGTGAACGCATTGTGTAAGAATTTCTCTCTCTTTCACTGTCTTTGTTTCATGGGTTTTTCAAAGTAATTTATTTTTATAAATGGGTTTAGCTGCTTTTCACTGCTGTGTTTATGCCGCTTTTCACCCACTTGACACACTAACAGAGAGATATCAATACATAGGTTTTAAGATTATTACTAGTCAGATATATTCTTGTGCGGTGAATAGGGCGTGTTGAGTCCAGTTCTCTGAGCAAGGAGTAGGTCTTGTCTATTACATATTGGGTTTATGGAACGGTATCTGAGCTAATTTGATACCCTTGTTTTATGTATCACCCCACCTCACCTTTCCCGTTAAGCAGCCATAGTGTGTTTTCTGCATGTGTGACTCTGTTCTGTTTTGTAATTCAGTTCAAGTGTAACGGTTTTTACATTCCCTCTATCAGTGATACCTTATGAGAAGTGTCCTTTTCTGTGTGACTTATTTCACTTAGAATCGTTGTACCTAAATCCACTCATCATGCTGCTACTAGCCTTATGACATTGATTTCACGGCTGAGTGATATTCCATTGTACATAAGGACCACAACTTCTTTATCCATTTTTCTCTTTCCTGGGATATTGAAGGTGGAATGAAGTGGAGGTCCTTGTCAACAGAGCAGCCCTAAACTTTGGGGTGCTTGTGTCTTGCTGATTTTTAATTTTCCCAATTTATACCCCCATGAGTGGAAGTGCCCTATGCTCTCTAAGCTGTGTTTTTTAGATGTTTCAGGACACACCGTACACTTCTGCAGAGTGGCTGTTGGCAATTTACATCCCGCCCATCAGTATAGGAAGGCTCCCATTTCTCCATGGCCTGTCCTGCATTTCTGGTTTTGACATTTTTTTCAGCATGGCCCTTTTGACCGATGGGAAGCGAGACTTGTTTGTAGCGCTGATTTGCCTTTCCAGGTTGCTTGGTTGGCCAAAAAGGGCGTATGCGTTTTTTCCTGAATATATTCAGGAAAAAACGCATACGCCCTTTTTGGCCAAGGGCATCATTGTCAACGATTTTCTGCTTTTCATGTGATTTAAAGGCGATTCGAATCTACCTCCTGAAATCTGTTTCCTGCAATTCTGCCTTGATTTCAAATCCTCTTCTTTGCCTTCCCTCAATATATTTGTGGACGAGAGTTATCATTTATAACTCTGCAGGTTTGTGAATTGCAGTGCCCTGAACCTCCATTTTACAACTCGCTTTTTAGGGAGCTGGCCGCAAAAGCGCAGGATGGCTTCAGGCCCGGTTCTGGTTCCGGGGGGCAGGCTGATCCTGTGGTTAATTCTTCTTCCTGATGGGAAAATAGAGTGACCTGTGCCTGTCCCAACACCAAGAGCTAGTCTCTCGTTGGTTCCACGTCTTCCCGTTCATCCTCAGGACAAATTGCAACCTGTACGGAACAGGAGGTTAAAGGTGCTGATGCTCCAAGGAGGGAGATTGCTAGTAAAGTGGCTGGAATGGCGAACCCGGGCACAAGCAGATGAGAAATGAGGTGCGTTTTAGAAACCTTTCCCCATCACACGGTGTACCATCTTCTGGGTATCTCATGCATGTTTTCGATGTAGGAAGATGCCCTTGAACCTGGAGATTTGGGACCCATGCGATGGGTACCACGCAGTATTACTTTAAAGGGTCTGCGTTTGCTCACCCAACCTCACCAAACCTCTCAGCCGCAACAGTGTCCACCCTTATGTCTCATCCAGCTGTGGGTCTAGATATGGTCAATCCAGGTTGCATCACAGCCCCTGAACGCATTGTGTAAGAATTTCTCTCTCTTTCACTGTCTTTGTTTCATGGGTTTTTCAAAGTAATTTATTTTTATAATGGGGTTTAGCTGCTTTTCACTGCTGTGTTTATGCCGCTTTTTACCCACTTGACACACTAACAGAGAGATATCAATACATAGGTTTTAAGATTATTACTAGTCAGATATATTCTTGTGCGGTGAATAGGGCGTGTTGAGTCCAGTTCTCTGAGCAAGGAGTAGGTCTTGTCTATTACATATTGGGTTTATGGAACGGTATCTGAGCTAATTTGAAACCCTTGTTTTATGTATCACCCCACCTCACCTTTCCCGTTAAGCAGCCATAGTGTGTTTTCTGCATGTGTGACTCTGTTCTGTTTTGTAATTCAGTTCAAGTGTAACGGTTTTTACATTCCCTCTATAAGTGATACCTTATGAGAAGTGCCCTTTTCTGTGTGACTTATTTCACTTAGAGTCGTCGTACCTAAATCCACTCATCATGCTGGTACTAGCCTTATGACATTGATTTCACGGCTGAGTGATATTCCATTGTACATAAGGACCACAACTTCTTTATCCATTTTTCTCTTTCCTGGGATATTGAAGGTGGAATGAAGTGGAGGTCCTTGTCAACAGAGCAGCCCTAAACTTTGGGGTGCTTGTGTCTTGCTGATTTTTAATTTTCCCAATTTATAACCCCATGAGTGGAAGTGCCCTATGCTCTCTAAGCTTTGTTTTTTAGATGTTTCAGGACTCACCGTACGCTTCTCCAGAGTGGCTGTTGGCAATTTACATCCCGCCCATCAGTGTAGCAAGGCTCCCATTTCTCCATGGCCTGTCCTGCATTTCTGGTTTTGACACTTTATTCAGCATGGCCTTTTTAACCGATGGGAAGCGAGACATCTTTGTAGCACTGATTTGCCTTTCCAGGTTGCTTGGTTGGCCAAAAAGGGCGTATGCGTTTTTTCCTGAATATATTCAGGAAAAAACGCATACGCCCTTTTTGGCCAAGGGCATCATTGTCAACGTTTTGCCGCTTTTCATGTGCTTTAAAGGCGATTCGAATCTACCTCCTGAAATATGTTTCCTGCAATTCTGCCTTGATTTCAAATCCTCTTCTTTGCCTTCCCTCAATATATTTGTGGAAGAGAGTTATCATTTATAACTCTGCAGGTTTGTGAATTGCAGTGCCCTGAACCTCCATTTTATAACTCGCGTTTTTGGGAGATGGCCGCAAAAGCGCAGGATGGCTTCAGGCCCTGTTCTTGTTCCGGGGGGCAGGCTGAGCCTGTGGTTAATTCTTCTTCCTGATGGGAAAATAGAGTGACCTGTGCCTGTCCCAACACCAAGAGCTAGTCTTTCATTGCTTCCACGTCTTCCCGTTCATCCTCAGTACAAATTGCAACCTGTACGGAACAGGAGGTTAAAGGTGCTGATGCTCCAAGGAGGGAGATTGCTAGTAAAGTGGCTGGAATGGCGAACCCGGGCACAAGCAGATGAGAAATGAGGTGCGTTTTAGAAACCTTTCCCCATCATACGGTGTACCATCTTCTGGGTATCTCATGCATGTTTTCGATGTAGGAAGATGCCCTTGAACCTGGAGATTTGGGACCCATGCGATGGGTACCACGCAGTATTACTTTAAAGGGTCTGCGTTTGCTCACCCAACCTCACCAAACCTCTCAGCCGCAACAGTGTCCACCTTTATGTCTCATCCAGCTGTGGGTCTAGATATGGTCAATCCAGGTTGCATCACAGCCCCTGAACGCATTGTGTAAGAATTTCTCTCTCTTTCACTGTCTTTGTTTCATGGGTTTTTCAAAATAATTTATTTTTATAATGGGGTTTAGCTGCTTTTCACTGCTGTGTTTATGCCGCTTTTTACCCACTTGACACACTAACAGAGAGATATCAATACATAGGTTTTAAGATTATTACTAGTCAGATATATTCTTGTGTGGTGAATACGGCGTGTTGAGTCCAGTTCTCTGAGCAAGGAGTAGGTCTTGGCTATTACATATTGGGTTTATGGAACTGTATCTGAGCTAATTTGAATCCCTTGTTTTATGTATCACCCCACCTCACCTTTCCCGTTAAGCAGCCATAGTGTGTTTTCTGCATGTGTGACTCTGTTCTGTTTTCTGATTCAGTTCAAGTGTAACGGTTTTTACATTCCCTCTATAAGTGATACCTTATGAGAAGTGTCCTTTTCTCTGTGACTTATTTCACTTAGAATCGTCGTACCTAAATCCACTCATCATGCTGCTACTAGCCTTATGACATTGATTTCATGGCTGAGTGATATTCCATTGTACATAAGGACCACAACTTCTTTATCCATTTTTCTCTTTCCTGGGATATTGAAGGTGGAATGAAGTGGAGGTCCTTGTCAACAGAGCAGCCCTAAACTTTGGGGTGCTTGTGTCTTGCTGATTTTTAATTTTCCCAATTTATACCCCCATGAGTGGAAGTGCCCTATGCTCTCTAAGCTGTGTTTTTTAGATGTTTCAGGACACACCGTACACTTCTGCAGAGTGGCTGTTGGCAATTTACATCCCGCCCATCAGTATAGGAAGGCTCCCATTTCTCCATGGCCTGTCCTGCATTTCTGGTTTTGACATTTTTTTCAGCATGGCCCTTTTGACCGATGGGAAGCGAGACTTGTTTGTAGCGCTGATTTGCCTTTCCAGGTTGCTTGGTTGGCCAAAAAGGGCGTATGCGTTTTTTCCTGAATATATTCAGGAAAAAACGCATACGCCCTTTTTGGCCAAGGGCATCATTGTCAACGATTTTCTGCTTTTCATGTGATTTAAAGGCGATTCGAATCTACCTCCTGAAATCTGTTTCCTGCAATTCTGCCTTGATTTCAAATCCTCTTCTTTGCCTTCCCTCAATATATTTGTGGATGAGAGTTATCATTTATAACTCTGCAGGTTTGTGAATTGCAGTGCCCTGAACCTCCATTTTACAACTCGCTTTTTAGGGAGCTGGCCGCAAAAGCGCAGGATGGCTTCAGGCCCGGTTCTGGTTCCGGGGGGCAGGCTGATCCTGTGGTTAATTCTTCTTCCTGATGGGAAAATAGAGTGACCTGTGCCTGTCCCAACACCAAGAGCTAGTCTCTCGTTGGTTCCACGTCTTCCCGTTCATCCTCAGGACAAATTGCAACCTGTACGGAACAGGAGGTTAAAGGTGCTGATGCTCCAAGGAGGGAGATTGCTAGTAAAGTGGCTGGAATGGCGAACCCGGGCACAAGCAGATGAGAAATGAGGTGCGTTTTAGAAACCTTTCCCCATCACACGGTGTACCATCTTCTGGGTATCTCATGCATGTTTTCGATGTAGGAAGATGCCCTTGAACCTGGAGATTTGGGACCCATGCGATGGGTACCACGCAGTATTACTTTAAAGGGTCTGTGTTTGCTCACCCAACCTCACCAAACCTCTCAGCCGCAACAGTGTCCACCCTTATGTCTCATCCAGCTGTGGGTCTAGATATGGTCAATCCAGTTTGCATCACAGCCCCTGAACGCATTGTGTAAGAATTTCTCTCTCTTTCACTGTCTTTGTTTCATGGGTTTTTCAAAGAAATTTATTTTTATAATGGGGTTTAGCTGCTTTTCACTGCTGTGTTTATGCCGCTTTACACCCACTTGACACACTAACAGAGAGATATCAATACATAGGTTTTAAGATTATTACTAGTCAGATATATTCTTGTGCGGTGAATAGGGCGTGTTGAGTCCAGTTCTCTGAGCAAGGAGTAGGTCTTGTCTATTACATATTGGGTTTATGGAACGGTATCTGAGCTAATTTGAAACCCTTGTTTTATGTATCACCCCACCTCACCTTTCCCGTTAAGCAGCCATAGTGTGTTTTCTGCATGTGTGACTCTGTTCTGTTTTGTAATTCAGTTCAAGTGTAACGGTTTTTACATTCCCTCTATAAGTGATACCTTATGAGAAGTGCCCTTTTCTGTGTGACTTATTTCACTTAGAGTCGTCGTACCTAAATCCACTCATCATGCTGGTACTAGCCTTATGACATTGATTTCACGGCTCAGTGATATTCCATTGTACATAAGGACCACAACTTCTTTATCCATTTTTCTCTTTCCTGGGATATTGAAGGTGGAATGAAGTGGAGGTCCTTGTCAACAGAGCAGCCCTAAACTTTGGGGTGCTTGTGTCTTGCTGATTTTTAATTTTCCCAATTTATAACCCCATGAGTGGAAGTGCCCTATGCTCTCTAAGCTTTGTTTTTTAGATGTTTCAGGACTCACCGTACGCTTCTCCAGAGTGGCTGTTGGCAATTTACATCCCGCCCATCAGTGTAGCAAGGCTCCCATTTCTCCATGGCCTGTCCTGCATTTCTGGTTTTGACACTTTATTCAGCATGGCCTTTTTAACCGATGGGAAGCGAGACATCTTTGTAGCGCTGATTTGCCTTTCCAGGTTGCTTGGTTGGCCAAAAAGGGCGTATGCGTTTTTTCCTGAATATATTCAGGAAAAAACGCATACGCCCTTTTTGGCCAAGGGCATCATTGTCAACGTTTTGCCGCTTTTCATGTGCTTTAAAGGCGATTCGAATCTACCTCCTGAAATATGTTTCCTGCAATTCTGCCTTGATTTCAAATCCTCTTCTTTGCCTTCCCTCAATATATTTGTGGACGAGAGTTATCATTTATAACTCTGCAGGTTTGTGAATTGCAGTGCCCTGAACCTCCATTTTATAACTCGCGTTTTTGGGAGATGGCCGCAAAAGCGCAGGATGGCTTCAGGCCCTGTTCTTGTTCCGGGGGGCAGGCTGAGCCTGTGGTTAATTCTTCTTCCTGATGGGAAAATAGAGTGACCTGTGCCTGTCCCAACACCAAGAGCTAGTCTTTCATTGGTTCCACGTCTTCCCGTTCATCCTCAGTACAAATTGCAACCTGTACGGAACAGGAGGTTAAAGGTGCTGATGCTCCAAGGAGGGAGATTGCTAGTAAAGTGGCTGGAATGGCGAACCCGGGCACAAGCAGATGAGAAATGAGGTGCGTTTTAGAAACCTTTCCCCATCATACGGTGTACCATCTTCTGGGTATCTCATGCATGTTTTCGATGTAGGAAGATGCCCTTGAACCTGGAGATTTGGGACCCATGCGATGGGTACCACGCAGTATTACTTTAAAGGGTCTGCGTTTGCTCACCCAACCTCACCAAACCTCTCAGCCGCAACAGTGTCCACCTTTATGTCTCATCCAGCTGTGGGTCTAGATATGGTCAATCCAGGTTGCATCACAGCCCCTGAACGCATTGTGTAAGAATTTCTCTCTCTTTCACTGTCTTTGTTTCATGGGTTTTTCAAAATAATTTATTTTTATAATGGGGTTTAGCTGCTTTTCACTGCTGTGTTTATGCCGCTTTTTACCCACTTGACACACTAACAGAGAGATATCAATACATAGGTTTTAAGATTATTACTAGTCAGATATATTCTTGTGTGGTGAATACGGCGTGTTGAGTCCAGTTCTCTGAGCAAGGAGTAGGTCTTGGCTATTACATATTGGGTTTATGGAACTGTATCTGAGCTAATTTGAATCCCTTGTTTTATGTATCACCCCACCTCACCTTTCCCGTTAAGCAGCCATAGTGTGTTTTCTGCATGTGTGACTCTGTTCTGTTTTCTGATTCAGTTCAAGTGTAACGGTTTTTACATTCCCTCTATAAGTGATACCTTATGAGAAGTGTCCTTTTCTCTGTGACTTATTTCACTTAGAATCGTCGTACCTAAATCCACTCATCATGCTGCTACTAGCCTTATGACATTGATTTCATGGCTGAGTGATATTCCATTGTACATAAGGACCACAACTTCTTTATCCATTTTTCTCTTTCCTGGGATATTGAAGGTGGAATGAAGTGGAGGTCCTTGTCAACAGAGCAGCCCTAAACTTTGGGGTGCTTGTGTCTTGCTGATTTTTAATTTTCCCAATTTATACCCCCATGATTGGAAGTGCCCTATGCTCTCTAAGCTGTGTTTTTTAGATGTTTCAGGACACACCGTACACTTCTGCAGAGTGGCTGTTGGCAATTTACATCCCGCCCATCAGTATAGGAAGGCTCCCATTTCTCCATGGCCTGTCCTGCATTTCTGGTTTTGACATTTTTTTCAGCATGGCCCTTTTGACCGATGGGAAGCGAGACTTGTTTGTAGCGCTGATTTGCCTTTCCAGGTTGCTTGGTTGGCCAAAAAGGGCGTATGCGTTTTTTCCTGAATATATTCAGGAAAAAACGCATACGCACTTTTTGGCCAAGGGCATCATTGTCAACGATTTTCTGCTTTTCATGTGATTTAAAGGCGATTCGAATCTACCTCCTGAAATCTGTTTCCTGCAATTCTGCCTTGATTTCAAATCCTCTTCTTTGCCTTCCCTCAATATATTTGTGGATGAGAGTTATCATTTATAACTCTGCAGGTTTGTGAATTGCAGTGCCCTGAACCTCCATTTTACAACTCGCTTTTTAGGGAGCTGGCCGCAAAAGCGCAGGATGGCTTCAGGCCCGGTTCTGGTTCCGGGGGGCAGGCTGATCCTGTGGTTAATTCTTCTTCCTGATGGGAAAATAGAGTGACCTGTGCCTGTCCCAACACCAAGAGCTAGTCTCTCGTTGGTTCCACGTCTTCCCGTTCATCCTCAGGACAAATTGCAACCTGTACGGAACAGGAGGTTAAAGGTGCTGATGCTCCAAGGAGGGAGATTGCTAGTAAAGTGGCTGGAATGGCGAACCCGGGCACAAGCAGATGAGAAATGAGGTGCGTTTTAGAAACCTTTCCCCATCACACGGTGTACCATCTTCTGGGTATCTCATGCATGTTTTCGATGTAGGAAGATGCCCTTGAACCTGGAGATTTGGGACCCATGCGATGGGTACCACGCAGTATTACTTTAAAGGGTCTGTGTTTGCTCACCCAACCTCACCAAACCTCTCAGCCGCAACAGTGTCCACCCTTATGTCTCATCCAGCTGTGGGTCTAGATATGGTCAATCCAGTTTGCATCACAGCCCCTGAACGCATTGTGTAAGAATTTCTCTCTCTTTCACTGTCTTTGTTTCATGGGTTTTTCAAAGAAATTTATTTTTATAATGGGGTTTAGCTGCTTTTCACTGCTGTGTTTATGCCGCTTTACACCCACTTGACACACTAACAGAGAGATATCAATACATAGGTTTTAAGATTATTACTAGTCAGATATATTCTTGTGCGGTGAATAGGGCGTGTTGAGTCCAGTTCTCTGAGCAAGGAGTAGGTCTTGTCTATTACATATTGGGTTTATGGAACGGTATCTGAGCTAATTTGAAACCCTTGTTTTATGTATCACCCCACCTCACCTTTCCCGTTAAGCAGCCATAGTGTGTTTTCTGCATGTGTGACTCTGTTCTGTTTTGTAATTCAGTTCAAGTGTAACGGTTTTTACATTCCCTCTATAAGTGATACCTTATGAGAAGTGCCCTTTTCTGTGTGACTTATTTCACTTAGAGTCGTCGTACCTAAATCCACTCATCATGCTGGTACTAGCCTTATGACATTGATTTCACGGCTGAGTGATATTCCATTGTACATAAGGACCACAACTTCTTTATCCATTTTTCTCTTTCCTGGGATATTGAAGGTGGAATGAAGTGGAGGTCCTTGTCAACAGAGCAGCCCTAAACTTTGGGGTGCTTGTGTCTTGCTGATTTTTAATTTTCCCAATTTATAACCCCATGAGTGGAAGTGCCCTATGCTCTCTAAGCTTTGTTTTTTAGATGTTTCAGGACTCACCATACGCTTCTCCAGAGTGGCTGTTGGCAATTTACATCCCGCCCATCAGTGTAGCAAGGCTCCCATTTCTCCATGGCCTGTCCTGCATTTCTGGTTTTGACACTTTATTCAGCATGGCCTTTTTAACCGATGGGAAGCGAGACATCTTTGTAGCGCTGATTTGCCTTTCCAGGTTGCTTGGTTGGCCAAAAAGGGCGTATGCGTTTTTTCCTGAATATATTCAGGAAAAAACGCATACGCCCTTTTTGGCCAAGGGCATCATTGTCAACGTTTTGCCGCTTTTCATGTGCTTTAAAGGCGATTCGAATCTACCTCCTGAAATCTGTTTCCTGCAATTCTGCCTTGATTTCAAATCCTCTTCTTTGCCTTCCCTCAATATATTTGTGGACGAGAGTTATCATTTATAACTCTGCAGGTTTGTGAATTGCAGTGCCCTGAACCTCCATTTTACAACTCGCGTTTTTGGGAGATGGCCGCAAAAGCGCAGGATGGCTTCAGGCCCTCTTCTTGTTCCGGGGGGCAGGCTGAGCCTGTGGTTAATTCTTCTTCCTGATGGGAAAATAGAGTGACCTGTGCCTGTCCCAACACCAAGAGCTAGTCTTTCATTGCTTCCACGTCTTCCCGTTCATCCTCAGTACAAATTGCAACCTGTACGGAACAGGAGGTTAAAGGTGCTGATGCTCCAAGGAGGGAGATTGCTAGTAAAGTGGCTGGAATGGCGAACCCGGGCACAAGCAGATGAGAAATGAGGTGCGTTTTAGAAACCTTTCCCCATCATACGGTGTATCATCTTCTGGGTATCTCATGCATGTTTTCGATGTAGGAAGATGCCCTTGAACCTGGAGATTTGGGACCCATGCGATGGGTACCACGCAGTATTACTTTAAAGGGTCTGCGTTTGCTCACCCAACCTCACCAAACCTCTCAGCCGCAACAGTGTCCACCCTTATGTCTCATCCAGCTGTGGGTCTAGATATGGTCAATCCAGGTTGCATCACAGCCCGTGAACGCATTGTGTAAGAATTTCTCTCTCTTTCACTGTCTTTGTTTCATGGGTTTTTCAAAGTAATTTATTTTTATAAATGGGTTTAGCTGCTTTTCACTGCTGTGTTTATGCCGCTTTTCACCCACTTGACACACTAACAGAGAGATATCAATACATATGTTTTAAGATTATTACTATTCAGATATATTCTTGTGCGGTGAATAGGGCGTGTTGAGTCCAGTTCTCTGAGCAAGGAGTAGGTCTTGTCTATTACATATTGGTTTTATGGAACGGTATCTGAGCTAATTTGAAACCCTTGTTTTATGTATCACCCCACCTCACCTTTCCCGTTAAGCAGCCATAGTGTGTTTTCTGCATGTGTGACTCTGTTCTGTTTTGTAATTCAG
Source organism: Balaenoptera borealis (assembly GCF_965194805.1). NCBI lineage: Eukaryota > Metazoa > Chordata > Mammalia > Artiodactyla > Balaenopteridae > Balaenoptera > Balaenoptera borealis. Next base: position 23,916 of record NW_028123694.1, read on the forward strand.
TTCAAGTGTAACGGTTTTTACATTCCCTCTATCAGTGATACCTTATGAGAAGTGTCCTTTTCTGTGTGACTTATTTCACTTAGAGTCGTTGTACCTAAATCCACTCATCATGCTGCTACTAGCCTTATGACATTGATTTCACGGCTGAGTGATATTCCATTGTACATAAGGACCACAACTTCTTTATCCATTTTTCTCTTTCCTGGGATATTGAAGGTGGAATGAAGTGGAGGTCCTTGTCAACAGAGCAGCCCTAAACTTTGGGGTTCTTGTGTCTTGCTGATTTTTCATTTTCCCAATTTATACCCCCATGAGTGGAAGTGCCCTATGCTCTCTAAGCTGTGTTTTTTAGATGTTTCAGGACACACCGTACACTTCTGCAGAGTGGCTGTTGGCAATTTACATCCCGCCCATCAGTATAGGAAGGCTCCCATTTCTCCATGGCCTGTCCTGCATTTCTGGTTTTGACATTTTTTTCAGCATGGCCCTTTTGACCGATGGGAAGCGAGACTTGTTTGTAGCGCTGATTTGCCTTTCCAGGTTGCTTGGTTGGCCAAAAAGGGCGTATGCGTTTTTTCCTGAATATATTCAGGAAAAAACGCATACGCCCTTTTTGGCCAAGGGCATCATTGTCAACGATTTTCTGCTTTTCATGTGATTTAAAGGCGATTCGAATCTACCTCCTGAAATCTGTTTCCTGCAATTCTGCCTTGATTTCAAATCCTCTTCTTTGCCTTCCCTCAATATATTTGTGGACGAGAGTTATCATTTATAACTCTGCAGGTTTGTGAATTGCAGTGCCCTGAACCTCCATTTTACAACTCGCTTTTTAGGGAGCTGGCCGCAAAAGCGCAGGATGGCTTCAGGCCCGGTTCTGGTTCCGGGGGGCAGGCTGAGCCTGTGGTTAATTCTTCTTCCTGATGGGAAAATAGAGTGACCTGTGCCTGTCCCAACACCAAGAGCTAGTCTCTCGTTGGTTCCCCGTCTTCCCGTTCATCCTCAGGACAAATTGCAACCTATACGGAACAGGAGGTTAAAGGTGCTGATGCTCCAAGGAGGGAGATTTCTAGTAAAGTGGCTGGAATGGCGAACCCGGGCACAAGCAGATGAGAAATGAGGTGCGTTTTAGAAACCTTTCCCCATCACACGGTGTACCATCTTCTGGGTATCTCATGCATGTTTTCGATGTAGGAAGATGCCCTTGAACCTGGAGATTTGGGACCCATGCGATGGGTACCACGCAGTATTACTTTAAAGGGTCTGCGTTTGCTCACCCAACCTCACCAAACTTCTCAGCCGCAACAGTGTCCACCCTTATGTCTCATCCAGCTGTGGGTCTAGATATGGTCAATCCAGGTTGCATCACAGCCCCTGAACGCATTGTGTAAGAATTTCTCTCTCTTTCACTGTCTTTGTTTCATGGGTTTTTCAAAGTAATTTATTTTTATAATGGGGTTTAGCTGCTTTTCACTGCTGTGTTTATGCCGCTTTTTACCCACTTGACACACTAACAGAGAGATATCAATACATAGGTTTTAAGATTATTACTAGTCAGATATATTCTTGTGCGGTGAATAGGGCGTGTTGAGTCCAGTTCTCTGAGCAAGGAATAGGTCTTGTCTATTACATATTGGGTTTATGGAACGGTATCTGAGCTAATTTGAAACCCTTGTTTTATGTATCACGCCACCTCACCATTCCCGTTAAGCAGCCATAGTGTGTTTTCTGCATGTGTGACTCTGTTCTGTTTTGTAATTCAGTTCAAGTGTAACGGTTTTTACATTCCCTCTATCAGTGATACCTTATGAGAAGTGTCCTTTTCTGTTTGACTTATTTCACTTAGAATCGTCGTACCTAAATCCACTCATCATGCTGCTACTAGCCTTATGACAGTGATTTCATGGCTGAGTGATATTCCATTGTACATAAGGACCACAACTTCTTTATCCATTTTTCTCTTTCCTGGGATATTGAAGGTGGAATGAAGTGGAGGTCCTTGTCAACAGAGCAGCCCTAAACTTTGGGTTGCTTGTGTCTTGCTGATTTTTAATTTTCCCAATTTATACCCCCATGAGTGGATGTGCCCTATGCTCTCTTAGCTTTGCTTTTTAGAAGTTTCAGGACTCACCGTACACTTCTCCAGAGTGGCTGTTGACAATTTACATCCCGCCCATCACTGTAGCAAGGCTCCCATTTCTCCATGGCCTGTCCTGCATTTCTGGTTTTGACACTTTTTTCAGCATGGCCCTTTTGACCGATGGGAAGCGAGACATCTTTGTAGCGCTGATTTGCCTTTCCAGGTTGCTTGGTTGGCCAAAAAGGGCGTATGCGTTTTTTCCTGAATATATTCAGGAAAAAACGCATACGCCCTATTTGGCCAAGGGCATCATTGTCAACGTTTTGCCGCTTTTCATGTGCTTTAAAGGCGATTCGAATCTACCTCCTGAAATCTGTTTCCTGCAATTCTGCCTTGATTTCAAATCCTCTTCTTTGCCTTCCCTCAATATATTTGTGGACGAGAGTTATCATTTATAAGTCTGCAGGTTTGTGAATTGCAGTGCCCTGAACCTCCATTTTACAACTCGCTTTTTAGGGAGCTGGCCGCAATAGCACAGGATGGCTTCAGGCCCTGTTCTGGTTCCGGGTGGCAGGCTGAGCCTGTGGTTAATTCTTCTTCCTGATGGGAAAATAGAGTGACCTGTGCCTGTCCCAACACCAAGAGCTAGTCTCTCATTGGTTCCACGTCTTCCAGTTCATCCTCAGGACAAATTGCAACCTGTACGGAAGAGGAGGTTAAAGGTGCTGATGCTCCAAGGAGGGAGATTGCTAGTAAAGTGGCTGGAATGGCGAACCCGGGCACAAGCAGATGAGAAATGAGGTGCGTTTTAGAAACCTTTCCCCATCACACGGTGTACCATCTTCTGGGTTTCTCATGCATGTTTTCGATGTAGGAAGATGCCCTTGAACCTGGAGATTTGGGACCCATGCGATGGGTACCACGCAGTATTACTTTAAAGGGTCTGCGTTTGCTCACCCAACCTCACCAAACCTCTCAGCCGCAACAGTGTCCACCCTTATGTCTCATCCAGCTGTGGGTCTAGATATGGTCAATCCAGGTTGCATCACAGCCCCTGAACGCATTGTGTAAGAATTTCTCTCTCTTTCACTGTCTTTGTTTCATGGGTTTTTCAAAGAATTTATTTTTATAATGGGGTTTAGCTGCTTTTCACTGCTGTGTTTATGCCGCTTTTTAACCACTTGACACACTAACAGAGAGATATCAGTACATATTTTTTAAGATTATTACTAGTCAGATGTATTCTTGTGCGGTGAATAGGGCGTGTTGAGTCCAGTTCTCTGAGCAAGGAGTAGGTCTTGTCTATTACATATTGGTTTTATGGAACGGTATCTGAGCTAATTTGAAACCCTTGTTTTATGTATCACCCCACCTCACCTTTCCCGTTAAGCAGCCATAGTGTGTATTCTGCATGTGTGACTCTGTTCTGTTTTGTAATTCAGTTCAAGTGTAACGGTTTTTACATTCCCTCTATAAGTGATACCTTATGAGAAGTGCCCTTTTCTGTGTGACTTATTTCACTTAGAGTCGTCGTACCTAAATCCACTCATCATGCTGGTACTAGCCTTATGACATTGATTTCACGGCTGAGTGATATTCCATTGTACATAAGGACCACAACTTCTTTATCCATTTTTCTCTTTCCTGGGATATTGAAGGTGGAATGAAGTGGAGGTCCTTGTCAACAGAGCAGCCCTAAACTTTGGGGTGCTTGTGTCTTGCTGATTTTTAATTTTCCCAATTTATAACCCCATGAGTGGAAGTGCCCTATGCTCTCTAAGCTTTGTTTTTTAGATGTTTCAGGACTCACCGTACACTTCTCCAGAGTGGCTGTTGGCAATTTACATCCCGCCCATCAGTGTAACAAGGCTCCCATTTCTCCATGGCCTGTCCTGCATTTCTGGTTTTGACACTTTATTCAGCATGGCCTTTTTAACCGATGGGAAGCGAGACATCTTTGTAGCGCTGATTTGCCTTTCCAGGTTGCTTGGTTGGCCAAAAAGGGCGTATGCGTTTTTTCCTGAATATATTCAGGAAAAAACGCATACGCCCTTTTTGGCCAAGGGCATCATTGTCAACGTTTTGCCGCTTTTCATGTGCTTTAAAGGCGATTCGAATCTACCTCCTGAAATATGTTTCCTGCAATTCTGCCTTGATTTCAAATCCTCTTCTTTGCCTACCCTCAATATATTTGTGGACGAGAGTTATCATTTATAACTCTGCAGGTTTGTGAATTGCAGTGCCCTGAACCTCCATTTTACAACTCGCGTTTTTGGGAGATGGCCGCAAAAGCGCAGGATGGCTTCAGGCCCTCTTCTTGTTCCGGGGGGCAGGCTGAGCCTGTGGTTAATTCTTCTTCCTGATGGGAAAATAGAGTGACCTGTGCCTGTCCCAACACCAAGAGCTAGTCTTTCATTGGTTCCACGTCTTCCCGTTCATCCTCAGTACAAATTGCAACCTGTACGGAACAGGAGGTTAAAGGTGCTGATGCTCCAAGGAGGGAGATTGCTAGTAAAGTGGCTGGAATGGCGAACCCGGGCACAAGCAGATGAGAAATGAGGTGCGTTTTAGAAACCTTTCCCCATCATACGGTGTACCATCTTCTGGGTATCTCATGCATGTTTTCGATGTAGGAAGATGCCCTTGAACCTGGAGATTTGGGACCCATGCGATGGGTACCACGCAGTATTACTTTAAAAGGTCTGCGTTTGCTCACCCAACCTCACCAAACCTCTCAGCCGCAACAGTGTCCACCCTTATGTCTCATCCAGCTGTGGGTCTAGATATGGTCAATCCAGGTTGCATCACAGCCCGTGAACGCATTGTGTAAGAATTTCTCTCTCTTTCACTGTCTTTGTTTCATGGGTTTTTCAAAGTAATTTATTTTTATAAATGGGTTTAGCTGCTTTTCACTGCTGTGTTTATGCCGCTTTTCACCCACTTGACACACTAACAGAGAGATATCAATACATAGGTTTTAAGATTATTACTATTCAGATATATTCTTGTGCGGTGAATAGGGCGTGTTGAGTCCAGTTCTCTGAGCAAGGAGTAGGTCTTGTCTATTACATATTGGTTTTACGGAACGGTATCTGAGCTAATTTGAAACCCTTGTTTTATGTATCACCCCACCTCACCTTTCCCGTTAAGCAGCCATAGTGTGTTTTCTGCATGTGTGACTCTGTTCTGTTTTGTAATTCAGTTCAAGTGTAACGGTTTTTACATTCCCTCTATCAGTGATACCTTATGAGAAGTGTCCTTTTCTGTGTGACTTATTTCACTTAGAGTCGTTGTACCTAAATCCACTCATCATGCTGCTACTAGCCTTATGACATTGATTTCACGGCTGAGTGATATTCCATTGTACATAAGGACCACAACTTCTTTATCCATTTTTCTCTTTCCTGGGATATTGAAGGTGGAATGAAGTGGAGGTCCTTGTCAACAGAGCAGCCCTAAACTTTGGGGTGCTTGTGTCTTGCTGATTTTTAATTTTCCCAATTTATACCCCCATGAGTGGAAGTGCCCTATGCTCTCTAAGCTGTGTTTTTTAGATGTTTCAGGACACACCGTACACTTCTGCAGAGTGGCTGTTGGCAATTTACATCCCGCCCATCAGTATAGGAAGGCTCCCATTTCTCCATGGCCTGTCCTGCATTTCTGGTTTTGACATTTTTTTCAGCATGGCCCTTTTGACCGATGGGAAGCGAGACTTGTTTGTAGCGCTGATTTGCCTTTCCAGGTTGCTTGGTTGGCCAAAAAGGGCGTATGCGTTTTTTCCTGAATATATTCAGGAAAAAACGCATACGCCCTTTTTGGCCAAGGGCATCATTGTCAACGATTTTCTGCTTTTCATGTGATTTAAAGGCGATTCGAATCTACCTCCTGAAATCTGTTTCCTGCAATTCTGCCTTGATTTCAAATCCTCTTCTTTGCCTTCCCTCAATATATTTGTGGACGAGAGTTATCATTTATAACTCTGCAGGTTTGTGAATTGCAGTGCCCTGAACCTCCATTTTACAACTCGCTTTTTAGGGAGCTGGCCGCAAAAGCGCAGGATGGCTTCAGGCCCGGTTCTGGTTCCGGGGGGCAGGCTGATCCTGTGGTTAATTCTTCTTCCTGATGGGAAAATAGAGTGACCTGTGCCTGTCCCAACACCAAGAGCTAGTCTCTCGTTGGTTCCACGTCTTCCCGTTCATCCTCAGGACAAATTGCAACCTGTACGGAACAGGAGGTTAAAGGTGCTGATGCTCCAAGGAGGGAGATTGCTAGTAAAGTGGCTGGAATGGCGAACCCGGGCACAAGCAGATGAGAAATGAGGTGCGTTTTAGAAACCTTTCCCCATCACACGGTGTACCATCTTCTGGGTATCTCATGCATGTTTTCGATGTAGGAAGATGCCCTTGAACCTGGAGATTTGGGACCCATGCGATGGGTACCACGCAGTATTACTTTAAAGGGTCTGCGTTTGCTCACCCAACCTCACCAAACCTCTCAGCCGCAACAGTGTCCACCCTTATGTCTCATCCAGCTGTGGGTCTAGATATGGTCAATCCAGGTTGCATCACAGCCCCTGAACGCATTGTGTAAGAATTTCTCTCTCTTTCACTGTCTTTGTTTCATGGGTTTTTCAAAGTAATTTATTTTTATAATGGGGTTTAGCTGCTTTTCACTGCTGTGTTTATGCCGCTTTTTACCCACTTGACACACTAACAGAGAGATATCAATACATAGGTTTTAAGATTATTACTAGTCAGATATATTCTTGTGCGGTGAATAGGGCGTGTTGAGTCCAGTTCTCTGAGCAAGGAGTAGGTCTTGTCTATTACATATTGGGTTTATGGAACGGTATCTGAGCTAATTTGAAACCCTTGTTTTATGTATCACCCCACCTCACCTTTCCCGTTAAGCAGGCATAGTGTGTTTTCTGCATGTGTGACTCTGTTCTGTTTTGTAATTCAGTTCAAGTGTAACGGTTTTTACATTCCCTCTATAAGTGATACCTTATGAGAAGTGCCCTTTTCTGTGTGACTTATTTCACTTAGAATCATCGTACCTAAATCCACTCATCATGCTGGTACTAGCCTTATGACATTGATTTCACGGCTGAGTGATATTCCATTGTACATAAGGACCACAACTTCTTTATCCATTTTTCTCTTTCCTGGGATATTGAAGGTGGAATGAAGTGGAGGTCCTTGTCAACAGAGCAGCCCTAAACTTTGGGGTGCTTGTGTCTTGCTGATTTTTAATTTTCCCAATTTATAACCCCATGAGTGGAAGTGCCCTATGCTCTCTAAGCTTTGTTTTTTAGATGTTTCAGGACTCACCGTACGCTTCTCCAGAGTGGCTGTTGGCAATTTACATCCCGCCCATCAGTGTAGCAAGGCTCCCATTTCTCCATGGCCTGTCCTGCATTTCTGGTTTTGACACTTTATTCAGCATGGCCTTTTTAACCGATGGGAAGCGAGACATCTTTGTAGCGCTGATTTGCCTTTCCAGGTTGCTTGGTTGGCCAAAAAGGGCGTATGCGTTTTTTCCTGAATATATTCAGGAAAAAACGCATACGCCCTTTTTGGCCAAGGGCATCATTGTCAACGTTTTGCCGCTTTTCATGTGCTTTAAAGGCGATTCGAATCTACCTCCTGAAATCTGTTTCCTGCAATTCTGCCTTGATTTCAAATCCTCTTCTTTGCCTTCCCTCAATATATTTGTGGACGAGAGTTATCATTTATAACTCTGCAGGTTTGTGAATTGCAGTGCCCTGAACCTCCATTTTACAACTCGCGTTTTTGGGAGATGGCCGCAAAAGCACAGGATGGCTTCAGGCCCTGTTCTTGTTCCGGGGGGCAGGCTGAGCCTGTGGTTAATTCTTCTTCCTGATGGGAAAATAGAGTGACCTGTGCCTGTCCCAACACCAAGAGCTAGTCTTTCATTGGTTCCACGTCTTCCCGTTCATCCTCAGTACAAATTGCAACCTGTACGGAACAGGAGGTTAAAGGTGCTGATGCTCCAAGGAGGGAGATTGCTAGTAAAGTGGCTGGAATGGCGAACCCGGGCACAAGCAGATGAGAAATGAGGTGCGTTTTAGAAACCTTTCCCCATCATACGGTGTACCATCTTCTGGGTATCTCATGCATGTTTTCGATGTAGGAAGATGCCCTTGAACCTGGAGATTTGGGACCCATGCGATGGGTACCACGCAGTATTACTTTAAAGGGTCTGCGTTTGCTCACCCAACCTCACCAAACCTCTCAGCCGCAACAGTGTCCACCCTTATGTCTCATCCAGCTGTGGGTCTAGATATGGTCAATCCACTTTGCATCACAGCCCGTGAACGCATTGTGTAAGAATTTCGCTCTCTTTCACTGTCTTTGTTTCATGGGTTTTTCAAAGTAATTTATTTTTATAAATGGGTTTAGCTGCTTTTCACTGCTGTGTTTATGCCGCTTTTCACCCACTTGACACACTAACAGAGAGATATCAATACATAGGTTTTAAGATTATTACTAGTCAGATATATTCTTGTGCGGTGAATAGGGCGTGTTGAGTCCAGTTCTCTGAGCAAGGAGTAGGTCTTGTCTATTACATATTGGGTTTATGGAACGGTATCTGAGCTAATTTGATACCCTTGTTTTATGTATCACCCCACCTCACCTTTCCCGTTAAGCAGCCATAGTGTGTTTTCTGCATGTGTGACTCTGTTCTGTTTTGTAATTCAGTTCAAGTGTAACGGTTTTTACATTCCCTCTATCAGTGATACCTTATGAGAAGTGTCCTTTTCTGTGTGACTTATTTCACTTAGAGTCGTTGTACCTAAATCCACTCATCATGCTGCTACTAGCCTTATGACATTGATTTCACGGCTGAGTGATATTCCATTGTACATAAGGACCACAACTTCTTTATCCATTTTTCTCTTTCCTGGGATATTGAAGGTGGAATGAAGTGGAGGTCCTTGTCAACAGAGCAGCCCTAAACTTTGGGGTGCTTGTGTCTTGCTGATTTTTCATTTTCCCAATTTATAACCCCATGAGTGGAAGTGCCCTATGCTCTCTAAGCTTTGTTTTTTAGATGTTTCAGGACTCACCGTACGCTTCTCCAGAGTGGCTGTTGGCAATTTACATCCCGCCCATCAGTGTAGCAAGGCTCCCATTTCTCCATGGCCTGTCCTGCATTTCTGGTTTTGACACTTTATTCAGCATGGCCTTTTTAACCGATGGGAAGCGAGACATCTTTGTAGCGCTGATTTGCCTTTCCAGGTTGCTTGGTTGGCCAAAAAGGGCGTATGCGTTTTTTCCTGAATATATTCAGGAAAAAACGCATACGCCCTTTTTGGCCAAGGGCATCATTGTCAACGTTTTGCCGCTTTTCATGTGCTTTAAAGGCGATTCGAATCTACCTCCTGAAATCTGTTTCCTGCAATTCTGCCTTGATTTCAAATCCTCTTCTTTGCCTTCCCTCAATATATTTGTGGACGAGAGTTATCATTTATAACTCTGCAGGTTTGTGAATTGCAGTGCCCTGAACCTCCATTTTACAACTCGCGTTTTTGGGAGATGGCCGCAAAAGCGCAGGATGGCTTCAGGCCCTCTTCTTGTTCCGGGGGGCAGGCTGAGCCTGTGGTTAATTCTTCTTCCTGATGGGAAAATAGAGTGACCTGTGCCTGTCCCAACACCAAGAGCTAGTCTTTCATTGGTTCCACGTCTTCCCGTTCATCCTCAGTACAAATTGCAACCTGTACGGAACAGGAGGTTAAAGGTGCTGATGCTCCAAGGAGGGAGATTGCTAATAAAGTGGCTGGAATGGCGAACCCGGGCACAAGCAGATGAGAAATGAGGTGCGTTTTAGAAACCTTTCCCCATCATACGGTGTACCATCTTCTGGGTATCTCATGCATGTTTTCGATGTAGGAAGATGCCCTTGAACCTGGAGATTTGGGACCCATGCGATGGGTACCATGCAGTATTACTTTAAAGGGTCTGCGTTTGCTCACCCAACCTCACCAAACCTCTCAGCCGCAACAGTGTCCACCCTTATGTCTCATCCAGCTGTGGGTCTAGATATGGTCAATCCAGGTTGCATCACAGCCCGTGAACGCATTGTGTAAGAATTTCTCTCTCTTTCACTGTCTTTGTTTCATGGGTTTTTCAAAGTAATTTATTTTTATAAATGGGTTTAGCTGCTTTTCACTGCTGTGTTTATGCCGCTTTTCACCCACTTGACACACTAACAGAGAGATATCAATACATAGGTTTTAAGATTATTACTAGTCAGATATATTCTTGTGCGGTGAATAGGGCGTGTTGAGTCCAGTTCTCTGAGCAAGGAGTAGGTCTTGTCTATTACATATTGGGTTTATGGAACGGTATCTGAGCTAATTTGATACCCTTGTTTTATGTATCACCCCACCTCACCTTTCCCGTTAAGCAGCCATAGTGTGTTTTCTGCATGTGTGACTCTGTTCTGTTTTGTAATTCAGTTCAAGTGTAACGGTTTTTACATTCCCTCTATCAGTGATACCTTATGAGAAGTGTCCTTTTCTGTGTGACTTATTTCACTTAGAATCGTTGTACCTAAATCCACTCATCATGCTGCTACTAGCCTTATGACATTGATTTCACGGCTGAGTGATATTACATTGTACATAAGGACCACAACTTCTTTATCCATTTTTCTCTTTCCTGGGATATTGAAGGTGGAATGAAGTGGAGGTCCTTGTCAACAGAGCAGCCCTAAACTTTGGGGTTCTTGTGTCTTGCTGATTTTTCATTTTCCCAATTTATACCCCCATGAGTGGAAGTGTCCTATGCTCTCTAAGCTGTGTTTTTTAGATGTTTCAGGACACACCGTACACTTCTGCAGAGTGGCTGTTGGCAATTTACATCCCGCCCATCAGTATAGGAAGGCTCCCATTTCTCCATGGCCTGTCCTGCATTTCTGGTTTTGACATTTTTTTCAGCATGGCCCTTTTGACCGATGGGAAGCGAGACTTGTTTGTAGCGCTGATTTGCCTTTCCAGGTTGCTTGGTTGGCCAAAAAGGGCGTATGCGTTTTTTCCTGAATATATTCAGGAAAAAACGCATACGCCCTTTTTGGCCAAGGGCATCATTGTCAACGATTTTCTGCTTTTCATGTGATTTAAAGGCGATTCGAATCTACCTCCTGAAATCTGTTTCCTGCAATTCTGCCTTGATTTCAAATCCTCTTCTTTGCCTTCCCTCAATATATTTGTGGACGAGAGTTATCATTTATAACTCTGCAGGTTTGTGAATTGCAGTGCCCTGAACCTCCATTTTACAACTCGCTTTTTAGGGAGCTGGCCGCAAAAGCGCAGGATGGCTTCAGGCCCGGTTCTGGTTCCGGGGGGCAGGCTGATCCTGTGGTTAATTCTTCTTCCTGATGGGAAAATAGAGTGACCTGTGCCTGTCCCAACACCAAGAGCTAGTCTCTCGTTGGTTCCACGTCTTCCCGTTCATCCTCAGGACAAATTGCAACCTGTACGGAACAGGAGGTTAAAGGTGCTGATGCTCCAAGGAGGGAGATTGCTAGTAAAGTGGCTGGAATGGCAAACCCGGGCACAAGCAGATGAGAAATGAGGTGCGTTTTAGAAACCTTTCCCCATCACACGGTGTACCATCTTCTGGGTATCTCATGCATGTTTTCGATGTAGGAAGATGCCCTTGAACCTGGAGATTTGGGACCCATGCGATGGGTACCACGCAGTATTACTTTAAAGGGTCTGCGTTTGCTCACCCAACCTCACCAAACCTCTCAGCCGCAACAGTGTCCACCCTTATGTCTCATCCAGCTGTGGGTCTAGATATGGTCAATCCAGGTTGCATCACAGCCCGTGAACGCATTGTGTAAGAATTTCTCTCTCTTTCACTGTCTTTGTTTCATGGGTTTTTCAAAGTAATTTATTTTTATAATGGGGTTTAGCTGCTTTTCACTGCTGTGTTTATGCCGCTTTTTACCCACTTGACACATTAACAGAGAGATATCAATACATAGGTTTTAAGATTATTACTAGTCAGATATATTCTTGTGCGGTGAATAGGGCGTGTTGAGTCCAGTTCTCTGAGCAAGGAGTAGGTCTTGTCTATTACATATTGGGTTTATGGAACGGTATCTGAGCTAATTTGAAACCCTTGTTTTATGTATCACCCCACCTCACCTTTCCCGTTAAGCAGCCATAGTGTGTTTTCTGCATGTGTGACTCTGTTCTGTTTTGTAATTCAGTTCAAGTGTAACGGTTTTTACATTCCCTCTATCAGTGATACCTTATGAGAAGTGTCCTTTTCTGTGTGACTTATTTCACTTAGAGTCGTCGTACCTAAATCCACTCATCATGCTGCTACTAGCCTTATGACATTGATTTCATGGCTGAGTGATATTCCATTGTACATAAGGACCACAACTTCTTTATCCATTTTTCTCTTTCCTGGGATATTGAAGGTGGAATGAAGTGGAGGTCCTTGTCAACAGAGCAGCCCTAAACTTTGGGGTGCTTGTGTCTTGCTGATTTTTCATTTTCCCAATTTATACCCCCATGAGTGGAAGTGCCCTATGCTCTCTAAGCTTTGCTTTTTAGACGTTTCAGGACTCACCGTACACTTCTCCAGAGTGGCTGTTGACAATTTACATCCCGCCCATCAGTGTAGCGAGGCTCCCATTTCTCCATGGCCTGTCCTGCATTTCTGGTTTTGACACTTTTTTCAGCATGGCCCTTTTGACCGATGGGAAGCGAGACATCTTTCTAGCACTGATTTGCCTTTCCAGGTTGCTTGGTTGGCCAAAAAGGGCGTATGTGTTTTTTCCTGAATATATTCAGGAAAAAACGCATACGCCCTTTTTGGCCAAGGGCATCATTGTCAACGTTTTGCCGTTTTCATGTGCTTTAAAGGCGATTCGAATCTACCTCCTGAAATCTGTTTCCTGCAATTCTGCCTTGATTTCAAATCCTCTTCTTTGCCTTCCCTCAATATATTTGTGGATGAGAGTTATCATTTATAACTCTGCAGGTTTGTGAATTGCAGTGCCCTGAACCTCCATTTTACAACTCGCTTTTTAGGGAGCTGGCCGCAAAAGCGCAGGATGGCTTCAGGCCCGGTTCTGGTTCCGGGGGGCAGGCTGATCCTGTGGTTAATTCTTCTTCCTGATGGGAAAATAGAGTGACCTGTGCCTGTCCCAACACCAAGAGCTAGTCTTTCATTGGTTCCACGTCTTCCCGTTCATCCTCAGTACAAATTGCAACCTGTATGGAACAGGAGGTTAAAGGTGCTGATGCTCCAAGGAGGGAGATTGCTAGTAAAGTGGCTGGAATGGCGAACCCGGGCACAAGCAGATGAGAAATGAGGTGCGTTTTAGAAACCTTTCCCCATCACACGGTGTACCATCTTCTGGGTATCTCATGCATGTTTTCGATGTAGGAAGATGCCCTTGAACCTGGAGATTTGGGACCCATGCGATGGGTACCACGCAGTATTACTTTAAAGGGTCTGCGTTTGCTCACCCAACCTCACCAAACCTCTCAGCCGCAACAGTGTCCACCCTTATGTCTCATCCAGCTGTGGGTCTAGATATGGTCAATCCAGGTTGCATCACAGCCCCTGAACGCATTGTGTAAGAATTTCTCTCTCTTTCACTGTCTTTGTTTCATGGGTTTTTCAAAATAATTTATTTTTATAATGGGGTTTAGCTGCTTTTCACTGCTGTGTTTATGCCGCTTTTTACCCACTTGACACACTAACAGAGAGATATCAATACATAGGTTTTAAGATTATTACTAGTCAGATATATTCTTGTGCGGTGAATAGGGCGTGTTGAGTCCAGTTCTCTGAGCAAGGAGTAGGTCTTGTCTATTACATATTGGGTTTATGGAACGGTATCTGAGCTAATTTGAATCCCTTGTTTTATGTATCACCCCACCTCACCTTTCCCGTTAAGCAGCCATAGTGTGTTTTCTGCATGTGTGACTCTGTTCTGTTTTCTGATTCAGTTCAAGTGTAACGGTTTTTACATTCCCTCTATAAGTGATACCGTATGAGAAGTGTCCTTTTCTGTGTGACTTATTTCACTTAGAATCGTCGTACCTAAATCCACTCATCATGCTGCTACTAGCCTTATGACATTGATTTCATGGCTGAGTGATATTCCATTGTACATAAGGACCACAACTTCTTTATCCATTTTTCTCTTTCCTGGGATATTGAAGGTGGAATGAAGTGGAGGTCCTTGTCAACAGAGCAGCCCTAAACTTTGGGGTGCTTGTGTCTTGCTGATTTTTCATTTTGCCAATTTATACCCCCTTGAGTGGAAGTGCCCTATGCTCTCTAAGCTGTGTTTTTTAGATGTTTCAGGACACACCGTACACTTCTGCAGAGTGGCTGTTGGCAGTTTACATCCCGCCCATCAGTATAGGAAGGCTCCCATTTCTCCATGGCCTGTCCTGCATTTCTGGTTTTGACATTGTTTTCAGCATGGCCCTTTTGACCGATGGGAAGCGAGACTTGTTTGTAGCGCTGATTTGCCTTTCCAGGTTGCTTGGTTGGCCAAAAAGGGCGTATGCGTTTTTTCCTGAATATATTCAGGAAAAAACGCATACGCCCTTTTTGGCCAAGGGCATCATTGTCAACGATTTTCTGCTTTTCATGTGATTTAAAGGCGATTCGAATCTACCTCCTGAAATCTGTTTCCTGCAATTCTGCCTTGATTTCAAATCCTCTTCTTTGCCTTCCCTCAAAATATTTGTGGATGAGAGGTATCATTTATAACTCTGCAGGTTTGTGAATTGCAGTGCCCTGAACCTCCATTTTACAACTCGCTTTTTAGGGAGCTGGCCGCAAAAGCGCAGGATGGCTTCAGGCCCGGTTCTGGTTCTGGGGGGCAGGCTGATCCTGTGGTTAATTCTTCTTCCTGATGGGAAAATAGAGTGACCTGTGCCTGTCCCAACACCAAGAGCTAGTCTCTCGTTGGTTCCACGTCTTCCCGTTCATCCTCAGGACAAATTGCAACCTGTACGGAACAGGAGGTTAAAGGTGCTGATGCTCCAAGGAGGGAGATTGCTAGTAAAGTGGCTGGAATGGCGAACCCGGGCACAAGCAGATGAGAAATGAGGTGCGTTTTAGAAACCTTTCCCCATCACACGGTGTACCATCTTCTGGGTATCTCATGCATGTTTTCGATGTAGGAAGATGCCCTTGAACCTGGAGATTTGGGACCCATGCGATGGGTACCACGCAGTATTACTTTAAAGGGTCTGTGTTTGCTCACCCAACCTCACCAAACCTCTCAGCCGCAACAGTGTCCACCCTTATGTCTCATCCAGCTGTGGGTCTAGATATGGTCAATCCAGGTTGCATCACAGCCCCTGAACGCATTGTGTAAGAATTTCTCTCTCTTTCACTGTCTTTGTTTCATGGGTTTTTCAAAGTAATTTATTTTTATAATGGGGTTTAGCTGCTTTTCACTGCTGTGTTTATGCCGCTTTTTACCCACTTGACACACTAACAGAGAGATATCAATACATAGGTTTTAAGATTATTACTAGTCAGATATATTCTTGTGCGGTGAATAGGGCGTGTTGAGTCCAGTTCTCTGAGCAAGGAGTAGGTCTTGTCTATTACATATTGGGTTTATGGAACGGTATCTGAGCTAATTTGAAACCCTTGTTTTATGTATCACCCCACCTCACCTTTCCCGTTAAGCAGCCATAGTGTGTTTTCTGCATGTGTGACTCTGTTCTGTTTTGTAATTCAGTTCAAGTGTAACGGTTTTTACATTCCCTCTATAAGTGATACCTTATGAGAAGTGCCCTTTTCTGTGTGACTTATTTCACTTAGAGTCGTCGTACCTAAATCCACTCATCATGCTGGTACTAGCCTTATGACATTGATTTCACGGCTGAGTGATATTCCATTGTACATAAGGACCACAACTTCTTTATCCATTTTTCTCTTTCCTGGGATATTGAAGGTGGAATGAAGTGGAGGTCCTTGTCAACAGAGCAGCCCTAAACTTTGGGGTGCTTGTGTCTTGCTGATTTTTAATTTTCCCAATTTATAACCCCATGAGTGGAAGTGCCCTATGCTCTCTAAGCTTTGTTTTTTAGATGTTTCAGGACTCACCGTACGCTTCTCCAGAGTGGCTGTTGGCAATTTACATCCCGCCCATCAGTGTAGCAAGGCTCCCATTTCTCCATGGCCTGTCCTGCATTTCTGGTTTTGACACTTTATTCAGCATGGCCTTTTTAACCGATGGGAAGCGAGACATCTTTGTAGCACTGATTTGCCTTTCCAGGTTGCTTGGTTGGCCAAAAAGGGCGTATGCGTTTTTTCCTGAATATATTCAGGAAAAAACGCATACGCCCTTTTTGGCCAAGGGCATCATTGTCAACGTTTTGCCGCTTTTCATGTGCTTTAAAGGCGATTCGAATCTACCTCCTGAAATATGTTTCCTGCAATTCTGCCTTGATTTCAAATCCTCTTCTTTGCCTTCCCTCAATATATTTGTGGACGAGAGTTATCATTTATAACTCTGCAGGTTTGTGAATTGCAGTGCCCTGAACCTCCATTTTATAACTCGCGTTTTTGGGAGATGGCCGCAAAAGCGCAGGATGGCTTCAGGCCCTGTTCTTGTTCCGGGGGGCAGGCTGAGCCTGTGGTTAATTCTTCTTCCTGATGGGAAAATAGAGTGACCTGTGCCTGTCCCAACACCAAGAGCTAGTCTTTCATTGCTTCCACGTCTTCCCGTTCATCCTCAGTACAAATTGCAACCTGTACGGAACAGGAGGTTAAAGGTGCTGATGCTCCAAGGAGGGAGATTGCTAGTAAAGTGGCTGGAATGGCGAACCCGGGCACAAGCAGATGAGAAATGAGGTGCGTTTTAGAAACCTTTCCCCATCATACGGTGTACCATCTTCTGGGTATCTCATGCATGTTTTCGATGTAGGAAGATGCCCTTGAACCTGGAGATTTGGGACCCATGCGATGGGTACCACGCAGTATTACTTTAAAGGGTCTGCGTTTGCTCACCCAACCTCACCAAACCTCTCAGCCGCAACAGTGTCCACCTTTATGTCTCATCCAGCTGTGGGTCTAGATATGGTCAATCCAGGTTGCATCACAGCCCCTGAACGCATTGTGTAAGAATTTCTCTCTCTTTCACTGTCTTTGTTTCATGGGTTTTTCAAAATAATTTATTTTTATAATGGGGTTTAGCTGCTTTTCACTGCTGTGTTTATGCCGCTTTTTACCCACTTGACACACTAACAGAGAGATATCAATACATAGGTTTTAAGATTATTACTAGTCAGATATATTCTTGTGTGGTGAATACGGCGTGTTGAGTCCAGTTCTCTGAGCAAGGAGTAGGTCTTGGCTATTACATATTGGGTTTATGGAACTGTATCTGAGCTAATTTGAATCCCTTGTTTTATGTATCACCCCACCTCACCTTTCCCGTTAAGCAGCCATAGTGTGTTTTCTGCATGTGTGACTCTGTTCTGTTTTCTGATTCAGTTCAAGTGTAACGGTTTTTACATTCCCTCTATAAGTGATACCTTATGAGAAGTGTCCTTTTCTCTGTGACTTATTTCACTTAGAATCGTCGTACCTAAATCCACTCATCATGCTGCTACTAGCCTTATGACATTGATTTCATGGCTGAGTGATATTCCATTGTACATAAGGACCACAACTTCTTTATCCATTTTTCTCTTTCCTGGGATATTGAAGGTGGAATGAAGTGGAGGTCCTTGTCAACAGAGCAGCCCTAAACTTTGGGGTGCTTGTGTCTTGCTGATTTTTAATTTTCCCAATTTATACCCCCATGAGTGGAAGTGCCCTATGCTCTCTAAGCTGTGTTTTTTAGATGTTTCAGGACACACCGTACACTTCTGCAGAGTGGCTGTTGGCAATTTACATCCCGCCCATCAGTATAGGAAGGCTCCCATTTCTCCATGGCCTGTCCTGCATTTCTGGTTTTGACATTTTTTTCAGCATGGCCCTTTTGACCGATGGGAAGCGAGACTTGTTTGTAGCGCTGATTTGCCTTTCCAGGTTGCTTGGTTGGCCAAAAAGGGCGTATGCGTTTTTTCCTGAATATATTCAGGAAAAAACGCATACGCCCTTTTTGGCCAAGGGCATCATTGTCAACGATTTTCTGCTTTTCATGTGATTCAAAGGCGATTCGAATCTACCTCCTGAAATCTGTTTCCTGCAATTCTGCCTTGATTTCAAATCCTCTTCTTTGCCTTCCCTCAATATATTTGTGGATGAGAGTTATCATTTATAACTCTGCAGGTTTGTGAATTGCAGTGCCCTGAACCTCCATTTTACAACTCGCTTTTTAGGGAGCTGGCCGCAAAAGCGCAGGATGGCTTCAGGCCCGGTTCTGGTTCCGGGGGGCAGGCTGATCCTGTGGTTAATTCTTCTTCCTGATGGGAAAATAGAGTGACCTGTGCCTGTCCCAACACCAAGAGCTAGTCTCTCGTTGGTTCCACGTCTTCCCGTTCATCCTCAGGACAAATTGCAACCTGTACGGAACAGGAGGTTAAAGGTGCTGATGCTCCAAGGAGGGAGATTGCTAGTAAAGTGGCTGGAATGGCGAACCCGGGCACAAGCAGATGAGAAATGAGGTGCGTTTTAGAAACCTTTCCCCATCACACGGTGTACCATCTTCTGGGTATCTCATGCATGTTTTCGATGTAGGAAGATGCCCTTGAACCTGGAGATTTGGGACCCATGCGATGGGTACCACGCAGTATTACTTTAAAGGGTCTGCGTTTGCTCACCCAACCTCACCAAACCTCTCAGCCGCAACAGTGTCCACCCTTATGTCTCATCCAGCTGTGGGTCTAGATATGGTCAATCCAGGTTGCATCACAGCCCCTGAACGCATTGTGTAAGAATTTCTCTCTCTTTCACTGTCTTTGTTTCATGGGTTTTTCAAAATAATTTATTTTTATAATGGGGTTTAGCTGCTTTTCACTGCTGTGTTTATGCCGCTTTTTACCCACTTGACACACTAACAGAGAGATATCAATACATAGGTTTTAAGATTATTACTAGTCAGATATATTCTTGTGCGGTGAATAGGGCGTGTTGAGTCCAGTTCTCTGAGCAAGGAGTAGGTCTTGTCTATTACATATTGGGTTTATGGAACGGTATCTGAGCTAATTTGAATCCCTTGTTTTATGTATCACCCCACCTCACCTTTCCCGTTAAGCAGCCATAGTGTGTTTTCTGCATGTGTGACTCTGTTCTGTTTTCTGATTCAGTTCAAGTGTAACGGTTTTTACATTCCCTCTATAAGTGATACCGTATGAGAAGTGTCCTTTTCTGTGTGACTTATTTCACTTAGAATCGTCGTACCTAAATCCACTCATCATGCTGCTACTAGCCTTATGACATTGATTTCATGGCTGAGTGATATTCCATTGTACATAAGGACCACAACTTCTTTATCCATTTTTCTCTTTCCTGGGATATTGAAGGTGGAATGAAGTGGAGGTCCTTGTCAACAGAGCAGCCCTAAACTTTGGGGTGCTTGTGTCTTGCTGATTTTTCATTTTGCCAATTTATACCCCCTTGAGTGGAAGTGCCCTATGCTCTCTAAGCTGTGTTTCTTAGATGTTTCAGGACACACCGTACACTTCTGCAGAGTGGCTGTTGGCAGTTTACATCCCGCCCATCAGTATAGGAAGGCTCCCATTTCTCCATGGCCTGTCCTGCATTTCTGGTTTTGACATTGTTTTCAGCATGGCCCTTTTGACCGATGGGAAGCGAGACTTGTTTGTAGCGCTGATTTGCCTTTCCAGGTTGCTTGGTTGGCCAAAAAGGGCGTATGCGTTTTTTCCTGAATATATTCAGGAAAAAACGCATACGCCCTTTTTGGCCAAGGGCATCATTGTCAACGATTTTCTGCTTTTCATGTGATTTAAAGGCGATTCGAATCTACCTCCTGAAATCTGTTTCCTGCAATTCTGCCTTGATTTCAAATCCTCTTCTTTGCCTTCCCTCAAAATATTTGTGGATGAGAGGTATCATTTATAACTCTGCAGGTTTGTGAATTGCAGTGCCCTGAACCTCCATTTTACAACTCGCTTTTTAGGGAGCTGGCCGCAAAAGCGCAGGATGGCTTCAGGCCCGGTTCTGGTTCTGGGGGGCAGGCTGATCCTGTGGTTAATTCTTCTTCCTGATGGGAAAATAGAGTGACCTGTGCCTGTCCCAACACCAAGAGCTAGTCTCTCGTTGGTTCCACGTCTTCCCGTTCATCCTCAGGACAAATTGCAACCTGTACGGAACAGGAGGTTAAAGGTGCTGATGCTCCAAGGAGGGAGATTGCTAGTAAAGTGGCTGGAATGGCGAACCCGGGCACAAGCAGATGAGAAATGAGGTGCGTTTTAGAAACCTTTCCCCATCACACGGTGTACCATCTTCTGGGTATCTCATGCATGTTTTCGATGTAGGAAGATGCCCTTGAACCTGGAGATTTGGGACCCATGCGATGGGTACCACGCAGTATTACTTTAAAGGGTCTGTGTTTGCTCACCCAACCTCACCAAACCTCTCAGCCGCAACAGTGTCCACCCTTATGTCTCATCCAGCTGTGGGTCTAGATATGGTCAATCCAGGTTGCATCACAGCCCCTGAACGCATTGTGTAAGAATTTCTCTCTCTTTCACTGTCTTTGTTTCATGGGTTTTTCAAAGTAATTTATTTTTATAATGGGGTTTAGCTGCTTTTCACTGCTGTGTTTATGCCGCTTTTTACCCACTTGACACACTAACAGAGAGATATCAATACATAGGTTTTAAGATTATTACTAGTCAGATATATTCTTGTGCGGTGAATAGGGCGTGTTGAGTCCAGTTCTCTGAGCAAGGAGTAGGTCTTGTCTATTACATATTGGGTTTATGGAACGGTATCTGAGCTAATTTGAAACCCTTGTTTTATGTATCACCCCACCTCACCTTTCCCGTTAAGCAGCCATAGTGTGTTTTCTGCATGTGTGACTCTGTTCTGTTTTGTAATTCAGTTCAAGTGTAACGGTTTTTACATTCCCTCTATAAGTGATACCTTATGAGAAGTGCCCTTTTCTGTGTGACTTATTTCACTTAGAGTCGTCGTACCTAAATCCACTCATCATGCTGGTACTAGCCTTATGACATTGATTTCACGGCTGAGTGATATTCCATTGTACATAAGGACCACAACTTCTTTATCCATTTTTCTCTTTCCTGGGATATTGAAGGTGGAATGAAGTGGAGGTCCTTGTCAACAGAGCAGCCCTAAACTTTGGGGTGCTTGTGTCTTGCTGATTTTTAATTTTCCCAATTTATAACCCCATGAGTGGAAGTGCCCTATGCTCTCTAAGCTTTGTTTTTTAGATGTTTCAGGACTCACCGTACGCTTCTCCAGAGTGGCTGTTGGCAATTTACATCCCGCCCATCAGTGTAGCAAGGCTCCCATTTCTCCATGGCCTGTCCTGCATTTCTGGTTTTGACACTTTATTCAGCATGGCCTTTTTAACCGATGGGAAGCGAGACATCTTTGTAGCACTGATTTGCCTTTCCAGGTTGCTTGGTTGGCCAAAAAGGGCGTATGCGTTTTTTCCTGAATATATTCAGGAAAAAACGCATACGCCCTTTTTGGCCAAGGGCATCATTGTCAACGTTTTGCCGCTTTTCATGTGCTTTAAAGGCGATTCGAATCTACCTCCTGAAATATGTTTCCTGCAATTCTGCCTTGATTTCAAATCCTCTTCTTTGCCTTCCCTCAATATATTTGTGGACGAGAGTTATCATTTATAACTCTGCAGGTTTGTGAATTGCAGTGCCCTGAACCTCCATTTTATAACTCGCGTTTTTGGGAGATGGCCGCAAAAGCGCAGGATGGCTTCAGGCCCTGTTCTTGTTCCGGGGGGCAGGCTGAGCCTGTGGTTAATTCTTCTTCCTGATGGGAAAATAGAGTGACCTGTGCCTGTCCCAACACCAAGAGCTAGTCTTTCATTGCTTCCACGTCTTCCCGTTCATCCTCAGTACAAATTGCAACCTGTACGGAACAGGAGGTTAAAGGTGCTGATGCTCCAAGGAGGGAGATTGCTAGTAAAGTGGCTGGAATGGCGAACCCGGGCACAAGCAGATGAGAAATGAGGTGCGTTTTAGAAACCTTTCCCCATCATACGGTGTACCATCTTCTGGGTATCTCATGCATGTTTTCGATGTAGGAAGATGCCCTTGAACCTGGAGATTTGGGACCCATGCGATGGGTACCACGCAGTATTACTTTAAAGGGTCTGCGTTTGCTCACCCAACCTCACCAAACCTCTCAGCCGCAACAGTGTCCACCTTTATGTCTCATCCAGCTGTGGGTCTAGATATGGTCAATCCAGGTTGCATCACAGCCCCTGAACGCATTGTGTAAGAATTTCTCTCTCTTTCACTGTCTTTGTTTCATGGGTTTTTCAAAATAATTTATTTTTATAATGGGGTTTAGCTGCTTTTCACTGCTGTGTTTATGCCGCTTTTTACCCACTTGACACACTAACAGAGAGATATCAATACATAGGTTTTAAGATTATTACTAGTCAGATATATTCTTGTGTGGTGAATACGGCGTGTTGAGTCCAGTTCTCTGAGCAAGGAGTAGGTCTTGGCTATTACATATTGGGTTTATGGAACTGTATCTGAGCTAATTTGAATCCCTTGTTTTATGTATCACCCCACCTCACCTTTCCCGTTAAGCAGCCATAGTGTGTTTTCTGCATGTGTGACTCTGTTCTGTTTTCTGATTCAGTTCAAGTGTAACGGTTTTTACATTCCCTCTATAAGTGATACCTTATGAGAAGTGTCCTTTTCTCTGTGACTTATTTCACTTAGAATCGTCGTACCTAAATCCACTCATCATGCTGCTACTAGCCTTATGACATTGATTTCATGGCTGAGTGATATTCCATTGTACATAAGGACCACAACTTCTTTATCCATTTTTCTCTTTCCTGGGATATTGAAGGTGGAATGAAGTGGAGGTCCTTGTCAACAGAGCAGCCCTAAACTTTGGGGTGCTTGTGTCTTGCTGATTTTTAATTTTCCCAATTTATACCCCCATGAGTGGAAGTGCCCTATGCTCTCTAAGCTGTGTTTTTTAGATGTTTCAGGACACACCGTACACTTCTGCAGAGTGGCTGTTGGCAATTTACATCCCGCCCATCAGTATAGGAAGGCTCCCATTTCTCCATGGCCTGTCCTGCATTTCTGGTTTTGACATTTTTTTCAGCATGGCCCTTTTGACCGATGGGAAGCGAGACTTGTTTGTAGCGCTGATTTGCCTTTCCAGGTTGCTTGGTTGGCCAAAAAGGGCGTATGCGTTTTTTCCTGAATATATTCAGGAAAAAACGCATACGCCCTTTTTGGCCAAGGGCATCATTGTCAACGATTTTCTGCTTTTCATGTGATTTAAAGGCGATTCGAATCTACCTCCTGAAATCTGTTTCCTGCAATTCTGCCTTGATTTCAAATCCTCTTCTTTGCCTTCCCTCAATATATTTGTGGATGAGAGTTATCATTTATAACTCTGCAGGTTTGTGAATTGCAGTGCCCTGAACCTCCATTTTACAACTCGCTTTTTAGGGAGCTGGCCGCAAAAGCGCAGGATGGCTTCAGGCCCGGTTCTGGTTCCGGGGGGCAGGCTGATCCTGTGGTTAATTCTTCTTCCTGATGGGAAAATAGAGTGACCTGTGCCTGTCCCAACACCAAGAGCTAGTCTCTCGTTGGTTCCACGTCTTCCCGTTCATCCTCAGGACAAATTGCAACCTGTACGGAACAGGAGGTTAAAGGTGCTGATGCTCCAAGGAGGGAGATTGCTAGTAAAGTGGCTGGAATGGCGAACCCGGGCACAAGCAGATGAGAAATGAGGTGCGTTTTAGAAACCTTTCCCCATCACACGGTGTACCATCTTCTGGGTATCTCATGCATGTTTTCGATGTAGGAAGATGCCCTTGAACCTGGAGATTTGGGACCCATGCGATGGGTACCACGCAGTATTACTTTAAAGGGTCTGTGTTTGCTCACCCAACCTCACCAAACCTCTCAGCCGCAACAGTGTCCACCCTTATGTCTCATCCAGCTGTGGGTCTAGATATGGTCAATCCAGTTTGCATCACAGCCCCTGAACGCATTGTGTAAGAATTTCTCTCTCTTTCACTGTCTTTGTTTCATGGGTTTTTCAAAGAAATTTATTTTTATAATGGGGTTTAGCTGCTTTTCACTGCTGTGTTTATGCCGCTTTACACCCACTTGACACACTAACAGAGAGATATCAATACATAGGTTTTAAGATTATTACTAGTCAGATATATTCTTGTGCGGTGAATAGGGCGTGTTGAGTCCAGTTCTCTGAGCAAGGAGTAGGTCTTGTCTATTACATATTGGGTTTATGGAACGGTATCTGAGCTAATTTGAAACCCTTGTTTTATGTATCACCCCACCTCACCTTTCCCGTTAAGCAGCCATAGTGTGTTTTCTGCATGTGTGACTCTGTTCTGTTTTGTAATTCAGTTCAAGTGTAACGGTTTTTACATTCCCTCTATAAGTGATACCTTATGAGAAGTGCCCTTTTCTGTGTGACTTATTTCACTTAGAGTCGTCGTACCTAAATCCACTCATCATGCTGGTACTAGCCTTATGACATTGATTTCACGGCTGAGTGATATTCCATTGTACATAAGGACCACAACTTCTTTATCCATTTTTCTCTTTCCTGGGATATTGAAGGTGGAATGAAGTGGAGGTCCTTGTCAACAGAGCAGCCCTAAACTTTGGGGTGCTTGTGTCTTGCTGATTTTTAATTTTCCCAATTTATAACCCCATGAGTGGAAGTGCCCTATGCTCTCTAAGCTTTGTTTTTTAGATGTTTCAGGACTCACCGTACGCTTCTGCAGAGTGGCTGTTGGCAATTTACATCCCGCCCATCAGTGTAGCAAGGCTCCCATTTCTCCATGGCCTGTCCTGCATTTCTGGTTTTGACACTTTATTCAGCATGGCCTTTTTAACCGATGGGAAGCGAGACATCTTTGTAGCGCTGATTTGCCTTTCCAGGTTGCTTGGTTGGCCAAAAAGGGCGTATGCGTTTTTTCCTGAATATATTCAGGAAAAAACGCATACGCCCTTTTTGGCCAAGGGCATCATTGTCAACGTTTTGCCGCTTTTCATGTGCTTTAAAGGCGATTCGAATCTACCTCCTGAAATATGTTTCCTGCAATTCTGCCTTGATTTCAAATCCTCTTCTTTGCCTTCCCTCAATATATTTGTGGACGAGAGTTATCATTTATAACTCTGCAGGTTTGTGAATTGCAGTGCCCTGAACCTCCATTTTATAACTCGCGTTTTTGGGAGATGGCCGCAAAAGCGCAGGATGGCTTCAGGCCCTGTTCTTGTTCCGGGGGGCAGGCTGAGCCTGTGGTTAATTCTTCTTCCTGATGGGAAAATAGAGTGACCTGTGCCTGTCCCAACACCAAGAGCTAGTCTTTCATTGGTTCCACGTCTTCCCGTTCATCCTCAGTACAAATTGCAACCTGTACGGAACAGGAGGTTAAAGGTGCTGATGCTCCAAGGAGGGAGATTGCTAGTAAAGTGGCTGGAATGGCGAACCCGGGCACAAGCAGATGAGAAATGAGGTGCGTTTTAGAAACCTTTCCCCATCATACGGTGTACCATCTTCTGGGTATCTCATGCATGTTTTCGATGTAGGAAGATGCCCTTGAACCTGGAGATTTGGGACCCATGCGATGGGTACCACGCAGTATTACTTTAAAGGGTCTGCGTTTGCTCACCCAACCTCACCAAACCTCTCAGCCGCAACAGTGTCCACCTTTATGTCTCATCCAGCTGTGGGTCTAGATATGGTCAATCCAGGTTGCATCACAGCCCCTGAACGCATTGTGTAAGAATTTCTCTCTCTTTCACTGTCTTTGTTTCATGGGTTTTTCAAAATAATTTATTTTTATAATGGGGTTTAGCTGCTTTTCACTGCTGTGTTTATGCCGCTTTTTACCCACTTGACACACTAACAGAGAGATATCAATACATAGGTTTTAAGATTATTACTAGTCAGATATATTCTTGTGTGGTGAATAGGGCGTGTTGAGTCCAGTTCTCTGAGCAAGGAGTAGGTCTTGGCTATTACATATTGGGTTTATGGAACTGTATCTGAGCTAATTTGAATCCCTTGTTTTATGTATCACCCCACCTCACCTTTCCCGTTAAGCAGCCATAGTGTGTTTTCTGCATGTGTGACTCTGTTCTGTTTTCTGATTCAGTTCAAGTGTAACGGTTTTTACATTCCCTCTATAAGTGATACCTTATGAGAAGTGTCCTTTTCTCTGTGACTTATTTCACTTAGAATCGTCGTACCTAAATCCACTCATCATGCTGCTACTAGCCTTATGACATTGATTTCATGGCTGAGTGATATTCCATTGTACATAAGGACCACAACTTCTTTATCCATTTTTCTCTTTCCTGGGATATTGAAGGTGGAATGAAGTGGAGGTCCTTGTCAACAGAGCAGCCCTAAACTTTGGGGTGCTTGTGTCTTGCTGATTTTTAATTTTCCCAATTTATACCCCCATGATTGGAAGTGCCCTATGCTCTCTAAGCTGTGTTTTTTAGATGTTTCAGGACACACCGTACACTTCTGCAGAGTGGCTGTTGGCAATTTACATCCCGCCCATCAGTATAGGAAGGCTCCCATTTCTCCATGGCCTGTCCTGCATTTCTGGTTTTGACATTTTTTTCAGCATGGCCCTTTTGACCGATGGGAAGCGAGACTTGTTTGTAGCGCTGATTTGCCTTTCCAGGTTGCTTGGTTGGCCAAAAAGGGCGTATGCGTTTTTTCCTGAATATATTCAGGAAAAAACGCATACGCCCTTTTTGGCCAAGGGCATCATTGTCAACGATTTTCTGCTTTTCATGTGATTTAAAGGCGATTCGAATCTACCTCCTGAAATCTGTTTCCTGCAATTCTGCCTTGATTTCAAATCCTCTTCTTTGCCTTCCCTCAATATATTTGTGGATGAGAGTTATCATTTATAACTCTGCAGGTTTGTGAATTGCAGTGCCCTGAACCTCCATTTTACAACTCGCTTTTTAGGGAGCTGGCCGCAAAAGCGCAGGATGGCTTCAGGCCCGGTTCTGGTTCCGGGGGGCAGGCTGATCCTGTGGTTAATTCTTCTTCCTGATGGGAAAATAGAGTGACCTGTGCCTGTCCCAACACCAAGAGCTAGTCTCTCGTTGGTTCCACGTCTTCCCGTTCATCCTCAGGACAAATTGCAACCTGTACGGAACAGGAGGTTAAAGGTGCTGATGCTCCAAGGAGGGAGATTGCTAGTAAAGTGGCTGGAATGGCGAACCCGGGCACAAGCAGATGAGAAATGAGGTGCGTTTTAGAAATCTTTCCCCATCACACGGTGTACCATCTTCTGGGTATCTCATGCATGTTTTCGATGTAGGAAGATGCCCTTGAACCTGGAGATTTGGGACCCATGCGATGGGTACCACGCAGTATTACTTTAAAGGGTCTGTGTTTGCTCACCCAACCTCACCAAACCTCTCAGCCGCAACAGTGTCCACCCTTATGTCTCATCCAGCTGTGGGTCTAGATATGGTCAATCCAGTTTGCATCACAGCCCCTGAACGCATTGTGTAAGAATTTCTCTCTCTTTCACTGTCTTTGTTTCATGGGTTTTTCAAAGAAATTTATTTTTATAATGGGGTTTAGCTGCTTTTCACTGCTGTGTTTATGCCGCTTTACACCCACTTGACACACTAACAGAGAGATATCAATACATAGGTTTTAAGATTATTACTAGTCAGATATATTCTTGTGCGGTGAATAGGGCGTGTTGAGTCCAGTTCTCTGAGCAAGGAGTAGGTCTTGTCTATTACATATTGGGTTTATGGAACGGTATCTGAGCTAATTTGAAACCCTTGTTTTATGTATCACCCCACCTCACCTTTCCCGTTAAGCAGCCATAGTGTGTTTTCTGCATGTGTGACTCTGTTCTGTTTTGTAATTCAGTTCAAGTGTAACGGTTTTTACATTCCCTCTATAAGTGATACCTTATGAGAAGTGCCCTTTTCTGTGTGACTTATTTCACTTAGAGTCGTCGTACCTAAATCCACTCATCATGCTGGTACTAGCCTTATGACATTGATTTCACGGCTGAGTGATATTCCATTGTACATAAGGACCACAACTTCTTTATCCATTTTTCTCTTTCCTGGGATATTGAAGGTGGAATGAAGTGGAGGTCCTTGTCAACAGAGCAGCCCTAAACTTTGGGGTGCTTGTGTCTTGCTGATTTTTAATTTTCCCAATTTATAACCCCATGAGTGGAAGTGCCCTATGCTCTCTAAGCTTTGTTTTTTAGATGTTTCAGGACTCACCGTACGCTTCTCCAGAGTGGCTGTTGGCAATTTACATCCCGCCCATCAGTGTAGCAAGGCTCCCATTTCTCCATGGCCTGTCCTGCATTTCTGGTTTTGACACTTTATTCAGCATGGCCTTTTTAACCGATGGGAAGCGAGACATCTTTGTAGCGCTGATTTGCCTTTCCAGGTTGCTTGGTTGGCCAAAAAGGGCGTATGCGTTTTTTCCTGAATATATTCAGGAAAAAACGCATACGCCCTTTTTGGCCAAGGGCATCATTGTCAACGTTTTGCCGCTTTTCATGTGCTTTAAAGGCGATTCGAATCTACCTCCTGAAATCTGTTTCCTGCAATTCTGCCTTGATTTCAAATCCTCTTCTTTGCCTTCCCTCAATATATTTGTGGACGAGAGTTATCATTTATAACTCTGCAGGTTTGTGAATTGCAGTGCCCTGAACCTCCATTTTACAACTCGCGTTTTTGGGAGATGGCCGCAAAAGCGCAGGATGGCTTCAGGCCCTCTTCTTGTTCCGGGGGGCAGGCTGAGCCTGTGGTTAATTCTTCTTCCTGATGGGAAAATAGAGTGACCTGTGCCTGTCCCAACACCAAGAGCTAGTCTCTCGTTGGTTCCACGTCTTCCCGTTCATCCTCAGGACAAATTGCAACCTGTACGGAACAGGAGGTTAAAGGTGCTGATGCTCCAAGGAGGGAGATTGCTAGTAAAGTGGCTGGAATGGCGAACCCGGGCACAAACAGATGAGAAATGAGGTGCGTTTTAGAAACCTTTCCCCATCATACGGTGTATCATCTTCTGGGTATCTCATGCATGTTTTCGATGTAGGAAGATGCCCTTGAACCTGGAGATTTGGGACCCATGCGATGGGTACCACGCAGTATTACTTTAAAGGGTCTGCGTTTGCTCACCCAACCTCACCAAACCTCTCAGCCGCAACAGTGTCCACCCTTATGTCTCATCCAGCTGTGGGTCTAGATATGGTCAATCCAGGTTGCATCACAGCCCGTGAACGCATTGTGTAAGAATTTCTCTCTCTTTCACTGTCTTTGTTTCATGGGTTTTTCAAAGTAATTTATTTTTATAAATGGGTTTAGCTGCTTTTCACTGCTGTGTTTATGCCGCTTTTCACCCACTTGACACACTAACAGAGAGATATCAATACATATGTTTTAAGATTATTACTATTCAGATATATTCTTGTGCGGTGAATAGGGCGTGTTGAGTCCAGTTCTCTGAGCAAGGAGTAGGTCTTGTCTATTACATATTGGTTTTATGGAACGGTATCTGAGCTAATTTGAAACCCTTGTTTTATGTATCACCCCACCTCACCTTTCCCGTTAAGCAGCCATAGTGTGTTTTCTGCATGTGTGACTCTGTTCTGTTTTGTAATTCAGTTCAAGTGTAACGGTTTTTACATTCCCTCTATCAGTGATACCTTATGAGAAGTGTCCTTTTCTGTGTGACTTATTTCACTTAGAGTCGTTGTACCTAAATCCACTCATCATGCTGCTACTAGCCTTATGACATTGATTTCACGGCTGAGTGATATTCCATTGTACATAAGGACCACAACTTCTTTATCCATTTTTCTCTTTCCTGGGATATTGAAGGTGGAATGAAGTGGAGGTCCTTGTCAACAGAGCAGCCCTAAACTTTGGGGTTCTTGTGTCTTGCTGATTTTTAATTTTCCCAATTTATACCCCCATGAGTGGAAGTGCCCTATGCTCTCTAAGCTGTGTTTTTTAGATGTTTCAGGACACACCGTACACTTCTGCAGAGTGGCTGTTGGCAATTTACATCCCGCCCATCAGTATAGGAAGGCTCCCATTTCTCCATGGCCTGTCCTGCATTTCTGGTTTTGACATTTTTTTCAGCATGGCCCTTTTGACCGATGGGAAGCGAGACTTGTTTGTAGCGCTGATTTGCCTTTCCAGGTTGCTTGGTTGGCCAAAAAGGGCGTATGCGTTTTTTCCTGAATATATTCAGGAAAAAACGCATACGCCCTTTTTGGCCAAGGGCATCATTGTCAACGATTTTCTGCTTTTCATGTGATTTAAAGGCGATTCGAATCTACCTCCTGAAATCTGTTTCCTGCAATTCTGCCTTGATTTCAAATCCTCTTCTTTGCCTTCCCTCAATATATTTGTGGACGAGAGTTATCATTTATAACTCTGCAGGTTTGTGAATTGCAGTGCCCTGAACCTCCATTTTACAACTCGCTTTTTAGGGAGCTGGCCGCAAAAGCGCAGGATGGCTTCAGGCCCGGTTCTGGTTCCGGGGGGCAGGCTGAGCCTGTGGTTAATTCTTCTTCCTGATGGGAAAATAGAGTGACCTGTGCCTGTCCCAACACCAAGAGCTAGTCTCTCGTTGGTTCCCCGTCTTCCCGTTCATCCTCAGGACAAATTGCAACCTGTACGGAACAGGAGGTTAAAGGTGCTGATGCTCCAAGGAGGGAGATTTCTAGTAAAGTGGCTGGAATGGCGAACCCGGGCACAAGCAGATGAGAAATGAGGTGCGTTTTAGAAACCTTTCCCCATCACACGGTGTACCATCTTCTGGGTATCTCATGCATGTTTTCGATGTAGGAAGATGCCCTTGAACCTGGAGATTTGGGACCCATGCGATGGGTACCACGCAGTATTACTTTAAAGGGTCTGCGTTTGCTCACCCAACCTCACCAAACTTCTCAGCCGCAACAGTGTCCACCCTTATGTCTCATCCAGCTGTGGGTCTAGATATGGTCAATCCAGGTTGCATCACAGCCCCTGAACGCATTGTGTAAGAATTTCTCTCTCTTTCACTGTCTTTGTTTCATGGGTTTTTCAAAGTAATTTATTTTTATAATGGGGTTTAGCTGCTTTTCACTGCTGTGTTTATGCCGCTTTTTACCCACTTGACACACTAACAGAGAGATATCAATACATAGGTTTTAAGATTATTACTAGTCAGATATATTCTTGTGCGGTGAATAGGGCGTGTTGAGTCCAGTTCTCTGAGCAAGGAATAGGTCTTGTCTATTACATATTGGGTTTATGGAACGGTATCTGAGCTAATTTGAAACCCTTGTTTTATGTATCACGCCACCTCACCATTCCCGTTAAGCAGCCATAGTGTGTTTTCTGCATGTGTGACTCTGTTCTGTTTTGTAATTCAGTTCAAGTGTAACGGTTTTTACATTCCCTCTATCAGTGATACCTTATGAGAAGTGTCCTTTTCTGTTTGACTTATTTCACTTAGAATCGTCGTACCTAAATCCACTCATCATGCTGCTACTAGCCTTATGACAGTGATTTCACGGCTGAGTGATATTCCATTGTACATAAGGACCACAACTTCTTTATCCATTTTTCTCTTTCCTGGGATATTGAAGGTGGAATGAAGTGGAGGTCCTTGTCAACAGAGCAGCCCTAAACTTTGGGTTGCTTGTGTCTTGCTGATTTTTAATTTTCCCAATTTATACCCCCATGAGTGGATGTGCCCTATGCTCTCTTAGCTTTGCTTTTTAGAAGTTTCAGGACTCACCGTACACTTCTCCAGAGTGGCTGTTGACAATTTACATCCCGCCCATCACTGTAGCAAGGCTCCCATTTCTCCATGGCCTGTCCTGCATTTCTGGTTTTGACACTTTTTTCAGCATGGCCCTTTTGACCGATGGGAAGCGAGACATCTTTGTAGCGCTGATTTGCCTTTCCAGGTTGCTTGGTTGGCCAAAAAGGGCGTATGCGTTTTTTCCTGAATATATTCAGGAAAAAACGCATACGCCCTATTTGGCCAAGGGCATCATTGTCAACGTTTTGCCGCTTTTCATGTGCTTTAAAGGCGATTCGAATCTACCTCCTGAAATCTGTTTCCTGCAATTCTGCCTTGATTTCAAATCCTCTTCTTTGCCTTCCCTCAATATATTTGTGGACGAGAGTTATCATTTATAAGTCTGCAGGTTTGTGAATTGCAGTGCCCTGAACCTCCATTTTACAACTCGCTTTTTAGGGAGCTGGCCGCAATAGCACAGGATGGCTTCAGGCCCTGTTCTGGTTCCGGGTGGCAGGCTGAGCCTGTGGTTAATTCTTCTTCCTGATGGGAAAATAGAGTGACCTGTGCCTGTCCCAACACCAAGAGCTAGTCTCTCATTGGTTCCACGTCTTCCAGTTCATCCTCAGGACAAATTGCAACCTGTACGGAAGAGGAGGTTAAAGGTGCTGATGCTCCAAGGAGGGAGATTGCTAGTAAAGTGGCTGGAATGGCGAACCCGGGCACAAGCAGATGAGAAATGAGGTGCGTTTTAGAAACCTTTCCCCATCACATGGTGTACCATCTTCTGGGTTTCTCATGCATGTTTTCGATGTAGGAAGATGCCCTTGAACCTGGAGATTTGGGACCCATGCGATGGGTACCACGCAGTATTACTTTAAAGGGTCTGCGTTTGCTCACCCAACCTCACCAAACCTCTCAGCCGCAACAGTGTCCACCCTTATGTCTCATCCAGCTGTGGGTCTAGATATGGTCAATCCAGGTTGCATCACAGCCCCTGAACGCATTGTGTAAGAATTTCTCTCTCTTTCACTGTCTTTGTTTCATGGGTTTTTCAAAGAATTTATTTTTATAATGGGGTTTAGCTGCTTTTCACTGCTGTGTTTATGCCGCTTTTTAACCACTTGACACACTAACAGAGAGATATCAGTACATATTTTTTAAGATTATTACTAGTCAGATGTATTCTTGTGCGGTGAATAGGGCGTGTTGAGTCCAGTTCTCTGAGCAAGGAGTAGGTCTTGTCTATTACATATTGGTTTTATGGAACGGTATCTGAGCTAATTTGAAACCCTTGTTTTATGTATCACCCCACCTCACCTTTCCCGTTAAGCAGCCATAGTGTGTATTCTGCATGTGTGACTCTGTTCTGTTTTGTAATTCAGTTCAAGTGTAACGGTTTTTACATTCCCTCTATAAGTGATACCTTATGAGAAGTGCCCTTTTCTGTGTGACTTATTTCACTTAGAGTCGTCGTACCTAAATCCACTCATCATGCTGGTACTAGCCTTATGACATTGATTTCACGGCTGAGTGATATTCCATTGTACATAAGGACCACAACTTCTTTATCCATTTTTCTCTTTCCTGGGATATTGAAGGTGGAATGAAGTGGAGGTCCTTGTCAACAGAGCAGCCCTAAACTTTGGGGTGCTTGTGTCTTGCTGATTTTTAATTTTCCCAATTTATAACCCCATGAGTGGAAGTGCCCTATGCTCTCTAAGCTTTGTTTTTTAGATGTTTCAGGACTCACCGTACACTTCTCCAGAGTGGCTGTTGGCAATTTACATCCCGCCCATCAGTGTAGCAAGGCTCCCATTTCTCCATGGCCTGTCCTGCATTTCTGGTTTTGACACTTTATTCAGCATGGCCTTTTTAACCGATGGGAAGCGAGACATCTTTGTAGCGCTGATTTGCCTTTCCAGGTTGCTTGGTTGGCCAAAAAGGGCGTATGCGTTTTTTCCTGAATATATTCAGGAAAAAACGCATACGCCCTTTTTGGCCAAGGGCATCATTGTCAACGTTTTGCCGCTTTTCATGTGCTTTAAAGGCGATTCGAATCTACCTCCTGAAATATGTTTCCTGCAATTCTGCCTTGATTTCAAATCCTCTTCTTTGCCTACCCTCAATATATTTGTGGACGAGAGTTATCATTTATAACTCTGCAGGTTTGTGAATTGCAGTGCCCTGAACCTCCATTTTACAACTCGCGTTTTTGGGAGATGGCCGCAAAAGCGCAGGATGGCTTCAGGCCCTCTTCTTGTTCCGGGGGGCAGGCTGAGCCTGTGGTTAATTCTTCTTCCTGATGGGAAAATAGAGTGACCTGTGCCTGTCCCAACACCAAGAGCTAGTCTTTCATTGGTTCCACGTCTTCCCGTTCATCCTCAGTACAAATTGCAACCTGTACGGAACAGGAGGTTAAAAGTGCTGATGCTCCAAGGAGGGAGATTGCTAGTAAAGTGGCTGGAATGGCGAACCCGGGCACAAGCAGATGAGAAATGAGGTGCGTTTTAGAAACCTTTCCCCATCATACGGTGTACCATCTTCTGGGTATCTCATGCATGTTTTCGATGTAGGAAGATGCCCTTGAACCTGGAGATTTGGGACCCATGCGATGGGTACCACGCAGTATTACTTTAAAAGGTCTGCGTTTGCTCACCCAACCTCACCAAACCTCTCAGCCGCAACAGTGTCCACCCTTATGTCTCATCCAGCTGTGGGTCTAGATATGGTCAATCCAGGTTGCATCACAGCCCGTGAACGCATTGTGTAAGAATTTCTCTCTCTTTCACTGTCTTTGTTTCATGGGTTTTTCAAAGTAATTTATTTTTATAAATGGGTTTAGCTGCTTTTCACTGCTGTGTTTATGCCGCTTTTCACCCACTTGACACACTAACAGAGAGATATCAATACATAGGTTTTAAGATTATTACTATTCAGATATATTCTTGTGCGGTGAATAGGGCGTGTTGAGTCCAGTTCTCTGAGCAAGGAGTAGGTCTTGTCTATTACATATTGGTTTTATGGAACGGTATCTGAGCTAATTTGAAACCCTTGTTTTATGTATCACCCCACCTCACCTTTCCCGTTAAGCAGCCATAGTGTGTTTTCTGCATGTGTGACTCTGTTCTGTTTTGTAATTCAGTTCAAGTGTAACGGTTTTTACATTCCCTCTATCAGTGATACCTTATGAGAAGTGTCCTTTTCTGTGTGACTTATTTCACTTAGAGTCGTTGTACCTAAATCCACTCATCATGCTGCTACTAGCCTTATGACATTGATTTCACGGCTGAGTGATATTCCATTGTACATAAGGACCACAACTTCTTTATCCATTTTTCTCTTTCCTGGGATATTGAAGGTGGAATGAAGTGGAGGTCCTTGTCAACAGAGCAGCCCTAAACTTTGGGGTGCTTGTGTCTTGCTGATTTTTAATTTTCCCAATTTATACCCCCATGAGTGGAAGTGCCCTATGCTCTCTAAGCTGTGTTTTTTAGATGTTTCAGGACACACCGTACACTTCTGCAGAGTGGCTGTTGGCAATTTACATCCCGCCCATCAGTATAGGAAGGCTCCCATTTCTCCATGGCCTGTCCTGCATTTCTGGTTTTGACATTTTTTTCAGCATGGCCCTTTTGACCGATGGGAAGCGAGACTTGTTTGTAGCGCTGATTTGCCTTTCCAGGTTGCTTGGTTGGCCAAAAAGGGCGTATGCGTTTTTTCCTGAATATATTCAGGAAAAAACGCATACGCCCTTTTTGGCCAAGGGCATCATTGTCAACGATTTTCTGCTTTTCATGTGATTTAAAGGCGATTCGAATCTACCTCCTGAAATCTGTTTCCTGCAATTCTGCCTTGATTTCAAATCCTCTTCTTTGCCTTCCCTCAATATATTTGTGGACGAGAGTTATCATTTATAACTCTGCAGGTTTGTGAATTGCAGTGCCCTGAACCTCCATTTTACAACTCGCTTTTTAGGGAGCTGGCCGCAAAAGCGCAGGATGGCTTCAGGCCCGGTTCTGGTTCCGGGGGGCAGGCTGAGCCTGTGGTTAATTCTTCTTCCTGATGGGAAAATAGAGTGACCTGTGCCTGTCCCAACACCAAGAGCTAGTCTCTCGTTGGTTCCCCGTCTTCCCGTTCATCCTCAGGACAAATTGCAACCTGTACGGAACAGGAGGTTAAAGGTGCTGATGCTCCAAGGAGGGAGATTTCTAGTAAAGTGGCTGGAATGGCGAACCCGGGCACAAGCAGATGAGAAATGAGGTGCGTTTTAGAAACCTTTCCCCATCACACGGTGTACCATCTTCTGGGTATCTCATGCATGTTTTCGATGTAGGAAGATGCCCTTGAACCTGGAGATTTGGGACCCATGCGATGGGTACCACGCAGTATTACTTTAAAGGGTCTGCGTTTGCTCACCCAACCTCACCAAACTTCTCAGCCGCAACAGTGTCCACCCTTATGTCTCATCCAGCTGTGGGTCTAGATATGGTCAATCCAGGTTGCATCACAGCCCCTGAACGCATTGTGTAAGAATTTCTCTCTCTTTCACTGTCTTTGTTTCATGGGTTTTTCAAAGTAATTTATTTTTATAATGGGGTTTAGCTGCTTTTCACTGCTGTGTTTATGCCGCTTTTTACCCACTTGACACACTAACAGAGAGATATCAATACATAGGTTTTAAGATTATTACTAGTCAGATATATTCTTGTGCGGTGAATAGGGCGTGTTGAGTCCAGTTCTCTGAGCAAGGAGTAGGTCTTGTCTATTACATATTGGGTTTATGGAACGGTATCTGAGCTAATTTGAAACCCTTGTTTTATGTATCACGCCACCTCACCTTTCCCGTTAAGCAGCCATAGTGTGTTTTCTGCATGTGTGACTCTGTTCTGTTTTGTAATTCAGTTCAAGTGTAACGGTTTTTACATTCCCTCTATCAGTGATACCTTATGAGAAGTGTCCTTTTCTGTTTGACTTATTTCACTTTGAATCGTCGTACCTAAATCCACTCATCATGCTGCTACTAGCCTTATGACAGTGATTTCATGGCTGAGTGATATTCCATTGTACATAAGGACCACAACTTCTTTATCCATTTTTCTCTTTCCTGGGATATTGAAGGTGGAATGAAGTGGAGGTCCTTGTCAACAGAGCAGCCCTAAACTTTGGGTTGCTTGTGTCTTGCTGATTTTTAATTTTCCCAATTTATACCCCCATGAGTGGATGTGCCCTATGCTCTCTTAGCTTTGCTTTTTAGAAGTTTCAGGACTCACCGTACACTTCTCCAGAGTGGCTGTTGACAATTTACATCCCGCCCATCACTGTAGCAAGGCTCCCATTTCTCCATGGCCTGTCCTGCATTTCTGGTTTTGACACTTTTTTCAGCATGGCCCTTTTGACCGATGGGAAGCGAGACATCTTTGTAGCGCTGATTTGCCTTTCCAGGTTGCTTGGTTGGCCAAAAAGGGCGTATGCGTTTTTTCCTGAATATATTCAGGAAAAAACGCATACGCCCTATTTGGCCAAGGGCATCATTGTCAACGTTTTGCCGCTTTTCATGTGCTTTAAAGGCGATTCGAATCTACCTCCTGAAATCTGTTTCCTGCAATTCTGCCTTGATTTCAAATCCTCTTCTTTGCCTTCCCTCAATATATTTGTGGACGAGAGTTATCATTTATAAGTCTGCAGGTTTGTGAATTGCAGTGCCCTGAACCTCCATTTTACAACTCGCTTTTTAGGGAGCTGGCCGCAATAGCACAGGATGGCTTCAGGCCCTGTTCTGGTTCCGGGTGGCAGGCTGAGCCTGTGGTTAATTCTTCTTCCTGATGGGAAAATAGAGTGACCTGTGCCTGTCCCAACACCAAGAGCTAGTCTCTCATTGGTTCCACGTCTTCCAGTTCATCCTCAGGACAAATTGCAACCTGTACGGAAGAGGAGGTTAAAGGTGCTGATGCTCCAAGGAGGGAGATTGCTAGTAAAGTGGCTGGAATGGCGAACCCGGGCACAAGCAGATGAGAAATGAGGTGCGTTTTAGAAACCTTTCCCCATCATACGGTGTACCATCTTCTGGGTATCTCATGCATGTTTTCGATGTAGGAAGATGCCCTTGAA
Source organism: Balaenoptera borealis (assembly GCF_965194805.1). Taxonomy (NCBI): domain Eukaryota; kingdom Metazoa; phylum Chordata; class Mammalia; order Artiodactyla; family Balaenopteridae; genus Balaenoptera; species Balaenoptera borealis. The sequence continues at coordinate 62,079 of NW_028123694.1, forward strand.
CCTGGAGATTTGGGACCCATGCGATGGGTACCACGCAGTATTACTTTAAAGGGTCTGCGTTTGCTCACCCAACCTCACCAAACCTCTCAGCCGCAACAGTGTCCACCCTTATGTCTCATCCAGCTGTGGGTCTAGATATGGTCAATCCAGGTTGCATCACAGCCCCTGAACGCATTGTGTAAGAATTTCTCTCTCTTTCACTGTCTTTGTTTCATGGGTTTTTCAAAGAATTTATTTTTATAATGGGGTTTAGCTGCTTTTCACTGCTGTGTTTATGCCGCTTTTTAACCACTTGACACACTAACAGAGAGATATCAGTACATATTTTTTAAGATTATTACTAGTCAGATGTATTCTTGTGCGGTGAATAGGGCGTGTTGAGTCCAGTTCTCTGAGCAAGGAGTAGGTCTTGTCTATTACATATTGGTTTTATGGAACGGTATCTGAGCTAATTTGAAACCCTTGTTTTATGTATCACCCCACCTCACCTTTCCCGTTAAGCAGCCATAGTGTGTTTTCTGCATGTGTGACTCTGTTCTGTTTTGTAATTCAGTTCAAGTGTAACGGTTTTTACATTCCCTCTATAAGTGATACCTTATGAGAAGTGCCCTTTTCTGTGTGACTTATTTCACTTAGAGTCATCGTACCTAAATCCACTCATCATGCTGGTACTAGCCTTATGACATTGATTTCACGGCTGAGTGATATTCCATTGTACATAAGGACCACAACTTCTTTATCCATTTTTCTCTTTCCTGGGATATTGAAGGTGGAATGAAGTGGAGGTCCTTGTCAACAGAGCAGCCCTAAACTTTGGGGTGCTTGTGTCTTGCTGATTTTTAATTTTCCCAATTTATAACCCCATGAGTGGAAGTGCCCTATGCTCTCTAAGCTTTGTTTTTTAGATGTTTCAGGACTCACCGTACACTTCTCCAGAGTGGCTGTTGGCAATTTACATCCCGCCCATCAGTGTAGCAAGGCTCCCATTTCTCCATGGCCTGTCCTGCATTTCTGGTTTTGACACTTTATTCAGCATGGCCTTTTTAACCGATGGGAAGCGAGACATCTTTGTAGCGCTGATTTGCCTTTCCAGGTTGCTTGGTTGGCCAAAAAGTGCGTATGCGTTTTTTCCTGAATATATTCAGGAAAAAACGCATACGCCCTTTTTGGCCAAGGGCATCATTGTCAACGTTTTGCCGCTTTTCATGTGCTTTAAAGGCGATTCGAATCTACCTCCTGAAATATGTTTCCTGCAATTCTGCCTTGATTTCAAATCCTCTTCTTTGCCTACCCTCAATATATTTGTGGACGAGAGTTATCATTTATAACTCTGCAGGTTTGTGAATTGCAGTGCCCTGAACCTCCATTTTACAACTCGCGTTTTTGGGAGATGGCCGCAAAAGCGCAGGATGGCTTCAGGCCCTCTTCTTGTTCCGGGGGGCAGGCTGAGCCTGTGGTTAATTCTTCTTCCTGATGGGAAAATAGAGTGACCTGTGCCTGTCCCAACACCAAGAGCTAGTCTTTCATTGGTTCCACGTCTTCCCGTTCATCCTCAGTACAAATTGCAACCTGTACGGAACAGGAGGTTAAAGGTGCTGATGCTCCAAGGAGGGAGATTGCTAGTAAAGTGGCTGGAATGGCGAACCCGGGCACAAGCAGATGAGAAATGAGGTGCGTTTTAGAAACCTTTCCCCATCATACGGTGTACCATCTTCTGGGTATCTCATGCATGTTTTCGATGTAGGAAGATGCCCTTGAACCTGGAGATTTGGGACCCATGCGATGGGTACCACGCAGTATTACTTTAAAAGGTCTGCGTTTGCTCACCCAACCTCACCAAACCTCTCAGCCGCAACAGTGTCCACCCTTATGTCTCATCCAGCTGTGGGTCTAGATATGGTCAATCCAGGTTGCATCACAGCCCGTGAACGCATTGTGTAAGAATTTCTCTCTCTTTCACTGTCTTTGTTTCATGGGTTTTTCAAAGTAATTTATTTTTATAAATGGGTTTAGCTGCTTTTCACTGCTGTGTTTATGCCGCTTTTCACCCACTTGACACACTAACAGAGAGATATCAATACATAGGTTTTAAGATTATTACTATTCAGATATATTCTTGTGCGGTGAATAGGGCGTGTTGAGTCCAGTTCTCTGAGCAAGGAGTAGGTCTTGTCTATTACATATTGGTTTTATGGAACGGTATCTGAGCTAATTTGAAACCCTTGTTTTATGTATCACCCCACCTCACCTTTCCCGTTAAGCAGCCATAGTGTGTTTTCTGCATGTGTGACTCTGTTCTGTTTTGTAATTCAGTTCAAGTGTAACGGTTTTTACATTCCCTCTATCAGTGATACCTTATGAGAAGTGTCCTTTTCTGTGTGACTTATTTCACTTAGAGTCGTTGTACCTAAATCCACTCATCATGCTGCTACTAGCCTTATGACATTGATTTCACGGCTGAGTGATATTCCATTGTACATAAGGACCACAACTTCTTTATCCATTTTTCTCTTTCCTGGGATATTGAAGGTGGAATGAAGTGGAGGTCCTTGTCAACAGAGCAGCCCTAAACTTTGGGGTGCTTGTGTCTTGCTGATTTTTAATTTTCCCAATTTATACCCCCATGAGTGGAAGTGCCCTATGCTCTCTAAGCTGTGTTTTTTAGATGTTTCAGGACACACCGTACACTTCTGCAGAGTGGCTGTTGGCAATTTACATCCCGCCCATCAGTATAGGAAGGCTCCCATTTCTCCATGGCCTGTCCTGCATTTCTGGTTTTGACATTTTTTTCAGCATGGCCCTTTTGACCGATGGGAAGCGAGACTTGTTTGTAGCGCTGATTTGCCTTTCCAGGTTGCTTGGTTGGCCAAAAAGGGCGTATGCGTTTTTTCCTGAATATATTCAGGAAAAAACGCATACGCCCTTTTTGGCCAAGGTCATCATTGTCAACGATTTTCTGCTTTTCATGTGATTTAAAGGCGATTCGAATCTACCTCCTGAAATCTGTTTCCTGCAATTCTGCCTTGATTTCAAATCCTCTTCTTTGCCTTCCCTCAATATATTTGTGGACGAGAGTTATCATTTATAACTCTGCAGGTTTGTGAATTGCAGTGCCCTGAACCTCCATTTTACAACTCGCTTTTTAGGGAGCTGGCCGCAAAAGCGCAGGATGGCTTCAGGCCCGGTTCTGGTTCCGGGGGGCAGGCTGAGCCTGTGGTTAATTCTTCTTCCTGATGGGAAAATAGAGTGACCTGTGCCTGTCCCAACACCAAGAGCTAGTCTCTCGTTGGTTCCACGTCTTCCCGTTCATCCTCAGGACAAATTGCAACCTGTACGGAACAGGAGGTTAAAGGTGCTGATGCTCCAAGGAGGGAGATTTCTAGTAAAGTGGCTGGAATGGCGAACCCGGGCACAAGCAGATGAGAAATGAGGTGCGTTTTAGAAACCTTTCCCCATCACACGGTGTACCATCTTCTGGGTATCTCATGCATGTTTTCGATGTAGGAAGATGCCCTTGAACCTGGAGATTTGGGACCCATGCGATGGGTACCACGCAGTATTACTTTAAAGGGTCTGCGTTTGCTCACCCAACCTCACCAAACTTCTCAGCCGCAACAGTGTCCACCCTTATGTCTCATCCAGCTGTGGGTCTAGATATGGTCAATCCAGGTTGCATCACAGCCCCTGAACGCATTGTGTAAGAATTTCTCTCTCTTTCACTGTCTTTGTTTCATGGGTTTTTCAAAGTAATTTATTTTTATAATGGGGTTTAGCTGCTTTTCACTGCTGTGTTTATGCCGCTTTTTACCCACTTGACACACTAACAGAGAGATATCAATACATAGGTTTTAAGATTATTACTAGTCAGATATATTCTTGTGCGGTGAATAGGGCGTGTTGAGTCCAGTTCTCTGAGCAAGGAGTAGGTCTTGTCTATTACATATTGGGTTTATGGAACGGTATCTGAGCTAATTTGAAACCCTTGTTTTATGTATCACCCCACCTCACCTTTCCCGTTAAGCAGCCATAGTGTGTTTTCTGCATGTGTGACTCTGTTCTGTTTTGTAATTCAGTTCAAGTGTAACGGTTTTTACATTCCCTCTATCAGTGATACCTTATGAGAAGTGTCCTTTTCTGTGTGACTTATTTCACTTAGAGTCGTCGTACCTAAATCCACTCATCATGCTGCTACTAGCCTTATGACATTGATTTCACGGCTGAGTGATATTCCATTGTACATAAGGACCACAACTTCTTTATCCATTTTTCTCTTTCCTGGGATATTGAAGGTGGAATGAAGTGGAGGTCCTTGTCAACAGAGCAGCCCTAAACTTTGGGGTGCTTGTGTCTTGCTGATTTTTCATTTTCCCAATTTATAACCCCATGAGTGGAAGTGCCCTATGCTCTCTAAGCTTTGCTTTTTAGACGTTTCAGGACTCACCGTACACTTCTCCAGAGTGGCTGTTGACAATTTACATCCCGCCCATCAGTGTAGCAAGGCTCCCATTTCTCCATGGCCTGTCCTGCATTTCTGGTTTTGACACTTTTTTCAGCATGGCCCTTTTGACCAATGGGAAGCGAGACATCTTTGTAGCGCTGATTTGCCTTTCCAGGTTGCTTGGTTGGCCAAAATGGCGTATGCGTTTTTTCCTGAATATATTCAGGAAAAAACGCATACGCCCTTTTTGGCCAAGGGCATCATTGTCAACGTTTTGTCGCTTTTCATGTGCTTTAAAGGCGATTCGAATCTACCTCCTGAAATCTGTTTCCTGCAATTCTGCCTTGATTTCAAATCCTCTTCTTTGCCTTCCCTCAATATATTTGTGGATGAGAGTTATCATTTATAACTCTGCAGGTTTGTGAATTGCAGTGCCCTGAACCTCCATTTTACAACTCGCTTTTTAGGGAGCTGGCCGCAAAAGCGCAGGATGGCTTCAGGCCCTGTTCTGCGTCCGGGGGGCAGGCTGAGCCTGTGGTTAATTCTTCTTCCTGATGGGAAAATAGAGTGACCTGTGCCTGTCCCAACACCAAGAGCTAGTCTTTCATTGGTTCCACGTCTTCCCGTTCATCCTCAGTACTAATTGCAACCTGTACGGAACAGGAGGTTAAAGGTGCTGATGCTCCAAGGAGGGAGATTGCTAGTAAAGTGGCTGGAATGGCGAACCCGGGCACAAGCAAATGAGAAATGAGGTGCGTTTTAGAAACCTTTCCCCATCACACGGTGTACCATCTTCAGGGTATCTCATGCATGTTTTCGATGTAGGAAGATGCCCTTGAACCTGGAGATTTGGGACCCATGCGATGGGTACCACGCAGTATTACTTTAAAGGGTCTGCGTTTGCTCACCCAACCTCACCAAACCTCTCAGCCACAACAGTGTCCACCCTTAGGTCTCATCCAGCTGTGGGTCTAGATATGGTCAATCCAGGTTGCATCACAGCCCCTGAACGCATTGTGTAAGAATTTCGCTCTCTTTCACTGTCTTTGTTTCACGGGTTTTTCAAAGTAATTTATTTTTATAATGGGGTTCAGCTGCTTTTCACTGCTGTGTTTATGCCGCTTTACACCCACTTGACACACTAACAGAGAGATATCAATACATAGGTTTTAAGTTTATTACTAGACAGATATATTCTTGTGCGGTGAATAGGGCGTGTTGAGTCCAGTTCTCTGAGCAAGGAGTAGGTCTTGTCTATTACATATTGGGTTTATGGAACGGTATCTGAGCTAATTTGAAACCCTTGTTTTATGTATCACCCCACCTCACCTTTCCCGTTAAGCAGCCATAGTGTGTTTTCTGCATGTGTGACTCTGTTCTGTTTTGTAATTCAGTTCAAGTGTAACGGTTTTTACATTCCCTCTATCAGTGATACCTTATGAGAAGTGTCCTTTTCTGTGTGACTTATTTCACTTAGAGTCGTCGTACCTAAATCCACTCATCATGCTGCTACTAGCCTTATGACATTGATTTCATGGCTGAGTGATATTCCATTGTACATAAGGACCACAACTTCTTTATCCAGTTTTCTCTTTCCTGGGATATTGAAGGTGGAATGAAGTGGAGGTCCTTGTCAACAGAGCAGCCCTAAACTTTGGGGTGCTTGTGTCTTGCTGATTTTTCATTTTCCCAATTTATACCCCCATGAGTGGAAGTGCCCTATGCTCTCTAAGCTTTGCTTTTTAGACGTTTCAGGACTCACCGTACACTTCTCCAGAGTGGCTGTTGACAATTTACATCCCGCCCATCAATGTAGCAAGGCTCCCATTTCTCCATGGCCTGTCCTGCATTTCTGGTTTTGAGACTTTTTTCAGCATGGCCCTTTTGACCGATGGGAAGCGAGACATCTTTGTAGCGCTGATTTGCCTTTCCAGGTTGCTTGGTTGGCCAAAAAGGGCGTATGCGTTTTTTCCTGAATATATTCAGGAAAAAACGCATACGCCCTTTTTGGCCAAGGGCATCATTGTCAACGTTTTTCCGCTTTTCATGTGCTTTAAAGGCGATTCGAATCTACCTCCTGAAATCTGTTTCCTGCAATTCTGCCTTGATTTCAAATCCTCTTCTTTGCCTTCCCTCAATATATTTGTGGATGAGAGTTATCATTTATAACTCTGCAGGTTTGTGAATTGCAGTGCCCTGAACCTCCATTTTACAACTCGCTTTTTAGGGAGCTGGCCGCAAAAGCGCAGGATGGCTTCAGGCCCTGTTCTGGTTCTGGGGGGCAGGCTGAGCCTGTGGTTAATTCTTCTTCCTGATGGGAAAATAGAGTGACCTGTGCCTGTCCCAACACCAAGAGCTAGTCTTTCATTGTTTCCACGTCTTCCCGTTCATCCTCAGTACAAATTGCAACCTGTACGGAACAGGAGGTTAAAGGTGCTGATGCTCCAAGGAGGGAGATTGCTAGTAAAGTGGCTGGAATGGCGAACCCGGGCACAAGCAGATGAGAAATGAGGTGCGTTTTAGAAACCTTTCCCCATCACACGGTGTACCATCTTCTGGGTATCTCATGCATGTTTTCGATGTAGGAAGATGCCCTTGAAGCTTGAGATTTGGGACCCATGCGATGGGTACCACGCAGTATTACTTTAAAGGGTCTGCGTTTGCTCACCCAACCTCACCAAACCTCTCAGCCGCAACAGTGTCCACCCTTATGTCTCATCCAGCTGTGGGTCTAGATATGGTCAATCCAGGTTGCATCACAGCCCCTGAACGCATTGTGTAAGAATTTCTCTCTCTTTCACTGTCTTTGTTTCATGGGTTTTTCAAAATAATTTATTTTTATAATGGGGTTTAGCTGCTTTTCACTGCTGTGTTTATGCCGCTTTTTACCCACTTGACACACTAACAGAGAGATATCAATACATAGGTTTTAAGATTATTACTAGTCAGATATATTCTTGTGTGGTGAATAGGGCGTGTTGAGTCCAGTTCTCTGAGCAAGGAGTAGGTCTTGTCTATTACATATTGGGTTTATGGAACGGTATCTGAGCTAATTTGAAACCCTTGTTTTATGTGTCACCCCACCTCACCTTTCCCGTTAAGCAGCCATAGTGTGTTTTCTGCATGTGTGACTCTGTTCTGTTTTGTAATTCAGTTCAAGTGTAACGGTTTTTACATTCCCTCTATCAGTGATACCTTATGAGAAGTGTCCTTTTCTGTGTGACTTATTTCACTTAGAATCGTCGTACCTAAATCCACTCATCATGCTGCTACTAGCCTTATGACATTGATTTCATGGCTGAGTGATATTCCATTGTACATAAGGACCACAACTTCTTTATCCATTTTTCTCTTTCCTGGGATATTGAAGGTGGAATGAAGTGGAGGTCCTTGTCAACAGAGCAGCCCTAAACTTTGGGGTGCTTGTGTCTTGCTGATTTTTAATTTTCCCAATTTATACCCCCATGAGTGGAAGTGCCCTATGCTCTCTAAGCTTTGCTTTTTAGACTTTTCAGGACTTACCGTACGCTTCTCCAGAGTGGCTGTTGACAATTTACATCCCGCCCATCAGTGTAGCAAGGCTCCCATTTCTCCATGGCCTGTCCTGCATTTCTGGTGTTGACACTTTTTTCAGCATGGCCCTTTTGACCGATGGGAAGCGAGACATCTTTGTAGCGCTGATTTGCCTTTCCAGGTTGCTTGGTTGGCCAAAAAGGGCGTATGCGTTTTTTCCTGAATATCTTCAGGAAAAAACGCATACGCCCTTTTTGGCCAAGGGCATCATTGTCAACGTTTTGCCGCTTTTCATGTGCTTTAAAGGCGATTCGAATCTACCTCCTGAAATCTGTTTCCTGCAATTCTGCCTTGATTTCAAATCCTCTTCTTTGCCTTCCCTCAATATGTTTGTGGACGAGAGTTATCATTTATAACTCTGCAGGTTTGTGAATTGCAGTGCCCTGAACCTCCATTTTACAACTCGCTTTTTAGGGAGCTGGCCGCAAAAGCGCAGGATGCCTTCAGGCCCTGTTCTGGTTCCGGGGGCAGGCTGAGCCTGTGGTTAATTCTTCTTCCTGATGGGAAAATAGAGTGACCTGTGCCTGTCCCAACACCAAGAGCTAGTCTCTCATTGGTTCCACGTCTTCCAGTTCATCCTCAGGACAAATTGCAACCTGTACGGAACAGGAGCTTAAAGGTGCTGATGCTCCAAGTAGGGAGATTGCTAGTAAAGCGGCTGGAATAGCGAACCCGGCCACAAGGAGATGAGAAATGAGGTGCGTTTTAGAAACCTTTCCACATCACACGGTGTACCATCTTCTGGGTTTCTCATGCATGTTTTCGATGTAGGAAGATGCCCTTGAACCTGGAGATTTGTGACCCATGCGATGGGTACCATGCAGTATTACTGTAAAGGGTCTCCGTTTGCTCACCCAACCTCACCAAACCTCTCAGCCGCAACAGTGTCCACCCTTATGTCTCATCCAGCTGTGGGTCTAGATATGGTCAATCCAGGTTGCATCACAGCCCCTGAACGAATTGTGTAAGAATTTCGCTCTCTTTCACTGTCTTTGTTTCATGGGTTTTTCAAAGTAATTTATTTTTATAATGGGGTTTAGCTGCTTTTCACTGCTGTGTTTATGCCGCTTTACACCCACTTGACACACTAACAGAGAGATATCTATACATAGGTTTTAAGATTATTACTAGTCAGATATATTCTTGTGCGGTGAATAGGGCGTGTTGAGTCCAGTTCTCTGAGCAAGGAGTAGGTCTTGTCTATTACATATTGGTTTTATGGAACGGTATCTGAGCTAATTTGAAACCCTTGTTTTATGTATCACCCCACCTCACCTTTCCCGTGAAGCAGCCATAGTGTGTTTTCTGCATGTGTGACTCTGTTCTGTTTTGTAATTCAGTTCAAGTGTAACGGTTTTTACATTCCCTCTATCAGTGATACCTTATGAGAAGTGTCCTTTTCTGTGTGACTTATTTCACTTAGAATCGTCGTACCTAAATCCACTCATCATGCTGCTACTAGCCTTATGACATTGATTTCATGGCTGAGTGATATTCCATTGTACATAAGGACCACAACTTCTTTATCCATTTTTCTCTTTCCTGGGATATTGAAGGTGGAATGAAGTGGAGGTCCTTGTCAACAGAGCAGCCCTAAACTTTGGGGTGCTTGTGTCTTGCTGATTTTTAATTTTCCCAATTTATACCCCCATGAGTGGAAGTGCCCTATGCTCTCTAAGCTTTGCTTTTTAGACGTTTCAGGACTCACCGTACGCTTCTCCAGAGTGGCTGTTGACAATTTACATCCCGCCCATCAGTGTAGCAAGGCTCCCATTTCTCCATGGCCTGTCCTGCATTTCTGGTTTTGACACTTTTTTCAGCATGGCCCTTTTGGCCGATGGGAAGCGAGACATCTTTGTAGCGCTGATTTGCCTTTCCAGGTTGCTTGGTTGGCCAAAAAGGGCGTATGCGTTTTTTCCTGAATATATTCAGGAAAAAACGCATACGCCCTTTTTGGCCAAGGGCATCATTGTCAACGTTTTGCCGCTTTTCATGTGCTTTAAAGGCGATTCGAATCTACCTCCTGAAATCTGTTTCCTGCAATTCTGCCTTGATTTCAAATCCTCTTCTTTGCCTTCCCTCAATATATTTGTGGACGAGAGTTATCATTTATAACTCTGCAGGTTTGTGAATTGCAGTGCCCTGAACCTCCATTTTACAACTCGCGTTTTTGGGAGATGGCCGCAAAAGCGCAGGATGGCTTCAGGCCCTGTTCTTGTTCCGGGGGGCAGGCTGAGCCTGTGGTTAATTCTTCTTCCTGATGGGAAAATAGAGTGACCTGTGCCTGTCCCAACACCAAGAGATAGTCTCTCATTGGTTTCACGTCTTCCCGTTCATCCTCAGGACAAATTGCAACCTGTACGGAACAGGAGGTTAAAGGTGATGATGCTCCAAGGAGGGAGATTGCTAGTAAAGTGGCTGGAATGGCGAACCCGAGCACAAGGAGATGAGAAATGAGGTGCGTTTTAGAAACCTTTCCCCATCACACGGTGTACCATCTTCTGGGTTTCTCATGCATGTTTCCGATGTAGGAAGATGCCCTTGAACCTGGAGATTTGGGACCCATGCGATGGGTACCACGCAGTATTACTTTAAAGGGGCTGCGTTTGCTCACCCAACCTCACCAAACCTCTCAGCCGCAACAGTGTCCACCCTTATGTCTCATCCAGCTGTGGGTCTAGATATGGTCAATCCAGGTTGCATCACAGCCCCTGAACGCATTGTGTAAGAATTTCGCTCTCTTTCACTGTCTTTGTTTCATGGGTTTTTCAAAGTAATTTATTTTTATAATGGGGTTTAGCTGCTTTTCACTGCTGTGTTTATGCCGCTTTACACCCACTTGACACACTAACAGAGAGATATCAATACATAGGTTTTAAGATTATTACTAGTCAGATATATTCTTGTGCGGTGAATAGGGCGTGTTGAGTCCAGTTCTCTGAGCAAGGAGTAGGTCTTGTCTATTACATATTGGGTTTATGGAACGGTATCTGAGCTAATTTGAAACCCTTGTTTTATGTATCACCCCACCTCACCTTTCCCGTTAAGCAGCCATAGTGTGTTTTCTGCATGTGTGACTCTGTTCTGTTTTGTAATTCAGTTCAAGTGTAACGGTTTTTACATTCCCTCTATCAGTGATACCTTATGAGAAGTGTCCTTTTCTGTGTGACTTATTTCACTTAGAATCGTCGTACCTAAATCCACTCATCATGCTGCTACTAGCCTTATGACATTGATTTCATGGCTGAGTGATATTCCATTGTACATAAGGACCACAACTTCTTTATCCATTTTTCTCTTTCCTGGGATATTGAAGGTGGAATGAAGTGGAGGTCCTTGTCAACAGAGCAGCCCTAAACTTTGGGGTGCTTGTGTCTTGCTGATTTTTAATTTTCCCAATTTATACCCCCATGAGTGGAAGTGCCCTATGCTCTCTAAGCTTTGCTTTTTAGACTTTTCAGGACTTACCGTACGCTTCTCCAGAGTGGCTGTTGACAATTTACATCCCGCCCATCAGTGTAGCAAGGCTCCCATTTCTCCATGGCCTGTCCTGCATTTCTGGTTTTGACACTTTTTTCAGCATGGCCCTTTTGACCGATGGGAAGCGAGACATCTTTGTAGCGCTGATTTGCCTTTCCAGGTTGCTTGGTTGGCCAAAAAGGGCGTATGCGTTTTTTCCTGAATATATTCAGGAAAAAACGCATACGCCCTTTTTGGCCAAGGGCATCATTGTCAACGTTTTGCCGCTTTTCATGTGCTTTAAAGGCGATTCGAATCTACCTCCTGAAATCTGTTTCCTGCAATTCTGCCTTGATTTCAAATCCTCTTCTTTGCCTTCCCTCAATATATTTGTGGACGAGAGTTATCATTTATAACTCTGCAGGTTTGTGAATTGCAGTGCCCTGAACCTCCATTTTACAACTCGCGTTTTTGGGAGATGGCCGCAAAAGCGCAGGATGGCTTCAGGCCCTGTTCTTGTTCCGGGGGGCAGGCTGAGCCTGTGGTTAATTCTTCTTCCTGATGGGAAAATAGAGTGACCTGTGCCTGTCCCAACACCAAGAGATAGTCTCTCATTGGTTTCACGTCTTCCCGTTCATCCTCAGGACAAATTGCAACCTGTACGGAACAGGAGGTTAAAGGTGATGATGCTCCAAGGAGGGAGATTGCTAGTAAAGTGGCTGGAATGGCGAACCCGAGCACAAGGAGATGAGAAATGAGGTGCGTTTTAGAAACCTTTCCCCATCACACGGTGTACCATCTTCTGGGTTTCTCATGCATGTTTCCGATGTAGGAAGATGCCCTTGAACCTGGAGATTTGGGACCCATGCGATGGGTACCACGCAGTATTACTTTAAAGGGGCTGCGTTTGCTCACCCAACCTCACCAAACCTCTCAGCCGCAACAGTGTCCACCCTTATGTCTCATTCAGCTGTGGGTCTAGATATGGTCAATCCAGGTTGCATCACAGCCCCTGAACGCATTGTGTAAGAATTTCGCTCTCTTTCACTGTCTTTGTTTCATGGGTTTTTCAAAGTAATTTATTTTTATAATGGGGTTTAGCTGCTTTTCACTGCTGTGTTTATGCCGCTTTACACCCACTTGACACACTAACAGAGAGATATCAATACATAGCTTTTAAGATTATTACTAGTCAGATATATTCTTGTGCGGTGAATAGGGCGTGTTGAGTCCAGTTCTCTGAGCAAGGAGTAGGTCTTGTCTATTACATATTGGGTTTATGGAACGGTATCTGAGCTAATTTGAAACCCTTGTTTTATGTATCACCCCACCTCACCTTTCCCGTTAAGCAGCCATAGTGTGTTTTCTGCATGTGTGACTCTGTTCTGTTTTGTAATTCAGTTCAAGTGTAACGGTTTTTACATTCCCTCTATAAGTGATACCTTATGAGAAGTGTCCTTTTCTGTGTGACTTATTTCACTTAGAGTCGTCGTACCTAAATCCACTCATCATGCTGCTACTAGCCTTATGACATTGATTTCATGGCTGAGTGATATTCCATTGTACATAAGGACCACAACTTCTTTATCCATTTTTCTCTTTCCTGGGATATTGAAGGTGGAATGAAGTGGAGGTCCTTGTCAACAGAGCAGCCCTAAACTTTGGGGTGCTTGTGTCTTGCTGATTTTTAATTTTCCCAATTTATACCCCCATGAGTGGAAGTGCCCTATGCTCTCTAAGCTTTGCTTTTTAGACGTTTCAGGACTCACCGTACACTTCTCCAGAGTGGCTGTTGACAATTTACATCCCGCCCATCAGTGTAGCAAGGCTCCCATTTCTCCATGGCCTGTCCTGCATTTTTGGTTTTGAGACTTTTTTCAGCATGGCCCTTTTGACCGATGGGAAGCGAGACATCTTTGTAGCGCTGATTTGCCTTTCCAGGTTGCTTGGTTGGCCAAAAAGGGCGTATGCGTTTTTTCCTGAATATATTCAGGAAAAAACGCATACGCCCTTTTTGGCCAAGGGCATCATTATCAACGTTTTGCCGCTTTTCATGTGCTTTAAAGGCGATTCGAATCTACCTCCTGAAATCTGTTTCCTGCAATTCTGCCTTGATTTCAAATCCTCTTCTTTGCCTTCCCTCAATATATTTGTGGACGAGAGTTATCATTTATAACTCTGCAGGTTTGTGAATTGCAGTGCCCTGAACCTCCATTTTACAGCTCGCTTTTTAGGGAGCTGGCCGCAAAACGCAGGATGCCTTCAGGCCCTGTTCTGGTTCCGGGGGGCAGGCTGAGCCTGTGGTTAATTCTTCTTCCTGATGGGAAAATAGAGTGACCTGTGCCTGTCCCAACACCAAGAGCTAGTCTCTCATTGGTTCCACGTCTTCCAGTTCATCCTCAGGACAAATTGCAACCTGTACGGAACAGGAGCTTAAAGGTGCTGATGCTCCAAGTAGGGAGATTGCTAGTAAAGCGGCTGGAATAGCGAACCCGGCCACAAGGAGATGAGAAATGAGGTGCGTTTTAGAAACTTTTCCACATCACACGGTGTACCATCTTCTGGGTTTCTCATGCATGTTTTCGATGTAGGAAGATGCCCTTGAACCTGGAGATTTGTGACCCATGCGATGGGTACCATGCAGTATTACTGTAAAGGGTCTGCGTTTGCTCACCCAACCTCACCAAACCTCTCAGCCCCAAGAGTGTCCACCCTTATGTCTCATCCAGCTGTGGGTCTAGATATGGTCAATCCAGGTTGCATCACAGCCCCTGAACGAATTGTGTAAGAATTTCGCTCTCTTTCACTGTCTTTGTTTCATGGGTTATTCAAAGTAATTTATTTTTATAATGGGGTTTAGCTGCTTTTCACTTCTGTGTTTATGCCGCTTTACACCCACTTGACACACTAACAGAGAGATATCTATACATAGGTTTTAAGATTATTACTAGTCAGATATATTCTTGTGCGGTGAATAGGGCGTGTTGAGTCCAGTTCTCTGAGCAAGGAGTAGGTCTTGTCTATTACATATTGGTTTTATGGAACGGTATCTGAGCTAATTTGAAACCCTTGTTTTATGTATCACCCCACCTCACCTTTCCCGTGAAGCAGCCATAGTGTGTTTTCTGCATGTGTGACTCTGTTCTGTTTTGTAATTCAGTTCAAGTGTAACGGTTTTTACATTCCCTCTATCAGTGATACCTTATGAGAAGTGTCCTTTTCTGTGTGACTTATTTCACTTAGAATCGTCGTACCTAAATCCACTCATCATGCTGCTACTAGCCTTATGACATTGATTTCATGGCTGAGTGATATTCCATTGTACATAAGGACCACAACTTCTTTATCCATTTTTCTCTTTCCTGGGATATTGAAGGTGGAATGAAGTGGAGGTCCTTGTCAACAGAGCAGCCCTAAACTTTGGGGTGCTTGTGTCTTGCTGATTTTTAATTTTCCCAATTTATACCCCCATGAGTGGAAGTGCCCTATGCTCTCTAAGCTTTGCTTTTTAGACGTTTCAGGACTCACCGTACGCTTCTCCAGAGTGGCTGTTGACAATTTACATCCCGCCCATCAGTGTAGCAAGGCTCCCATTTCTCCATGGCCTGTCCTGCATTTCTGGTTTTGACACTTTTTTCAGCATGGCCCTTTTGACCGATGGGAAGTGACACATCTTTGTAGCGCTGATTTGCCTTTCCAGGTTGCTTGGTTGGCCAAAAAGGGCGTATGCGTTTTTTCCTGAATATATTCAGGAAAAAACGCATACGCCCTTTTTGGCCAAGGGCATCATTGTCAACGTTTTGCCGCTTTTCATGTGCTTTAAAGGCGATTCGAATCTACCTCCTGAAATCTGTTTCCTGCAATTCTGCCTTGATTTCAAATCCTCATCTTTGCCTTCCCTCAATATATTTGTGGACGAGAGTTATCATTTATAACTCTGCAGGTTTGTGAATTGCAGTGCCCTGAACCTCCATTTTACAACTCGCGTTTTTGGGAGATGGCCGCAAAAGCGCAGGATGGCTTCAGGCCCTGTTCTTGTTCCGGGGGGCAGGCTGACCCTGTGGTTAATTCTTCTTCCTGATGGGAAAATAGAGTGACCTGTGCCTGTCCCAACACCAAGAGATAGTCTCTCATTGGTTTCACGTCTTCCCGTTCATCCTCAGGACAAATTGCAACCTGTACGGAACAGGAGGTTAAAGGTGATGATGCTCCAAGGAGGGAGATTGCTAGTAAAGTGGCTGGAATGGCGAACCCGAGCACAAGGAGATGAGAAATGAGGTGCGTTTTAGAAACCTTTCCCCATCACACGGTGTACCATCTTCTGGGTTTCTCATGCATGTTTCCGATGTAGGAAGATGCCCTTGAACCTGGAGATTTGGGACCCATGCGATGGGTACCACGCAGTATTACTTTAAAGGGGCTGCGTTTGCTCACCCAACCTCACCAAACCTCTCAGCCGCAACAGTGTCCACCCTTATGTCTCATTCAGCTGTGGGTCTAGATATGGTCAATCCAGGTTGCATCACAGCCCCTGAACGCATTGTGTAAGAATTTCGCTCTCTTTCACTGTCTTTGTTTCATGGGTTTTTCAAAGTAATTTATTTTTATAATGGGGTTTAGCTGCTTTTCACTGCTGTGTTTATGCCGCTTTACACCCACTTGACACACTAACAGAGAGATATCAATACATAGGTTTTAAGATTATTACTAGTCAGATATATTCTTGTGCGGTGAATAGGGCGTGTTGAGTCCAGTTCTCTGAGCAAGGAGTAGGTCTTGTCTATTACATATTGGGTTTATGGAACGGTATCTGAGCTAATTTGAAACCCTTGTTTTATGTATCACCCCACCTCACCTTTCCCGTTAAGCAGCCATAGTGTGTTTTCTGCATGTGTGACTCTGTTCTGTTTTGTAATTCAGTTCAAGTGTAACGGTTTTTACATTCCCTCTATAAGTGATACCTTATGAGAAGTGTCCTTTTCTGTGTGACTTATTTCACTTAGAGTCGTCGTACCTAAATCCACTCATCATGCTGCTACTAGCCTTATGACATTGATTTCATGGCTGAGTGATATTCCATTGTACATAAGGACCACAACTTCTTTATCCATTTTTCTCTTTCCTGGGATATTGAAGGTGGAATGAAGTGGAGGTCCTTGTCAACAGAGCAGCCCTAAACTTTGGGGTGCTTGTGTCTTGCTGATTTTTAATTTTCCCAATTTATACCCCCATGAGTGGAAGTGCCCTATGCTCTCTAAGCTTTGCTTTTTAGACGTTTCAGGACTCACCGTACACTTCTCCAGAGTGGCTGTTGACAATTTACATCCCGCCCATCAGTGTAGCAAGGCTCCCATTTCTCCATGGCCTGTCCTGCATTTTTGGTTTTGAGACTTTTTTCAGCATGGCCCTTTTGACCGATGGGAAGCGAGACATCTTTGTAGCGCTGATTTGCCTTTCCAGGTTGCTTGGTTGGCCAAAAAGGGCGTATGCGTTTTTTCCTGAATATATTCAGGAAAAAACGCATACGCCCTTTTTGGCCAAGGGCATCATTATCAACGTTTTGCCGCTTTTCATGTGCTTTAAAGGCGATTCGAATCTACCTCCTGAAATCTGTTTCCTGCAATTCTGCCTTGATTTCAAATCCTCTTCTTTGCCTTCCCTCAATATATTTGTGGACGAGAGTTATCATTTATAACTCTGCAGGTTTGTGAATTGCAGTGCCCTGAACCTCCATTTTACAGCTCGCTTTTTAGGGAGCTGGCCGCAAAAGCGCAGGATGCCTTCAGGCCCTGTTCTGGTTCTGGGGGGCAGGCTGAGCCTGTGGTTAATTCTTCTTCCTGATGGGAAAATAGAGTGACCTGTGCCTGTCCCAACACCAAGAGCTAGTCTCTCATTGGTTCCACGTCTTCCAGTTCATCCTCAGGACAAATTGCAACCTGTACGGAACAGGAGCTTAAAGGTGCTGATGCTCCAAGTAGGGAGATTGCTAGTAAAGCGGCTGGAATAGCGAACCCGGCCACAAGGAGATGAGAAATGAGGTGCGTTTTAGAAACTTTTCCACATCACACGGTGTACCATCTTCTGGGTTTCTCATGCATGTTTTCGATGTAGGAAGATGCCCTTGAACCTGGAGATTTGTGACCCATGCGATGGGTACCATGCAGTATTACTGTAAAGGGTCTGCGTTTGCTCACCCAACCTCACCAAACCTCTCAGCCCCAAGAGTGTCCACCCTTATGTCTCATCCAGCTGTGGGTCTAGATATGGTCAATCCAGGTTGCATCACAGCCCCTGAACGAATTGTGTAAGAATTTCGCTCTCTTTCACTGTCTTTGTTTCATGGGTTATTCAAAGTAATTTATTTTTATAATGGGGTTTAGCTGCTTTTCCCTTCTGTGTTTATGCCGCTTTACACCCACTTGACACACTAACAGAGAGATATCTATACATAGGTTTTAAGATTATTACTAGTCAGATATATTCTTGTGCGGTGAATAGGGCGTGTTGAGTCCAGTTCTCTGAGCAAGGAGTAGGTCTTGTCTATTACATATTGGTTTTATGGAACGGTATCTGAGCTAATTTGAAACCCTTGTTTTATGTATCACCCCACCTCACCTTTCCCGTGAAGCAGCCATAGTGTGTTTTCTGCATGTGTGACTCTGTTCTGTTTTGTAATTCAGTTCAAGTGTAACGGTTTTTACATTCCCTCTATCAGTGATACCTTATGAGAAGTGTCCTTTTCTGTGTGACTTATTTCACTTAGCATCGTCGTACCTAAATCCACTCATCATGCTGCTACTAGCCTTATGACATTGATTTCATGGCTGAGTGATATTCCATTGTACATAAGGACCACAACTTCTTTATCCATTTTTCTCTTTCCTGGGATATTGAAGGTGGAATGAAGTGGAGGTCCTTGTCAACAGAGCAGCCCTAAACTTTGGGGTGCTTGTGTCTTGCTGATTTTTAATTTTCCCAATTTATACCCCCATGAGTGGAAGTGCCCTATGCTCTCTAAGCTTTGCTTTTTAGACGTTTCAGGACTCACCGTACGCTTCTCCAGAGTGGCTGTTGACAATTTACATCCCGCCCATCAGTGTAGCAAGGCTCCCATTTCTCCATGGCCTGTCCTGCATTTCTGGTTTTGACACTTTTTTCAGCATGGCCCTTTTGACCGATGGGAAGTGAGACATCTTTGTAGCGCTGATTTGCCTTTCCAGGTTGCTTGGTTGGCCAAAAAGGGCGTATGCGTTTTTTCCTGAATATATTCAGGAAAAAACGCATACGCCCTTTTTGGCCAAGGGCATCATTGTCAACGTTTTGCCGCTTTTCATGTGCTTTAAAGGCGATTCGAATCTACCTCCTGAAATCTGTTTCCTGCAATTCTGCCTTGATTTCAAATCCTCTTCTTTGCCTTCCCTCAATATATTTGTGGACGAGAGTTATCATTTATAACTCTGCAGGTTTGTGAATTGCAGTGCCCTGAACCTCCATTTTACAACTCGCGTTTTTGGGAGATGGCCGCAAAAGCGCAGGATGGTTTCAGGCCCTGTTCTTGTTCCGGGGGGCAGGCTGAGCCTTTGGTTAATTCTTCTTCCTGATGGGAAAATAGAGTGACCTGTGCCTGTCCCAACACCAAGAGATAGTCTCTCATTGGTTTCACGTCTTCCCGTTCATCCTCAGGACAAATTGCAACCTGTACGGAACAGGAGGTTAAAGGTGCTGATGCTCCAAGTAGGGAGATTGCTAGTAAAGTGGCTGGAATGGCGAACCCGAGCACAAGGAGATGAGAAATGAGGTGCGTTTTAGAAACCTTTCCCCATCACACGGTGTACCATCTTCTGGGTTTCTCATGCATGTTTCCGATGTAGGAAGATGCCCTTGAACCTGGAGATTTGGGACCCATGCGATGGGTACCACGCAGTATTACTTTAAAGGGGCTGCGTTTGCTCACCCAACCTCACCAAACCTCTCAGCCGCAACAGTGTCCACCCTTATGTCTCATTCAGCTGTGGGTCTAGATATGGTCAATCCAGGTTGCATCACAGCCCCTGAACGCATTGTGTAAGAATTTCGCTCTCTTTCACTGTCTTTGTTTCATGGGTTTTTCAAAGTAATTTATTTTTATAATGGGGTTTAGCTGCTTTTCACTGCTGTGTTTATGCCGCTTTACACCCACTTGACACACTAACAGAGAGATATCAATACATAGCTTTTAAGATTATTACTAGTCAGATATATTCTTGTGCGGTGAATAGGGCGTGTTGAGTCCAGTTCTCTGAGCAAGGAGTAGGTCTTGTCTATTACATATTGGTTTTATGGAACGGTATCTGAGCTAATTTGAAACCCTTGTTTTATGTATCACCCCACCTCACCTTTCCCGTTAAGTAGCCATAGTGTGTTTTCTGCATGTGTGACTCTGTTCTGTTTTGTAATTCAGTTCAAGTGTAACGGTTTTTACATTCCCTCTATAAGTGATACCTTATGAGAAGTGTCCTTTTCTGTGTGACATATTTCACTTAGAGTCGTCGTACCTAAATCCACTCATCATGCTGCTACTAGCCTTATGACATTGATTTCACGGCTGAGTGATATTCCATTGTACATAAGGACCACAACTTCTTTATCCATTTTTCTCTTTCCTGGGATATTGAAGGTGGAATGAAGTGGAGGTCCTTGTCAACAGAGCAGCCCTAAACTTTGGGGTGCTTGTGTCTTGCTGATTTTTCATTTTCCCAATTTATACCCCCATGAGTGGAAGTGCCCTATGCTCTCTAAGCTTTGCTTTTTAGACGTTTCAGGACTCACCGTACACTTCTCCAGAGTGGCTGTTGACAATTTACATCCCGCCCATCAGTGTAGCAAGGCTCCCATTTCTCCATGGCCTGTCCTGCATTTTTGGTTTTGAGACTTTTTTCAGCATGGCCCTTTTGACCGATGGGAAGCGAGACATCTTTGTAGCGCTGATTTGCCTTTCCAGGTTGCTTGGTTGGCCAAAAAGGGCGTATGCGTTTTTTCCTGAATATATTCAGGAAAAAACGCATACGCCCTTTTTGGCCAAGGGCATCATTGTCAACGTTTTGCCGCTTTTCATGTGCTTTAAAGGCGATTCGAATCTACCTCCTGAAATCTGTTTCCTGCAATTCTGCCTTGATTTCAAATCCTCTTCTTTGCCTTCCCTCAATATATTTGTGGACGAGAGTTATCATTTATAACTCTGCAGGTTTGTGAATTGCAGTGCCCTGAACCTCCATTTTACAACTCGCGTTTTTGGGAGATGGCCGCAAAAGCGCAGGATGGCTTCAGGCCCTGTTCTTGTTCCGGGGGGCAGGCTGAGCCTGTGGTTAATTCTTCTTCCTGATGGGAAAATAGAGTGACCTGTGCCTGTCCCAACACCAAGAGATAGTCTCTCATTGGTTTCACGTCTTCCCGTTCATCCTCAGGACAAATTGCAACCTG
This sequence comes from Balaenoptera borealis, assembly GCF_965194805.1. Taxonomy (NCBI): domain Eukaryota; kingdom Metazoa; phylum Chordata; class Mammalia; order Artiodactyla; family Balaenopteridae; genus Balaenoptera; species Balaenoptera borealis. The sequence goes on from NW_028123694.1 coordinate 83,008, forward strand.
TACGGAACAGGAGGTTAAAGGTGATGATGCTCCAAGGAGGGAGATTGCTAGTAAAGTGGCTGGAATGGCGAACCCGGGCACAAGCAGATGAGAAATGAGGTGCGTTTTAGAAACCTTTCCCCATCACACGGTGTACCATCTTCTGGGTTTCTCATGCATGTTTCCGATGTAGGAAGATGCCCTTGAACCTGGAGATTTGGGACCCATGCGATGGGTACCACGCAGTATTACTTTAAAGGGGCTGCGTTTGCTCACCCAACCTCACCAAACCTCTCAGCCGCAACAGTGTCCACCCTTATGTCTCATCCAGCTGTGGGTCTAGATATGGTCAATCCAGGTTGCATCACAGCCCCTGAACGCATTGTGTAAGAACTTCGCTCTCTTTCACTGTCTTTGTTTCATGGGTTTTTCAAAGTAATTTATTTTTATAATGGGGTTTAGCTGCTTTTCACTGCTGTGTTTATGCCGCTTTACACCCACTTGACACACTAACAGAGAGATATCAATACATAGGTTTTAAGATTATTACTAGTCAGATATATTCTTGTGCGGTGAATAGGGCGTGTTGAGTCCAGTTCTCTGAGCAAGGAGTAGGTCTTGTCTATTACATATTGGGTTTATGGAACGGTATCTGAGCTAATTTGAAACCCTTGTTTTATGTATCACCCCACCTCACCTTTCCCGTGAAGCAGCCATAGTGTGTTTTCTGCATGTGTGACTCTGTTCTGTTTTGTAATTCAGTTCAAGTGTAACGGTTTTTACATTCCCTCTATCAGTGATACCTTATGAGAAGTGTCCTTTTCTGTTTGACTTATTTCACTTAGAGTCGTCGTACCTAAATCCACTCATCATGCTGCTACTAGCCTTATGACATTGATTTCACGGCTGAGTGATATTCCATTGTACATAAGGACCACAACTTCTTTATCCATTTTTCTCTTTCCTGGGATATTGAAGGTGGAATGAAGTGGAGGTCCTTGTCAACAGAGCAGCCCTAAACTTTGGGGTGCTTGTGTCTTGCTGATTTTTCATTTTCCCAATTTATACCCCCATGAGTGGAAGTGCCCTATGCTCTCTAAGCTTTGCTTTTTAGACGTTTCAGGACTCACCGTACACTTCTCCAGAGTGGCTGTTGACAATTTACATCCCGCCCATCAGTGTAGCAAGGCTCCCATTTCTCCATGGCCTGTCCTGCATTTTTGGTTTTGAGACTTTTTTCAGCATGGCCCTTTTGACCGATGGGAAGCGAGACATCTTTGTAGCGCTGATTTGCCTTTCCAGGTTGCTTGGTTGGCCAAAAAGGGCGTATGCGTTTTTTCCTGAATATATTCAGGAAAAAACGCATACGCCCTTTTTGGCCAAGGGCATCATTGTCAACGTTTTGCCGCTTTTCATGTGCTTTAAAGGCGATTCGAATCTACCTCCTGAAATCTGTTTCCTGCAATTCTGCCTTGATTTCAAATCCTCTTCTTTGCCTTCCCTCAATATATTTGTGGACGAGAGTTATCATTTATAACTCTGCAGGTTTGTGAATTGCAGTGCCCTGAACCTCCATTTTACAACTCGCGTTTTTGGGAGATGGCCGCAAAAGCGCAGGATGGCTTCAGGCCCTGTTCTTGTTCCGGGGGGCAGGCTGAGCCTTTGGTTAATTCTTCTTCCTGATGGGAAAATAGAGTGACCTGTGCCTGTCCCAACACCAAGAGATAGTCTCTCATTGGTTTCACGTCTTCCCGTTCATCCTCAGGACAAATTGCAACCTGTACGGAACAGGAGGTTAAAGGTTATGATGCTCCAAGGAGGGAGATTGCTAGTAAAGTGGCTGGAATGGCGAACCCGAGCACAAAGAGATGAGAAATGAGGTGCGTTTTAGAAACCTTTCCCCATCACACGGTGTACCATCTTCTGGGTTTCTCATGCATGTTTTCGATGTAGGAAGATGCCCTTGAACCTGGAGATTTGGGACCCATGCGATGGGTACCACGCAGTATTACTTTAAAGGGGCTGCGTTTGCTCACCCAACCTCACCAAACCTCTCAGCCGCAACAGTGTCCACCCTTATGTCTCATCCAGCTGTGGGTCTAGATATGGTCAATCCAGGTTGCATCACAGCCCCTGAACGAATTGTGTAAGAATTTCGCTCTCTTTCACTGTCTTTGTTTCATGGGTTATTCAAAGTAATTTATTTTTATAATGGGGTTTAGCTGCTTTTCACTTCTGTGTTTATGCCGCTTTACACCCACTTGACACACTAACAGAGAGATATCTATACATAGGTTTTAAGATTATTACTAGTCAGATATATTCTTGTGCGGTGAATAGGGCGTGTTGAGTCCAGTTCTCTGAGCAAGGAGTAGGTCTTGTCTATTACATATTGGTTTTATGGAACGGTATCTGAGCTAATTTGAAACCCTTGTTTTATGTATCACCCCACCTCACCTTTCCCGTGAAGCAGCCATAGTGTGTTTTCTGCATGTGTGACTCTGTTCTGTTTTGTAATTCAGTTCAAGTGTAACGGTTTTTACATTCCCTCTATCAGTGATACCTTATGAGAAGTGTCCTTTTCTGTGTGACTTATTTCACTTAGAATCGTCGTACCTAAATCCACTCATCATGCTGCTACTAGCCTTATGACATTGATTTCATGGCTGAGTGATATTCCATTGTACATAAGGACCACAACTTCTTTATCCATTTTTCTCTTTCCTGGGATATTGAAGGTGGAATGAAGTGGAGGTCCTTGTCAACAGAGCAGCCCTAAACTTTGGGGTGCTTGTGTCTTGCTGATTTTTAATTTTCCCAATTTATACCCCCATGAGTGGAAGTGCCCTATGCTCTCTAAGCTTTGCTTTTTAGACGTTTCAGGACTCACCGTACACTTCTCCAGAGTGGCTGTTGACAATTTACATCCCGCCCATCAGTGTAGCAAGGCTCCCATTTCTCCATGGCCTGTCCTGCATTTTTGGTTTTGAGACTTTTTTCAGCATGGCCCTTTTGACCGATGGGAAGCGAGACATCTTTGTAGCGCTGATTTGCCTTTCCAGGTTGCTTGGTTGGCCAAAAAGGGCGTATGCGTTTTTTCCTGAATATCTTCAGGAAAAAACGCATACGCCCTTTTTGGCCAAGGGCATCATTGTCAACGTTTTGACGCTTTTCATGTGCTTTAAAGGCGATTCGAATCTACCTCCTGAAATCTGTTTCCTGCAATTCTGCCTTGATTTCAAATCCTCTTCTTTGCCTTCCCTCAATATATTTGTGGACGAGAGTTATCATTTATAACTCTGCAGGTTTGTGAATTGCAGTGCCCTGAACCTCCATTTTACAACTCGCTTTTTAGGGAGCTGGCCGCAAAAGCGCAGGATGCCTTCAGGCCCTGTTCTGGTTCCGGGGGCAGGCTGAGCCTGTGGTTAATTCTTCTTCCTGATGGGAAAATAGAGTGACCTGTGCCTGTCCCAATACCAAGAGCTAGTCTCTCATTGGTTCCACGTCTTCCAGTTCATCCTCAGGACAAATTGCAACCTGTACGGAACAGGAGCTTAAAGGTGCTGATGCTCCAAGTAGGGAGATTGCTAGTAAAGCGGCTGGAATAGCGAACCCGGGCACAAGGAGATGAGAAATGAGGTGCGTTTTAGAAACCTTTCCACATCACACGGTGTACCATCTTCTGGGTTTCTCATGCATGTTTCCGATATAGGAAGATGCCCTTGAACCTGGAGATTTGGGACCCATGCGATGGGTACCACGCAGTATTACTTTAAAGGGGCTGCGTTTGCTCACCCAACCTCACCAAACCTCTCAGCCGCAACAGTGTCCACCCTTATGTCTCATCCAGCTGTGGGTCTAGATATGGTCAATCCAGGTTGCATCACAGCCCCTGAACGCATTGTGTAAGAATTTCGCTCTCTTTCACTGTCTTTGTTTCATGGGTTTTTCAAAGTAATTTATTTTTATAATGGGGTTTAGCTGCTTTTCACTGCTGTGTTTATGCCGCTTTACACCCACTTGACACACTAACAGAGAGATATCAATACATAGGTTTTAAGATTATTACTAGTCAGATATATTCTTGTGCGGTGAATAGCGCGTGTTGAGTCCAGTTCTCTGAGCAAGGAGTAGGTCTTGTCTATTACATATTGGGTTTATGGAACGGTATCTGAGCTAATTTGAAACCCTTGTTTTATGTATCACCCCACCTCACCTTTCCCGTTAAGCAGCCATAGTGTGTTTTCTGCATGTGTGACTCTGTTCTGTTTTGTAATTCAGTTCAAGTGTAACGGTTTTTACATTCCCTCTATCAGTGATACCTTATGAGAAGTGTCCTTTTCTGTGTGACTTATTTCACTTAGAGTCGTCGTACCTAAATCCACTCATCATGCTGCTACTAGCCTTATGACATTGATTTCACGGCTGAGTGATATTCCATTGTACATAAGGACCACAACTTCTTTATCCATTTTTCTCTTTCCTGGGATATTGAAGGTGGAATGAAGTGGAGGTCCTTGTCAACAGAGCAGCCCTAAACTTTGGGGTGCTTGTGTCTTGCTGATTTTTCATTTTCCCAATTTATACCCCCATGAGTGGAAGTGCCCTATGCTCTCTAAGCTTTGCTTTTTAGACGTTTCAGGACTCACCGTACACTTCTCCAGAGTGGCTGTTGACAATTTACATCCTGCCCATCAGTGTAGCAAGGCTCCCATTTCTCCATGGCCTGTCCTGCATTTCTGGTTTTGAGACTTTTTTCAGCATGGCCCTTTTGACCGATGGGAAGCGAGACATCTTTGTAGCGCTGATTTGCCTTTCCAGGTTGCTTGGTTGGCCAAAAAGGGCGTATGCGTTTTTTCCTGAATATATTCAGGAAAAAACGCATACGCCCTTTTTGGCCAAGGGCATCATTGTCAACGTTTTGCCGCTTTTCATGTGCTTTAAAGGCGATTCGAATCTACCTCCTGAAATCTGTTTCCTGCAATTCTGCCTTGATTTCAAATCCTCTTCTTTGCCTTCCCTCAATATATTTGTGGACGAGAGTTATCATTTATAACTCTGCAGGTTTGTGAATTGCAGTGCCCTGAACCTCCATTTTACAACTCGCGTTTTTGGGAGATGGCCGCAAAAGCGCAGGATGGCTTCAGGCCCTGTTCTTGTTCCGGGGGGCAGGCTGAGCCTGTGGTTAATTCTTCTTCCTGATGGGAAAATAGAGTGACCTGTGCCTGTCCCAACACCAAGAGATAGTCTCTCATTGGTTTCACGTCTTCCCGTTCATCCTCAGGACAAATTGCAACCTGTACGGAACAGGAGGTTAAAGGTGATGATGCTCCAAGGAGGGAGATTGCTAGTAAAGTGGCTGGAATGGCGAACCCGAGCACAAGGAGATGAGAAATGAGGTGCGTTTTAGAAACCTTTCCCCATCACACGGTGTACCATCTTCTGGGTTTCTCATGCATGTTTCCGATGTAGGAAGATGCCCTTGAACCTGGAGATTTGGGACCCATGCGATGGGTACCACGCAGTATTACTTTAAAGGGGCTGCGTTTGCTCACCCAACCTCACCAAACCTCTCAGCCGCAACAGTGTCCACCCTTATGTCTCATTCAGCTGTGGGTCTAGATATGGTCAATCCAGGTTGCATCACAGCCCCTGAACGCATTGTGTAAGAATTTCGCTCTCTTTCACTGTCTTTGTTTCATGGGTTTTTCAAAGTAATTTATTTTTATAATGGGGTTTAGCTGCTTTTCACTGCTGTGTTTATGCCGCTTTACACCCACTTGACACACTAACAGAGAGATATCAATACATAGCTTTTAAGATTATTACTAGTCAGATATATTCTTGTGCGGTGAATAGGGCGTGTTGAGTCCAGTTCTCTGAGCAAGGAGTAGGTCTTGTCTATTACATATTGGGTTTATGGAACGGTATCTGAGCTAATTTGAAACCCTTGTTTTATGTATCACCCCACCTCACCTTTCCCGTTAAGCAGCCATAGTGTGTTTTCTGCATGTGTGACTCTGTTCTGTTTTGTAATTCAGTTCAAGTGTAACGGTTTTTACATTCCCTCTATCAGTGATACCTTATGAGAAGTGTCCTTTTCTGTGTGACTTATTTCACTTAGAGTCGTCGTACCTAAATCCACTCATCATGCTGCTACTAGCCTTATGACATTGATTTCACGGCTGAGTGATATTCCATTGTACATAAGGACCACAACTTCTTTATCCATTTTTCTCTTTCCTGGGATATTGAAGGTGGAATGAAGTGGAGGTCCTTGTCAACAGAGCAGCCCTAAACTTTGGGGTGCTTGTGTCTTGCTGATTTTTCATTTTCCCAATTTATACCCCCATGAGTGGAAGTGCCCTATGCTCTCTAAGCTTTGCTTTTTAGACGTTTCAGGACTCACCGTACGCTTCTCCAGAGTGGCTGTTGACAATTTACATCCCGCCCATCAGTGTAGCAAGGCTCCCATTTCTCCATGGCCTGTCCTGCATTTTTGGTTTTGAGACTTTTTTCAGCATGGCCCTTTTGACCGATGGGAAGCGAGACATCTTTGTAGCGCTGATTTGCCTTTCCAGGTTGCTTGGTTGGCCAAAAAGGGCGTATGCGTTTTTTCCTGAATATATTCAGGAAAAAACGCATACGCCCTTTTTGGCCAAGGGCATCATTGTCAACGTTTTGCCGCTTTTCATGTGCTTTAAAGGCGATTCGAATCTACCTCCTGAAATCTGTTTCCTGCAATTCTGCCTTGATTTCAAATCCTCTTCTTTGCCTTCCCTCAATATATTTGTGGACGAGAGTTATCATTTATAACTCTGCAGGTTTGTGAATTGCAGTGCCCTGAACCTCCATTTTACAACTCGCTTTTTAGGGAGCTGGCCGCAAAAGCGCAGGATGCCTTCAGGCCCTGTTCTGGTTCCGGGGGCAGGCTGAGCCTGTGGTTAATTCTTCTTCCTGATGGGAAAATAGAGTGACCTGTGCCTGTCCCAACACCAAGAGCTAGTCTCTCATTGGTTCCACGTCTTCCAGTTCATCCTCAGGACAAATTGCAACCTGTACGGAACAGGAGCTTAAAGGTGCTGATGCTCCAAGTAGGGAGATTGCTAGTAAAGCGGCTGGAATAGCGAACCCGGGCACAAGGAGATGAGAAATGAGGTGCGTTTTAGAAACCTTTCCACATCACACGGTGTACCATCTTCTGGGTTTCTCATGCATGTTTTCGATGTAGGAAGATGCCCTTGAACCTGGAGATTTGTGACCCATGTGATGGGTACCATGCAGTATTACTGTAAAGGGTCTGCGTTTGCTCACCCAACCTCACCAAACCTCTCAGCCCCAAGAGTGTCCACCCTTATGTCTCATCCAGCTGTGGGTCTAGATATGGTCAATCCAGGTTGCATCACAGCCCCTGAACGAATTGTGTAAGAATTTCGCTCTCTTTCACTGTCTTTGTTTCATGGGTTATTCAAAGTAATTTATTTTTATAATGGGGTTTAGCTGCTTTTCACTTCTGTGTTTATGCCGCTTTACACCCACTTGACACACTAACAGAGAGATATCTATACATAGGTTTTAAGATTATTACTAGTCAGATATATTCTTGTGCGGTGAATAGGGCGTGTTGAGTCCAGTTCTCTGAGCAAGGAGTAGGTCTTGTCTATTACATATTGGTTTTATGGAACGGTATCTGAGCTAATTTGAAACCCTTGTTTTATGTATCACCCCACCTCACCTTTCCCGTGAAGCAGCCATAGTGTGTTTTCTGCATGTGTGACTCTGTTCTGTTTTGTAATTCAGTTCAAGTGTAACGCTTTTTACATTCCCTCTATCAGTGATACCTTATGAGAAGTGTCCTTTTCTGTGTGACTTATTTCACTTAGAATCGTCGTACCTAAATCCACTCATCATGCTGCTACTAGCCTTATGACATTGATTTCACGGCTGAGTGATATTCCATTGTACATAAGGACCACAACTTCTTTATCCATTTTTCTCTTTCCTGGGATATTGAAGGTGGAATGAAGTGGAGGTCCTTGTCAACAGAGCAGCCCTAAACTTTGGGGTGCTTGTGTCTTGCTGATTTTTCATTTTCCCAATTTATACCCCCATGAGTGGAAGTGCCCTATGCTCTCTAAGCTTTGCTTTTTAGACGTTTCAGGACTCACCGTACGCTTCTCCAGAGTGGCTGTTGACAATTTACATCCCGCCCATCAGTGTAGCAAGGCTCCCATTTCTCCATGGCCTGTCCTGCATTTCTGGTTTTGACACTTTTTTCAGCATGGCCCTTTTGACCGATGGGAAGCGAGACATCTTTGTAGCGCTGATTTGCCTTTCCAGGTTGCTTGGTTGGCCAAAAAGGGCGTATGCGTTTTTTCCTGAATATATTCAGGAAAAAACGCATACGCCCTTTTTGGCCAAGGGCATCATTGTCAACGTTTTGCCGCTTTTCATGTGCTTTAAAGGCGATTCGAATCTACCTCCTGAAATCTGTTTCCTGCAATTCTGCCTTGATTTCAAATCCTCTTCTTTGCCTTCCCTCAATATATTTGTGGACGAGAGTTATCATTTATAACTCTGCAGGTTTGTGAATTGCAGTGCCCTGAACCTCCATTTTACAACTCGCGTTTTTGGGAGATGGCCGCAAAAGCGCAGGATGGCTTCAGGCCCTGTTCTGGGTCCGGGGGGCAGGCTGAGCCTGTGGTTAATTCTTCTTCCTGATGGGAAAATAGAGTGACCTGTGCCTGTCCCAACACCAAGAGATAGTCTCTCATTGGTTTCACGTCTTCCCGTTCATCCTCAGGACAAATTGCAACCTGTACGGAACAGGAGGTTAAAGGTGATGATGCTCCAAGGAGGGAGATTGCTAGTAAAGTGGCTGGAATGGCGAACCCGAGCACAAGGAGATGAGAAATGAGGTGCGTTTTAGAAACCTTTCCCCATCACACGGTGTACCATCTTCTGGGTTTCTCATGCATGTTTCCGATGTAGGAAGATGCCCTTGAACCTGGAGATTTGGGACCCATGCGATGGGTACCACGCAGTATTACTTTAAAGGGGCTGCGTTTGCTCACCCAACCTCACCAAACCTCTCAGCCGCAACAGTGTCCACCCTTATGTCTCATTCAGCTGTGGGTCTAGATATGGTCAATCCAGGTTGCATCACAGCCCCTGAACGCATTGTGTAAGAATTTCGCTCTCTTTCACTGTCTTTGTTTCATGGGTTTTTCAAAGTAATTTATTTTTATAATGGGGTTTAGCTGCTTTTCACTGCTGTGTTTATGCCGCTTTACACCCACTTGACACACTAACAGAGAGATATCAATACATAGCTTTTAAGATTATTACTAGTCAGATATATTCTTGTGCGGTGAATAGGGCGTGTTGAGTCCAGTTCTCTGAGCAAGGAGTAGGTCTTGTCTATTACATATTGGGTTTATGGAACGGTATCTGAGCTAATTTGAAACCCTTGTTTTATGTATCACCCCACCTCACCTTTCCCGTTAAGCAGCCATAGTGTGTTTTCTGCATGTGTGACTCTGTTCTGTTTTGTAATTCAGTTCAAGTGTAACGGTTTTTACATTCCCTCTATCAGTGATACCTTATGAGAAGTGTCCTTTTCTGTGTGACTTATTTCACTTAGAGTCGTCGTACCTAAATCCACTCATCATGCTGCTACTAGCCTTATGACATTGATTTCACGGCTGAGTGATATTCCATTGTACATAAGGACCACAACTTCTTTATCCATTTTTCTCTTTCCTGGGATATTGAAGGTGGAATGAAGTGGAGGTCCTTGTCAACAGAGCAGCCCTAAACTTTGGGGTGCTTGTGTCTTGCTGATTTTTCATTTTCCCAATTTATACCCCCATGAGTGGAAGTGCCCTATGCTCTCTAAGCTTTGCTTTTTAGACGTTTCAGGACTCACCGTACGCTTCTCCAGAGTGGCTGTTGACAATTTACATCCCGCCCATCAGTGTAGCAAGGCTCCCATTTCTCCATGGCCTGTCCTGCATTTTTGGTTTTGAGACTTTTTTCAGCATGGCCCTTTTGACCGATGGGAAGCGAGACATCTTTGTAGCGCTGATTTGCCTTTCCAGGTTGCTTGGTTGGCCAAAAAGGGCGTATGCGTTTTTTCCTGAATATATTCAGGAAAAAACGCATACGCCCTTTTTGGCCAAGGGCATCATTGTCAACGTTTTGCCGCTTTTCATGTGCTTTAAAGGCGATTCGAATCTACCTCCTGAAATCTGTTTCCTGCAATTCTGCCTTGATTTCAAATCCTCTTCTTTGCCTTCCCTCAATATATTTGTGGACGAGAGTTATCATTTATAACTCTGCAGGTTTGTGAATTGCAGTGCCCTGAACCTCCATTTTACAACTCGCTTTTTAGGGAGCTGGCCGCAAAAGCGCAGGATGCCTTCAGGCCCTGTTCTGGTTCCGGGGGCAGGCTGAGCCTGTGGTTAATTCTTCTTCCTGATGGGAAAATAGAGTGACCTGTGCCTGTCCCAACACCAAGAGCTAGTCTCTCATTGGTTCCACGTCTTCCAGTTCATCCTCAGGACAAATTGCAACCTGTACGGAACAGGAGCTTAAAGGTGCTGATGCTCCAAGTAGGGAGATTGCTAGTAAAGCGGCTGGAATAGCGAACCCGGGCACAAGGAGATGAGAAATGAGGTGCGTTTTAGAAACCTTTCCACATCACACGGTGTACCATCTTCTGGGTTTCTCATGCATGTTTTCGATGTAGGAAGATGCCCTTGAACCTGGAGATTTGTGACCCATGTGATGGGTACCATGCAGTATTACTGTAAAGGGTCTGCGTTTGCTCACCCAACCTCACCAAACCTCTCAGCCCCAAGAGTGTCCACCCTTATGTCTCATCCAGCTGTGGGTCTAGATATGGTCAATCCAGGTTGCATCACAGCCCCTGAACGAATTGTGTAAGAATTTCGCTCTCTTTCACTGTCTTTGTTTCATGGGTTATTCAAAGTAATTTATTTTTATAATGGGGTTTAGCTGCTTTTCACTTCTGTGTTTATGCCGCTTTACACCCACTTGACACACTAACAGAGAGATATCTATACATAGGTTTTAAGATTATTACTAGTCAGATATATTCTTGTGCGGTGAATAGGGCGTGTTGAGTCCAGTTCTCTGAGCAAGGAGTAGGTCTTGTCTATTACATATTGGTTTTATGGAACGGTATCTGAGCTAATTTGAAACCCTTGTTTTATGTATCACCCCACCTCACCTTTCCCGTGAAGCAGCCATAGTGTGTTTTCTGCATGTGTGACTCTGTTCTGTTTTGTAATTCAGTTCAAGTGTAACGCTTTTTACATTCCCTCTATCAGTGATACCTTATGAGAAGTGTCCTTTTCTGTGTGACTTATTTCACTTAGAATCGTCGTACCTAAATCCACTCATCATGCTGCTACTAGCCTTATGACATTGATTTCACGGCTGAGTGATATTCCATTGTACATAAGGACCACAACTTCTTTATCCATTTTTCTCTTTCCTGGGATATTGAAGGTGGAATGAAGTGGAGGTCCTTGTCAACAGAGCAGCCCTAAACTTTGGGGTGCTTGTGTCTTGCTGATTTTTCATTTTCCCAATTTATACCCCCATGAGTGGAAGTGCCCTATGCTCTCTAAGCTTTGCTTTTTAGACGTTTCAGGACTCACCGTACGCTTCTCCAGAGTGGCTGTTGACAATTTACATCCCGCCCATCAGTGTAGCAAGGCTCCCATTTCTCCATGGCCTGTCCTGCATTTCTGGTTTTGACACTTTTTTCAGCATGGCCCTTTTGACCGATGGGAAGCGAGACATCTTTGTAGCGCTGATTTGCCTTTCCAGGTTGCTTGGTTGGCCAAAAAGGGCGTATGCGTTTTTTCCTGAATATATTCAGGAAAAAACGCATACGCCCTTTTTGGCCAAGGGCATCATTGTCAACGTTTTGCCGCTTTTCATGTGCTTTAAAGGCGATTCGAATCTACCTCCTGAAATCTGTTTCCTGCAATTCTGCCTTGATTTCAAATCCTCTTCTTTGCCTTCCCTCAATATATTTGTGGACGAGAGTTATCATTTATAACTCTGCAGGTTTGTGAATTGCAGTGCCCTGAACCTCCATTTTACAACTCGCGTTTTTGGGAGATGGCCGCAAAAGCGCAGGATGGCTTCAGGCCCTGTTCTGGGTCCGGGGGGCAGGCTGAGCCTGTGGTTAATTCTTCTTCCTGATGGGAAAATAGAGTGACCTGTGCCTGTCCCAACACCAAGAGATAGTCTCTCATTGGTTTCACGTCTTCCCGTTCATCCTCAGGACAAATTGCAACCTGTACGGAACAGGAGGTTAAAGGTGATGATGCTCCAAGGAGGGAGATTGCTAGTAAAGTGGCTGGAATGGCGAACCCGAGCACAAGGAGATGAGAAATGAGGTGCGTTTTAGAAACCTTTCCCCATCACACGGTGTACCATCTTCTGGGTTTCTCATGCATGTTTCCGATGTAGGAAGATGCCCTTGAACCTGGAGATTTGGGACCCATGCGATGGGTACCACGCAGTATTACTTTAAAGGGGCTGCGTTTGCTCACCCAACCTCACCAAACCTCTCAGCCGCAACAGTGTCCACCCTTATGTCTCATTCAGCTGTGGGTCTAGATATGGTCAATCCAGGTTGCATCACAGCCCCTGAACGCATTGTGTAAGAATTTCGCTCTCTTTCACTGTCTTTGTTTCATGGGTTTTTCAAAGTAATTTATTTTTATAATGGGGTTTAGCTGCTTTTCACTGCTGTGTTTATGCCGCTTTACACCCACTTGACACACTAACAGAGAGATATCAATACATAGCTTTTAAGATTATTACTAGTCAGATATATTCTTGTGCGGTGAATAGGGCGTGTTGAGTCCAGTTCTCTGAGCAAGGAGTAGGTCTTGTCTATTACATATTGGGTTTATGGAACGGTATCTGAGCTAATTTGAAACCCTTGTTTTATGTATCACCCCACCTCACCTTTCCCGTTAAGCAGCCATAGTGTGTTTTCTGCATGTGTGACTCTGTTCTGTTTTGTAATTCAGTTCAAGTGTAACGGTTTTTACATTCCCTCTATCAGTGATACCTTATGAGAAGTGTCCTTTTCTGTGTGACTTATTTCACTTAGAGTCGTCGTACCTAAATCCACTCATCATGCTGCTACTAGCCTTATGACATTGATTTCACGGCTGAGTGATATTCCATTGTACATAAGGACCACAACTTCTTTATCCATTTTTCTCTTTCCTGGGATATTGAAGGTGGAATGAAGTGGAGGTCCTTGTCAACAGAGCAGCCCTAAACTTTGGGGTGCTTGTGTCTTGCTGATATTTCATTTTCCCAATTTATACCCCCATGAGTGGAAGTGCCCTATGCTCTCTAAGCTTTGCTTTTTAGACGTTTCAGGACTCACCGTACGCTTCTCCAGAGTGGCTGTTGACAATTTACATCCCGCCCATCAGTGTAGCAAGGCTCCCATTTCTCCATGGCCTGTCCTGCATTTTTGGTTTTGAGACTTTTTTCAGCATGGCCCTTTTGACCGATGGGAAGCGAGACATCTTTGTAGCGCTGATTTGCCTTTCCAGGTTGCTTGGTTGGCCAAAAAGGGCGTATGCGTTTTTTCCTGAATATATTCAGGAAAAAACGCATACGCCCTTTTTGGCCAAGGGCATCATTGTCAACGTTTTGCCGCTTTTCATGTGCTTTAAAGGCGATTCGAATCTACCTCCTGAAATCTGTTTCCTGCAATTCTGCCTTGATTTCAAATCCTCTTCTTTGCCTTCCCTCAATATATTTGTGGACGAGAGTTATCATTTATAACTCTGCAGGTTTGTGAATTGCAGTGCCCTGAACCTCCATTTTACAACTCGCTTTTTAGGGAGCTGGCCGCAAAAGCGCAGGATGCCTTCAGGCCCTGTTCTGGTTCCGGGGGCAGGCTGAGCCTGTGGTTAATTCTTCTTCCTGATGGGAAAATAGAGTGACCTGTGCCTGTCCCAACACCAAGAGCTAGTCTCTCATTGGTTCCACGTCTTCCAGTTCATCCTCAGGACAAATTGCAACCTGTACGGAACAGGAGCTTAAAGGTGCTGATGCTCCAAGTAGGGAGATTGCTAGTAAAGCGGCTGGAATAGCGAACCCGGGCACAAGGAGATGAGAAATGAGGTGCGTTTTAGAAACCTTTCCACATCACACGGTGTACCATCTTCTGGGTTTCTCATGCATGTTTTCGATGTAGGAAGATGCCCTTGAACCTGGAGATTTGTGACCCATGTGATGGGTACCATGCAGTATTACTGTAAAGGGTCTGCGTTTGCTCACCCAACCTCACCAAACCTCTCAGCCCCAAGAGTGTCCACCCTTATGTCTCATCCAGCTGTGGGTCTAGATATGGTCAATCCAGGTTGCATCACAGCCCCTGAACGAATTGTGTAAGAATTTCGCTCTCTTTCACTGTCTTTGTTTCATGGGTTATTCAAAGTAATTTATTTTTATAATGGGGTTTAGCTGCTTTTCACTTCTGTGTTTATGCCGCTTTACACCCACTTGACACACTAACAGAGAGATATCTATACATAGGTTTTAAGATTATTACTAGTCAGATATATTCTTGTGCGGTGAATAGGGCGTGTTGAGTCCAGTTCTCTGAGCAAGGAGTAGGTCTTGTCTATTACATATTGGTTTTATGGAACGGTATCTGAGCTAATTTGAAACCCTTGTTTTATGTATCACCCCACCTCACCTTTCCCGTGAAGCAGCCATAGTGTGTTTTCTGCATGTGTGACTCTGTTCTGTTTTGTAATTCAGTTCAAGTGTAACGCTTTTTACATTCCCTCTATCAGTGATACCTTATGAGAAGTGTCCTTTTCTGTGTGACTTATTTCACTTAGAATCGTCGTACCTAAATCCACTCATCATGCTGCTACTAGCCTTATGACATTGATTTCACGGCTGAGTGATATTCCATTGTACATAAGGACCACAACTTCTTTATCCATTTTTCTCTTTCCTGGGATATTGAAGGTGGAATGAAGTGGAGGTCCTTGTCAACAGAGCAGCCCTAAACTTTGGGGTGCTTGTGTCTTGCTGATTTTTCATTTTCCCAATTTATACCCCCATGAGTGGAAGTGCCCTATGCTCTCTAAGCTTTGCTTTTTAGACGTTTCAGGACTCACCGTACGCTTCTCCAGAGTGGCTGTTGACAATTTACATCCCGCCCATCAGTGTAGCAAGGCTCCCATTTCTCCATGGCCTGTCCTGCATTTCTGGTTTTGACACTTTTTTCAGCATGGCCCTTTTGACCGATGGGAAGCGAGACATCTTTGTAGCGCTGATTTGCCTTTCCAGGTTGCTTGGTTGGCCAAAAAGGGCGTATGCGTTTTTTCCTGAATATATTCAGGAAAAAACGCATACGCCCTTTTTGGCCAAGGGCATCATTGTCAACGTTTTGCCGCTTTTCATGTGCTTTAAAGGCGATTCGAATCTACCTCCTGAAATCTGTTTCCTGCAATTCTGCCTTGATTTCAAATCCTCTTCTTTGCCTTCCCTCAATATATTTGTGGACGAGAGTTATCATTTATAACTCTGCAGGTTTGTGAATTGCAGTGCCCTGAACCTCCATTTTACAACTCGCGTTTTTGGGAGATGGCCGCAAAAGCGCAGGATGGCTTCAGGCCCTGTTCTGGGTCCGGGGGGCAGGCTGAGCCTGTGGTTAATTCTTCTTCCTGATGGGAAAATAGAGTGACCTGTGCCTGTCCCAACACCAAGAGATAGTCTCTCATTGGTTTCACGTCTTCCCGTTCATCCTCAGGACAAATTGCAACCTGTACGGAACAGGAGGTTAAAGGTGATGATGCTCCAAGGAGGGAGATTGCTAGTAAAGTGGCTGGAATGGCGAACCCGAGCACAAGGAGATGAGAAATGAGGTGCGTTTTAGAAACCTTTCCCCATCACACGGTGTACCATCTTCTGGGTTTCTCATGCATGTTTCCGATGTAGGAAGATGCCCTTGAACCTGGAGATTTGGGACCCATGCGATGGGTACCACGCAGTATTACTTTAAAGGGGCTGCGTTTGCTCACCCAACCTCACCAAACCTCTCAGCCGCAACAGTGTCCACCCTTATGTCTCATTCAGCTGTGGGTCTAGATATGGTCAATCCAGGTTGCATCACAGCCCCTGAACGCATTGTGTAAGAATTTCGCTCTCTTTCACTGTCTTTGTTTCATGGGTTTTTCAAAGTAATTTATTTTTATAATGGGGTTTAGCTGCTTTTCACTGCTGTGTTTATGCCGCTTTACACCCACTTGACACACTAACAGAGAGATATCAATACATAGCTTTTAAGATTATTACTAGTCAGATATATTCTTGTGCGGTGAATAGGGCGTGTTGAGTCCAGTTCTCTGAGCAAGGAGTAGGTCTTGTCTATTACATATTGGGTTTATGGAACGGTATCTGAGCTAATTTGAAACCCTTGTTTTATGTATCACCCCACCTCACCTTTCCCGTTAAGCAGCCATAGTGTGTTTTCTGCATGTGTGACTCTGTTCTGTTTTGTAATTCAGTTCAAGTGTAACGGTTTTTACATTCCCTCTATCAGTGATACCTTATGAGAAGTGTCCTTTTCTGTGTGACTTATTTCACTTAGAGTCGTCGTACCTAAATCCACTCATCATGCTGCTACTAGCCTTATGACATTGATTTCACGGCTGAGTGATATTCCATTGTACATAAGGACCACAACTTCTTTATCCATTTTTCTCTTTCCTGGGATATTGAAGGTGGAATGAAGTGGAGGTCCTTGTCAACAGAGCAGCCCTAAACTTTGGGGTGCTTGTGTCTTGCTGATTTTTCATTTTCCCAATTTATACCCCCATGAGTGGAAGTGCCCTATGCTCTCTAAGCTTTGCTTTTTAGACGTTTCAGGACTCACCGTACGCTTCTCCAGAGTGGCTGTTGACAATTTACATCCCGCCCATCAGTGTAGCAAGGCTCCCATTTCTCCATGGCCTGTCCTGCATTTTTGGTTTTGAGACTTTTTTCAGCATGGCCCTTTTGACCGATGGGAAGCGAGACATCTTTGTAGCGCTGATTTGCCTTTCCAGGTTGCTTGGTTGGCCAAAAAGGGCGTATGCGTTTTTTCCTGAATATATTCAGGAAAAAACGCATACGCCCTTTTTGGCCAAGGGCATCATTGTCAACGTTTTGCCGCTTTTCATGTGCTTTAAAGGCGATTCGAATCTACCTCCTGAAATCTGTTTCCTGCAATTCTGCCTTGATTTCAAATCCTCTTCTTTGCCTTCCCTCAATATATTTGTGGACGAGAGTTATCATTTATAACTCTGCAGGTTTGTGAATTGCAGTGCCCTGAACCTCCATTTTACAACTCGCTTTTTAGGGAGCTGGCCGCAAAAGCGCAGGATGCCTTCAGGCCCTGTTCTGGTTCCGGGGGCAGGCTGAGCCTGTGGTTAATTCTTCTTCCTGATGGGAAAATAGAGTGACCTGTGCCTGTCCCAACACCAAGAGCTAGTCTCTCATTGGTTCCACGTCTTCCAGTTCATCCTCAGGACAAATTGCAACCTGTACGGAACAGGAGCTTAAAGGTGCTGATGCTCCAAGTAGGGAGATTGCTAGTAAAGCGGCTGGAATAGCGAACCCGGGCACAAGGAGATGAGAAATGAGGTGCGTTTTAGAAACCTTTCCACATCACACGGTGTACCATCTTCTGGGTTTCTCATGCATGTTTTCGATGTAGGAAGATGCCCTTGAACCTGGAGATTTGTGACCCATGCGATGGGTACCATGCAGTATTACTGTAAAGGGTCTGCGTTTGCTCACCCAACCTCACCAAACCTCTCAGCCCCAAGAGTGTCCACCCTTATGTCTCATCCAGCTGTGGGTCTAGATATGGTCAATCCAGGTTGCATCACAGCCCCTGAACGAATTGTGTAAGAATTTCGCTCTCTTTCACTGTCTTTGTTTCATGGGTTATTCAAAGTAATTTATTTTTATAATGGGGTTTAGCTGCTTTTCACTTCTGTGTTTATGCCGCTTTACACCCACTTGACACACTAACAGAGAGATATCTATACATAGGTTTTAAGATTATTACTAGTCAGATATATTCTTGTGCGGTGAATAGGGCGTGTTGAGTCCAGTTCTCTGAGCAAGGAGTAGGTCTTGTCTATTACATATTGGTTTTATGGAACGGTATCTGAGCTAATTTGAAACCCTTGTTTTATGTATCACCCCACCTCACCTTTCCCGTGAAGCAGCCATAGTGTGTTTTCTGCATGTGTGACTCTGTTCTGTTTTGTAATTCAGTTCAAGTGTAACGCTTTTTACATTCCCTCTATCAGTGATACCTTATGAGAAGTGTCCTTTTCTGTGTGACTTATTTCACTTAGAATCGTCGTACCTAAATCCACTCATCATGCTGCTACTAGCCTTATGACATTGATTTCACGGCTGAGTGATATTCCATTGTACATAAGGACCACAACTTCTTTATCCATTTTTCTCTTTCCTGGGATATTGAAGGTGGAATGAAGTGGAGGTCCTTGTCAACAGAGCAGCCCTAAACTTTGGGGTGCTTGTGTCTTGCTGATTTTTCATTTTCCCAATTTATACCCCCATGAGTGGAAGTGCCCTATGCTCTCTAAGCTTTGCTTTTTAGACGTTTCAGGACTCACCGTACGCTTCTCCAGAGTGGCTGTTGACAATTTACATCCCGCCCATCAGTGTAGCAAGGCTCCCATTTCTCCATGGCCTGTCCTGCATTTCTGGTTTTGACACTTTTTTCAGCATGGCCCTTTTGACTGATGGGAAGCGAGACATCTTTGTAGCGCTGATTTGCCTTTCCAGGTTGCTTGGTTGGCCAAAAAGGGCGTATGCGTTTTTTCCTGAATATATTCAGGAAAAAACGCATACGCCCTTTTTGGCCAAGGGCATCATTGTCAACGTTTTGCCGCTTTTCATGTGCTTTAAAGGCGATTCGAATCTACCTCCTGAAATCTGTTTCCTGCAATTCTGCCTTGATTTCAAATCCTCTTCTTTGCCTTCCCTCAATATATTTGTGGACGAGAGTTATCATTTATAACTCTGCAGGTTTGTGAATTGCAGTGCCCTGAACCTCCATTTTACAACTCGCGTTTTTGGGAGATGGCCGCAAAAGCGCAGGATGGCTTCAGGCCCTGTTCTGGGTCCGGGGGGCAGGCTGAGCCTGTGGTTAATTCTTCTTCCTGATGGGAAAATAGAGTGACCTGTGCCTGTCCCAACACCAAGAGATAGTCTCTCATTGGTTTCACGTCTTCCCGTTCATCCTCAGGACAAATTGCAACCTGTACGGAACAGGAGGTTAAAGGTGATGATGCTCCAAGGAGGGAGATTGCTAGTAAAGTGGCTGGAATGGCGAACCCGAGCACAAGGAGATGAGAAATGAGGTGCGTTTTAGAAACCTTTCCCCATCACACGGTGTACCATCTTCTGGGTTTCTCATGCATGTTTCCGATGTAGGAAGATGCCCTTGAACCTGGAGATTTGGGACCCATGCGATGGGTACCACGCAGTATTACTTTAAAGGGGCTGCGTTTGCTCACCCAACCTCACCAAACCTCTCAGCCGCAACAGTGTCCACCCTTATGTCTCATTCAGCTGTGGGTCTAGATATGGTCAATCCAGGTTGCATCACAGCCCCTGAACGCATTGTGTAAGAATTTCGCTCTCTTTCACTGTCTTTGTTTCATGGGTTTTTCAAAGTAATTTATTTTTATAATGGGGTTTAGCTGCTTTTCACTGCTGTGTTTATGCCGCTTTACACCCACTTGACACACTAACAGAGAGATATCAATACATAGCTTTTAAGATTATTACTAGTCAGATATATTCTTGTGCGGTGAATAGGGCGTGTTGAGTCCAGTTCTCTGAGCAAGGAGTAGGTCTTGTCTATTACATATTGGGTTTATGGAACGGTATCTGAGCTAATTTGAAACCCTTGTTTTATGTATCACCCCACCTCACCTTTCCCGTTAAGCAGCCATAGTGTGTTTTCTGCATGTGTGACTCTGTTCTGTTTTGTAATTCAGTTCAAGTGTAACGGTTTTTACATTCCCTCTATCAGTGATACCTTATGAGAAGTGTCCTTTTCTGTGTGACTTATTTCACTTAGAGTCGTCGTACCTAAATCCACTCATCATGCTGCTACTAGCCTTATGACATTGATTTCACGGCTGAGTGATATTCCATTGTACATAAGGACCACAACTTCTTTATCCATTTTTCTCTTTCCTGGGATATTGAAGGTGGAATGAAGTGGAGGTCCTTGTCAACAGAGCAGCCCTAAACTTTGGGGTGCTTGTGTCTTGCTGATTTTTCATTTTCCCAATTTATACCCCCATGAGTGGAAGTGCCCTATGCTCTCTAAGCTTTGCTTTTTAGACGTTTCAGGACTCACCGTACGCTTCTCCAGAGTGGCTGTTGACAATTTACATCCCGCCCATCAGTGTAGCAAGGCTCCCATTTCTCCATGGCCTGTCCTGCATTTTTGGTTTTGAGACTTTTTTCAGCATGGCCCTTTTGACCGATGGGAAGCGAGACATCTTTGTAGCGCTGATTTGCCTTTCCAGGTTGCTTGGTTGGCCAAAAAGGGCGTATGCGTTTTTTCCTGAATATATTCAGGAAAAAACGCATACGCCCTTTTTGGCCAAGGGCATCATTGTCAACGTTTTGCCGCTTTTCATGTGCTTTAAAGGCGATTCGAATCTACCTCCTGAAATCTGTTTCCTGCAATTCTGCCTTGATTTCAAATCCTCTTCTTTGCCTTCCCTCAATATATTTGTGGACGAGAGTTATCATTTATAACTCTGCAGGTTTGTGAATTGCAGTGCCCTGAACCTCCATTTTACAACTCGCTTTTTAGGGAGCTGGCCGCAAAAGCGCAGGATGCCTTCAGGCCCTGTTCTGGTTCCGGGGGCAGGCTGAGCCTGTGGTTAATTCTTCTTCCTGATGGGAAAATAGAGTGACCTGTGCCTGTCCCAACACCAAGAGCTAGTCTCTCATTGGTTCCACGTCTTCCAGTTCATCCTCAGGACAAATTGCAACCTGTACGGAACAGGAGGTTAAAGGTGCTGATGCTCCAAGTAGGGAGATTGCTAGTAAAGCGGCTGGAATAGCGAACCCGGGCACAAGGAGATGAGAAATGAGGTGCGTTTTAGAAACCTTTCCACATCACACGGTGTACCATCTTCTGGGTTTCTCATGCATGTTTTCGATGTAGGAAGATGCCCTTGAACCTGGAGATTTGTGACCCATGCGATGGGTACCATGCAGTATTACTGTAAAGGGTCTGCGTTTGCTCACCCAACCTCACCAAACCTCTCAGCCCCAAGAGTGTCCACCCTTATGTCTCATCCAGCTGTGGGTCTAGATATGGTCAATCCAGGTTGCATCACAGCCCCTGAACGAATTGTGTAAGAATTTCGCTCTCTTTCACTGTCTTTGTTTCATGGGTTATTCAAAGTAATTTATTTTTATAATGGGGTTTAGCTGCTTTTCACTGCTGTGTTTATGCCGCTTTACACCCACTTGACACACTAACAGAGAGATATCTATACATAGGTTTTAAGATTATTACTAGTCAGATATATTCTTGTGCGGTGAATAGGGCGTGTTGAGTCCAGTTCTCTGAGCAAGGAGTATGTCTTGTCTATTACATATTGGTTTTATGGAACGGTATCTGAGCTAATTTGAAACCCTTGTTTTATGTATCACCCCACCTCACCTTTCCCGTGAAGCAGCCATAGTGTGTTTTCTGCATGTGTGACTCTGTTCTGTTTTGTAATTCAGTTCAAGTGTAACGCTTTTTACATTCCCTCTATCAGTGATACCTTATGAGAAGTGTCCTTTTCTGTGTGACTTATTTCACTTAGAATCGTCGTACCTAAATCCACTCATCATGCTGCTACTAGCCTTATGACATTGATTTCACGGCTGAGTGATATTCCATTGTACATAAGGACCACAACTTCTTTATCCATTTTTCTCTTTCCTGGGATATTGAAGGTGGAATGAAGTGGAGGTCCTTGTCAACAGAGCAGCCCTAAACTTTGGGGTGCTTGTGTCTTGCTGATTTTTCATTTTCCCAATTTATACCCCCATGAGTGGAAGTGCCCTATGCTGTCTAAGCTTTGCTTTTTAGACGTTTCAGGACTCACCGTACGCTTCTCCAGAGTGGCTGTTGACAATTTACATCCCGCCCATCAGTGTAGCAAGGCTCCCATTTCTCCATGGCCTGTCCTGCATTTCTGGTTTTGACACTTTTTTCAGCATGGCCCTTTTGACCGATGGGAAGCGAGACATCTTTGTAGCGCTGATTTGCCTTTCCAGGTTGCTTGGTTGGCCAAAAAGGGCGTATGCGTTTTTTCCTGAATATATTCAGGAAAAAACGCATACGCCCTTTTTGGCCAAGGGCATCATTGTCAACGTTTTGCCGCTTTTCATGTGCTTTAAAGGCGATTCGAATCTACCTCCTGAAATCTGTTTCCTGCAATTCTGCCTTGATTTCAAATCCTCTTCTTTGCCTTCCCTCAATATATTTGTGGACGAGAGTTATCATTTATAACTCTGCAGGTTTGTGAATTGCAGTGCCCTGAACCTCCATTTTACAACTCGCGTTTTTGGGAGATGGCCGCAAAAGCGCAGGATGGCTTCAGGCCCTGTTCTGGGTCCGGGGGGCAGGCTGAGCCTGTGGTTAATTCTTCTTCCTGATGGGAAAATAGAGTGACCTGTGCCTGTCCCAACACCAAGAGATAGTCTCTCATTGGTTTCACGTCTTCCCGTTCATCCTCAGGACAAATTGCAACCTGTACGGAACAGGAGGTTAAAGGTGATGATGCTCCAAGGAGGGAGATTGCTAGTAAAGTGGCTGGAATGGCGAACCCGAGCACAAGGAGATGAGAAATGAGGTGCGTTTTAGAAACCTTTCCCCATCACACGGTGTACCATCTTCTGGGTTTCTCATGCATGTTTCCGATGTAGGAAGATGCCCTTGAACCTGGAGATTTGGGACCCATGCGATGGGTACCACGCAGTATTACTTTAAAGGGGCTGCGTTTGCTCACCCAACCTCACCAAACCTCTCAGCCGCAACAGTGTCCACCCTTATGTCTCATTCAGCTGTGGGTCTAGATATGGTCAATCCAGGTTGCATCACAGCCCCTGAACGCATTGTGTAAGAATTTCGCTCTCTTTCACTGTCTTTGTTTCATGGGTTTTTCAAAGTAATTTATTTTTATAATGGGGTTTAGCTGCTTTTCACTGCTGTGTTTATGCCGCTTTACACCCACTTGACACACTAACAGAGAGATATCAATACATAGCTTTTAAGATTATTACTAGTCAGATATATTCTTGTGCGGTGAATAGGGCGTGTTGAGTCCAGTTCTCTGAGCAAGGAGTAGGTCTTGTCTATTACATATTGGGTTTATGGAACGGTATCTGAGCTAATTTGAAACCCTTGTTTTATGTATCACCCCACCTCACCTTTCCCGTTAAGCAGCCATAGTGTGTTTTCTACATGTGTGACTCTGTTCTGTTTTGTAATTCAGTTCAAGTGTAACGGTTTTTACATTCCCTCTATCAGTGATACCTTATGAGAAGTGTCCTTTTCTGTGTGACTTATTTCACTTAGAGTCGTCGTACCTAAATCCACTCATCATGCTGCTACTAGCCTTATGACATTGATTTCACGGCTGAGTGATATTCCATTGTACATAAGGACCACAACTTCTTTATCCATTTTTCTCTTTCCTGGGATATTGAAGGTGGAATGAAGTGGAGGTCCTTGTCAACAGAGCAGCCCTAAACTTTGGGGTGCTTGTGTCTTGCTGATTTTTCATTTTCCCAATTTATACCCCCATGAGTGGAAGTGCCCTATGCTCTCTAAGCTTTGCTTTTTAGACGTTTCAGGACTCACCGTACGCTTCTCCAGAGTGGCTGTTGACAATTTACATCCCGCCCATCAGTGTAGCAAGGCTCCCATTTCTCCATGGCCTGTCCTGCATTTCTGGTTTTGACACTTTTTTCAGCATGGCCCTTTTGACCGATGGGAAGCGAGACATCTTTGTAGCGCTGATTTGCCTTTCCAGGTTGCTTGGTTGGCCAAAAAGGGCGTATGCGTTTTTTCCTGAATATATTCAGGAAAAAACGCATACGCCCTTTTTGGCCAAGGGCATCATTGTCAACGTTTTGCCGCTTTTCATGTGCTTTAAAGGCGATTCGAATCTACCTCCTGAAATCTCTTTCCTGCAATTCTGCCTTGATTTCAAATCCTCTTCTTTGCCTTCCCTCAATATATTTGTGGACGAGAGTTATCATTTATAACTCTGCAGGTTTGTGAATTGCAGTGCCCTGAACCTCCATTTTACAACTCGCGTTTTTGGGAGATGGCCGCAAAAGCGCAGGATGGCTTCAGGCCCTGTTCTGGGTCCGGGGGGCAGGCTGAGCCTGTGGTTAATTCTTCTTCCTGATGGGAAAATAGAGTGACCTGTGCCTGTCCCAACACCAAGAGATAGTCTCTCATTGGTTTCACGTCTTCCCGTTCATCCTCAGGACAAATTGCAACCTGTACGGAACAGGAGGTTAAAGGTGATGATGCTCCAAGGAGGGAGATTGCTAGTAAAGTGGCTGGAATGGCGAACCCGAGCACAAGGAGATGAGAAATGAGGTGCGTTTTAGAAACCTTTCCCCATCACACGGTGTACCATCTTCTGGGTTTCTCATGCATGTTTCCGATGTAGGAAGATGCCCTTGAACCTGGAGATTTGGGACCCATGCGATGGGTACCACGCAGTATTACTTTAAAGGGGCTGCGTTTGCTCACCCAACCTCACCAAACCTCTCAGCCGCAACAGTGTCCACCCTTATGTCTCATTCAGCTGTGGGTCTAGATATGGTCAATCCAGGTTGCATCACAGCCCCTGAACGCATTGTGTAAGAATTTCGCTCTCTTTCACTGTCTTTGTTTCATGGGTTTTTCAAAGTAATTTATTTTTATAATGGGGTTTAGCTGCTTTTCACTGCTGTGTTTATGCCGCTTTACACCCACTTGACACACTAACAGAGAGATATCAATACATAGCTTTTAAGATTATTACTAGTCAGATATATTCTTGTGCGGTGAATAGGGCGTGTTGAGTCCAGTTCTCTGAGCAAGGAGTAGGTCTTGTCTATTACATATTGGGTTTATGGAACGGTATCTGAGCTAATTTGAAACCCTTGTTTTATGTATCACCCCACCTCACCTTTCCCGTTAAGCAGCCATAGTGTGTTTTCTGCATGTGTGACTCTGTTCTGTTTTGTAATTCAGTTCAAGTGTAACGGTTTTTACATTCCCTCTATCAGTGATACCTTATGAGAAGTGTCCTTTTCTGTGTGACTTATTTCACTTAGAGTCGTCGTACCTAAATCCACTCATCATGCTGCTACTAGCCTTATGACATTGATTTCACGGCTGAGTGATATTCCATTGTACATAAGGACCACAACTTCTTTATCCATTTTTCTCTTTCCTGGGATATTGAAGGTGGAATGAAGTGGAGGTCCTTGTCAACAGAGCAGCCCTAAACTTTGGGGTGCTTGTGTCTTGCTGATTTTTCATTTTCCCAATTTATACCCCCATGAGTGGAAGTGCCCTATGCTCTCTAAGCTTTGCTTTTTAGACGTTTCAGGACTCACCGTACGCTTCTCCAGAGTGGCTGTTGACAATTTACATCCCGCCCATCAGTGTAGCAAGGCTCCCATTTCTCCATGGCCTGTCCTGCATTTTTGGTTTTGAGACTTTTTTCAGCATGGCCCTTTTGACCGATGGGAAGCGAGACATCTTTGTAGCGCTGATTTGCCTTTCCAGGTTGCTTGGTTGGCCAAAAAGGGCGTATGCGTTTTTTCCTGAATATATTCAGGAAAAAACGCATACGCCCTTTTTGGCCAAGGGCATCATTGTCAACGTTTTGCCGCTTTTCATGTGCTTTAAAGGCGATTCGAATCTACCTCCTGAAATCTGTTTCCTGCAATTCTGCCTTGATTTCAAATCCTCTTCTTTGCCTTCCCTCAATATATTTGTGGACGAGAGTTATCATTTATAACTCTGCAGGTTTGTGAATTGCAGTGCCCTGAACCTCCATTTTACAACTCGCTTTTTAGGGAGCTGGCCGCAAAAGCGCAGGATGCCTTCAGGCCCTGTTCTGGTTCCGGGGGCAGGCTGAGCCTGTGGTTAATTCTTCTTCCTGATGGGAAAATAGAGTGACCTGTGCCTGTCCCAACACCAAGAGCTAGTCTCTCATTGGTTCCACGTCTTCCAGTTCATCCTCAGGACAAATTGCAACCTGTACGGAACAGGAGGTTAAAGGTGCTGATGCTCCAAGTAGGGAGATTGCTAGTAAAGCGGCTGGAATAGCGAACCCGGGCACAAGGAGATGAGAAATGAGGTGCGTTTTAGAAACCTTTCCACATCACACGGTGTACCATCTTCTGGGTTTCTCATGCATGTTTTCGATGTAGGAAGATGCCCTTGAACCTGGAGATTTGTGACCCATGCGATGGGTACCATGCAGTATTACTGTAAAGGGTCTGCGTTTGCTCACCCAACCTCACCAAACCTCTCAGCCCCAAGAGTGTCCACCCTTATGTCTCATCCAGCTGTGGGTCTAGATATGGTCAATCCAGGTTGCATCACAGCCCCTGAACGAATTGTGTAAGAATTTCGCTCTCTTTCACTGTCTTTGTTTCATGGGTTATTCAAAGTAATTTATTTTTATAATGGGGTTTAGCTGCTTTTCACTGCTGTGTTTATGCCGCTTTACACCCACTTGACACACTAACAGAGAGATATCTATACATAGGTTTTAAGATTATTACTAGTCAGATATATTCTTGTGCGGTGAATAGGGCGTGTTGAGTCCAGTTCTCTGAGCAAGGAGTATGTCTTGTCTATTACATATTGGTTTTATGGAACGGTATCTGAGCTAATTTGAAACCCTTGTTTTATGTATCACCCCACCTCACCTTTCCCGTGAAGCAGCCATAGTGTGTTTTCTGCATGTGTGACTCTGTTCTGTTTTGTAATTCAGTTCAAGTGTAACGCTTTTTACATTCCCTCTATCAGTGATACCTTATGAGAAGTGTCCTTTTCTGTGTGACTTATTTCACTTAGAATCGTCGTACCTAAATCCACTCATCATGCTGCTACTAGCCTTATGACATTGATTTCACGGCTGAGTGATATTCCATTGTACATAAGGACCACAACTTCTTTATCCATTTTTCTCTTTCCTGGGATATTGAAGGTGGAATGAAGTGGAGGTCCTTGTCAACAGAGCAGCCCTAAACTTTGGGGTGCTTGTGTCTTGCTGATTTTTCATTTTCCCAATTTATACCCCCATGAGTGGAAGTGCCCTATGCTCTCTAAGCTTTGCTTTTTAGACGTTTCAGGACTCACCGTACGCTTCTCCAGAGTGGCTGTTGACAATTTACATCCCGCCCATCAGTGTAGCAAGGCTCCCATTTCTCCATGGCCTGTCCTGCATTTCTGGTTTTGACACTTTTTTCAGCATGGCCCTTTTGACCGATGGGAAGCGAGACATCTTTGTAGCGCTGATTTGCCTTTCCAGGTTGCTTGGTTGGCCAAAAAGGGCGTATGCGTTTTTTCCTGAATATATTCAGGAAAAAACGCATACGCCCTTTTTGGCCAAGGGCATCATTGTCAACGTTTTGCCGCTTTTCATGTGCTTTAAAGGCGATTCGAATCTACCTCCTGAAATCTGTTTCCTGCAATTCTGCCTTGATTTCAAATCCTCTTCTTTGCCTTCCCTCAATATATTTGTGGACGAGAGTTATCATTTATAACTCTGCAGGTTTGTGAATTGCAGTGCCCTGAACCTCCATTTTACAACTCGCGTTTTTGGGAGATGGCCGCAAAAGCGCAGGATGGCTTCAGGCCCTGTTCTGGGTCCGGGGGGCAGGCTGAGCCTGTGGTTAATTCTTCTTCCTGATGGGAAAATAGAGTGACCTGTGCCTGTCCCAACACCAAGAGATAGTCTCTCATTGGTTTCACGTCTTCCCGTTCATCCTCAGGACAAATTGCAACCTGTACGGAACAGGAGGTTAAAGGTGATGATGCTCCAAGGAGGGAGATTGCTAGTAAAGTGGCTGGAATGGCGAACCCGAGCACAAGGAGATGAGAAATGAGGTGCGTTTTAGAAACCTTTCCCCATCACACGGTGTACCATCTTCTGGGTTTCTCATGCATGTTTCCGATGTAGGAAGATGCCCTTGAACCTGGAGATTTGGGACCCATGCGATGGGTACCACGCAGTATTACTTTAAAGGGGCTGCGTTTGCTCACCCAACCTCACCAAACCTCTCAGCCGCAACAGTGTCCACCCTTATGTCTCATTCAGCTGTGGGTCTAGATATGGTCAATCCAGGTTGCATCACAGCCCCTGAACGCATTGTGTAAGAATTTCGCTCTCTTTCACTGTCTTTGTTTCATGGGTTTTTCAAAGTAATTTATTTTTATAATGGGGTTTAGCTGCTTTTCACTGCTGTGTTTATGCCGCTTTACACCCACTTGACACACTAACAGAGAGATATCAATACATAGCTTTTAAGATTATTACTAGTCAGATATATTCTTGTGCGGTGAATAGGGCGTGTTGAGTCCAGTTCTCTGAGCAAGGAGTAGGTCTTGTCTATTACATATTGGGTTTATGGAACGGTATCTGAGCTAATTTGAAACCCTTGTTTTATGTATCACCCCACCTCACCTTTCCCGTTAAGCAGCCATAGTGTGTTTTCTACATGTGTGACTCTGTTCTGTTTTGTAATTCAGTTCAAGTGTAACGGTTTTTACATTCCCTCTATCAGTGATACCTTATGAGAAGTGTCCTTTTCTGTGTGACTTATTTCACTTAGAGTCGTCGTACCTAAATCCACTCATCATGCTGCTACTAGCCTTATGACATTGATTTCACGGCTGAGTGATATTCCATTGTACATAAGGACCACAACTTCTTTATCCATTTTTCTCTTTCCTGGGATATTGAAGGTGGAATGAAGTGGAGGTCCTTGTCAACAGAGCAGCCCTAAACTTTGGGGTGCTTGTGTCTTGCTGATTTTTCATTTTCCCAATTTATACCCCCATGAGTGGAAGTGCCCTATGCTCTCTAAGCTTTGCTTTTTAGACGTTTCAGGACTCACCGTACGCTTCTCCAGAGTGGCTGTTGACAATTTACATCCCGCCCATCAGTGTAGCAAGGCTCCCATTTCTCCATGGCCTGTCCTGCATTTCTGGTTTTGACACTTTTTTCAGCATGGCCCTTTTGACCGATGGGAAGCGAGACATCTTTGTAGCGCTGATTTGCCTTTCCAGGTTGCTTGGTTGGCCAAAAAGGGCGTATGCGTTTTTTCCTGAATATATTCAGGAAAAAACGCATACGCCCTTTTTGGCCAAGGGCATCATTGTCAACGTTTTGCCGCTTTTCATGTGCTTTAAAGGCGATTCGAATCTACCTCCTGAAATCTCTTTCCTGCAATTCTGCCTTGATTTCAAATCCTCTTCTTTGCCTTCCCTCAATATATTTGTGGACGAGAGTTATCATTTATAACTCTGCAGGTTTGTGAATTGCAGTGCCCTGAACCTCCATTTTACAACTCGCTTTTTAGGGAGCTGGCCGCAAAAGCGCAGGATGCCTTCAGGCCCTGTTCTGGTTCCGGGGGCAGGCTGAGCCTGTGGTTAATTCTTCTTCCTGATGGGAAAATAGAGTGACCTGTGCCTGTCCCAACACCAAGAGCTAGTCTCTCATTGGTTCCACGTCTTCCAGTTCATCCTCAGGACAAATTGCAACCTGTACGGAACAGGAGCTTAAAGGTGCTGATGCTCCAAGTAGGGAGATTGCTAGTAAAGCGGCTGGAATAGCGAACCCGGGCACAAGGAGATGAGAAATGAGGTGCGTTTTAGAAACCTTTCCCCATCACACGGTGTACCATCTTCTGGGTTTCTCATGCATGTTTTCGATGTAGGAAGATGCCCTTGAACCTGGAGATTTGTGACCCATGCGATGGGTACCATGCAGTATTACTGTAAAGGGTCTGCGTTTGCTCACCCAACCTCACCAAACCTCTCAGCCCCAAGAGTGTCCACCCTTATGTCTCATCCAGCTGTGGGTCTAGATATGGTCAATCCAGGTTGCATCACAGCCCCTGAACGAATTGTGTAAGAATTTCGCTCTCTTTCACTGTCTTTGTTTCATGGGTTATTCAAAGTAATTTATTTTTATAATGGGGTTTAGCTGCTTTTCACTTCTGTGTTTATGCCGCTTTACACCCACTTGACACACTAACAGAGAGATATCTATACATAGGTTTTAAGATTATTACTAGTCAGATATATTCTTGTGCGGTGAATAGGGCGTGTTGAGTCCAGTTCTCTGAGCAAGGAGTAGGTCTTGTCTATTACATATTGGTTTTATGGAACGGTATCTGAGCTAATTTGAAACCCTTGTTTTATGTATCACCCCACCTCACCTTTCCCGTGAAGCAGCCATAGTGTGTTTTCTGCATGTGTGACTCTGTTCTGTTTTGTAATTCAGTTCAAGTGTAACGCTTTTTACATTCCCTCTATCAGTGATACCTTATGAGAAGTGTCCTTTTCTGTGTGACTTATTTCACTTAGAATCGTCGTACCTAAATCCACTCATCATGCTGCTACTAGCCTTATGACATTGATTTCACGGCTGAGTGATATTCCATTGTACATAAGGACCACAACTTCTTTATCCATTTTTCTCTTTCCTGGGATATTGAAGGTGGAATGAAGTGGAGGTCCTTGTCAACAGAGCAGCCCTAAACTTTGGGGTGCTTGTGTCTTGCTGATTTTTCATTTTCCCAATTTATACCCCCATGAGTGGAAGTGCCCTATGCTCTCTAAGCTTTGCTTTTTAGACGTTTCAGGACTCACCGTACGCTTCTCCAGAGTGGCTGTTGACAATTTACATCCCGCCCATCAGTGTAGCAAGGCTCCCATTTCTCCATGGCCTGTCCTGCATTTCTGGTTTTGACACTTTTTTCAGCATGGCCCTTTTGACCGATGGGAAGCGAGACATCTTTGTAGCGCTGATTTGCCTTTCCAGGTTGCTTGGTTGGCCAAAAAGGGCGTATGCGTTTTTTCCTGAATATATTCAGGAAAAAACGCATACGCCCTTTTTGGCCAAGGGCATCATTGTCAACGTTTTGCCGCTTTTCATGTGCTTTAAAGGCGATTCGAATCTACCTCCTGAAATCTGTTTCCTGCAATTCTGCCTTGATTTCAAATCCTCTTCTTTGCCTTCCCTCAATATATTTGTGGACGAGAGTTATCATTTATAACTCTGCAGGTTTGTGAATTGCAGTGCCCTGAACCTCCATTTTACAACTCGCGTTTTTGGGAGATGGCCGCAAAAGCGCAGGATGGCTTCAGGCCCTGTTCTGGGTCCGGGGGGCAGGCTGAGCCTGTGGTTAATTCTTCTTCCTGATGGGAAAATAGAGTGACCTGTGCCTGTCCCAACACCAAGAGATAGTCTCTCATTGGTTTCACGTCTTCCCGTTCATCCTCAGGACAAATTGCAACCTGTACGGAACAGGAGGTTAAAGGTGATGATGCTCCAAGGAGGGAGATTGCTAGTAAAGTGGCTGGAATGGCGAACCCGAGCACAAGGAGATGAGAAATGAGGTGCGTTTTAGAAACCTTTCCCCATCACACGGTGTACCATCTTCTGGGTTTCTCATGCATGTTTCCGATGTAGGAAGATGCCCTTGAACCTGGAGATTTGGGACCCATGCGATGGGTACCACGCAGTATTACTTTAAAGGGGCTGCGTTTGCTCACCCAACCTCACCAAACCTCTCAGCCGCAACAGTGTCCACCCTTATGTCTCATTCAGCTGTGGGTCTAGATATGGTCAATCCAGGTTGCATCACAGCCCCTGAACGCATTGTGTAAGAATTTCGCTCTCTTTCACTGTCTTTGTTTCATGGGTTTTTCAAAGTAATTTATTTTTATAATGGGGTTTAGCTGCTTTTCACTGCTGTGTTTATGCCGCTTTACACCCACTTGACACACTAACAGAGAGATATCAATACATAGCTTTTAAGATTATTACTAGTCAGATATATTCTTGTGCGGTGAATAGGGCGTGTTGAGTCCAGTTCTCTGAGCAAGGAGTAGGTCTTGTCTATTACATATTGGGTTTATGGAACGGTATCTGAGCTAATTTGAAACCCTTGTTTTATGTATCACCCCACCTCACCTTTCCCGTTAAGCAGCCATAGTGTGTTTTCTGCATGTGTGACTCTGTTCTGTTTTGTAATTCAGTTCAAGTGTAACGGTTTTTACATTCCCTCTATAAGTGATACCTTATGAGAAGTGTCCTTTTCTGTGTGACTTATTTCACTTAGAGTCGTCGTACCTAAATCCACTCATCATGCTGCTACTAGCCTTATGACATTGATTTCACGGCTGCGTGATATTCCATTGTACATAAGGACCACAACTTCTTTATCCATTTTTCTCTTTCCTGGGATATTGAAGGTGGAATGAAGTGGAGGTCCTTGTCAACAGAGCAGCCCTAAACTTTGGGGTGCTTGTGTCTTGCTGATTTTTCATTTTCCCAATTTATACCCCCATGAGTGGAAGTGCCCTATGCTCTCTAAGCTTTGCTTTTTAGACGTTTCAGGACTCACCGTACACTTCTCCAGAGTGGCTGTTGACAATTTACATCCCGCCCATCAGTGTAGCAAGGCTCCCATTTCTCCATGGCCTGTCCTGCATTTTTGGTTTTGAGACTTTTTTCAGCATGGCCCTTTGACCGATGGGAAGCGAGACATCTTTGTAGCGCTGATTTGCCTTTCCAGGTTGCTTGGTTGGCCAAAAAGGGCGTATGCGTTTTTTCCTGAATATATTCAGGAAAAAACGCATACGCCCTTTTGGCCAAGGGCATCATTGTCAACGTTTTGCCGCTTTTCATGTGCTTTAAAGGCGATTCGAATCTACCTCCTGAAATCTGTTTCCTGCAATTCTGCCTTGATTTCAAATCCTCTTCTTTGCCTTCCCTCAATATATTTGTGGACGAGAGTTATCATTTATAACTCTGCAGGTTTGTGAATTGCAGTGCCCTGAACCTCCATTTTACAACTCGCTTTTTAGGGAGCTGGCCGCAAAAGCGCAGGATGCCTTCAGGCCCTGTTCTGGTTCCGGGGGCAGGCTGAGCCTGTGGTTAATTCTTCTTCCTGATGGGAAAATAGAGTGACCTGTGCCTGTCCCAACACCAAGAGCTAGTCTCTCATTGGTTCCACGTCTTCCAGTTCATCCTCAGGACAAATTGCAACCTGTACGGAACAGGAGCTTAAAGGTGCTGATGCTCCAAGTAGGGAGATTGCTAGTAAAGCGGCTGGAATAGCGAACCCGGGCACAAGGAGATGAGAAATGAGGTGCGTTTTAGAAACCTTTCCACATCACACGGTGTACCATCTTCTGGGTTTCTCATGCATGTTTTCGATGTAGGAAGATGCCCTTGAACCTGGAGATTTGTGACCCATACGATGGGTACCATGCAGTATTACTGTAAAGGGTCTGCGTTTGCTCACCCAACCTCACCAAAACTCTCAGCCCCAAGAGTGTCCACCCTTATGTCTCATCCAGCTGTGGGTCTAGATATGGTCAATCCAGGTTGCATCACAGCCCCTGAACGAATTGTGTAAGAATTTCGCTCTCTTTCACTGTCTTTGTTTCATGGGTTATTCAAAGTAATTTATTTTTATAATGGGGTTTAGCTGCTTTTCACTTCTGTGTTTATGCCGCTTTACACCCACTTGACACACTAACAGAGAGATATCTATACATAGGTTTTAAGATTATTACTAGTCAGATATATTCTTGTGCGGTGAATAGGGCGTGTTGAGTCCAGTTCTCTGAGCAAGGAGTAGGTCTTGTCTATTACATATTGGGTTTATGGAACGGTATCTGAGCTAATTTGAAACCCTTGTTTTATGTATCACCCCACCTCACCTTTCCCGTGAAGCAGCCATAGTGTGTTTTCTGCATGTGTGACTCTGTTCTGTTTTGTAATTCAGTTCAAGTGTAACGGTTTTTACATTCCCTCTATCAGTGATACCTTATGAGAAGTGTCCTTTTCTGTGTGACTTA
Organism: Balaenoptera borealis; assembly: GCF_965194805.1. NCBI lineage: Eukaryota > Metazoa > Chordata > Mammalia > Artiodactyla > Balaenopteridae > Balaenoptera > Balaenoptera borealis. The sequence continues at coordinate 117,251 of NW_028123694.1, forward strand.
TTTCACTTAGAATCGTCGTACCTAAATCCACTCATCATGCTGCTACTAGCCTTATGACATTGATTTCATGGCTGAGTGATATTCCATTGTACATAAGGACCACAACTTCTTTATCCATTTTTCTCTTTCCTGGGATATTGAAGGTGGAATGAAGTGGAGGTCCTTGTCAACAGAGCAGCCCTAAACTTTGGGGTGCTTGTGTCTTGCTGATTTTTCATTTTCCCAATTTATACCCCCATGAGTGGAAGTGCCCTATGCTCTCTAAGCTTTGCTTTTTAGACGTTTCAGGACTCACCGTACGCTTCTCCAGAGTGGCTGTTGACAATTTACATCCCGCCCATCAGTGTAGCAAGGCTCCCATTTCTCCATGGCCTGTCCTGCATTTCTGGTTTTGAGACTTTTTTTAGCATGGCCCTTTTGACCGATGGGAAGCGAGACATCTTTGTAGCGCTGATTTGCCTTTCCAGGTTGCTTGGTTGGCCAAAAAGGGCGTATGCGTTTTTTCCTGAATATATTCAGGAAAAAACGCATACGCCCTTTTTGGCCAAGGGCATCATTGTCAACGTTTTGCCGCTTTTCATGTGCTTTAAAGGCAATTCGAATCTACCTCCTGAAATCTGTTTCCTGCAATTCTGCCTTGATTTCAAATCCTCTTCTTTGCCTTCCCTCAATATATTTGTGGACGAGAGTTATCATTTATAACTCTGCAGGTTTGTGAATTGCAGTGCCCTGAACCTCCATTTTACAACTCGCGTTTTTGGGAGATGGCCGCAAAAGCGCAGGATGGCTTCAGGCCCTGTTCTTGTTCCGGGGGGCAGGCTGAGCCTGTGGTTAATTCTTCTTCCTGATGGGAAAATAGAGTGACCTGTGCCTGTCCCAACACCAAGAGATAGTCTCTCATTGGTTTCACGTCTTCCCGTTCATCCTCAGGACAAATTGCAACCTGTACGGAACAGGAGGTTAAAGGTGATGATGCTCCAAGGAGGGAGATTGCTAGTAAAGTGGCTGGAATGGCGAACCCGAGCACAAGGAGATGAGAAATGAGGTGCGTTTTAGAAACCTTTCCCCATCACACGGTGTACCATCTTCTGGGTTTCTCATGCATGTTTCCGATGTAGGAAGATGCCCTTGAACCTGGAGATTTGGGACCCATGCGATGGGTACCACGCAGTATTACTTTAAAGGGGCTGCGTTTGCTCACCCAACCTCACCAAACCTCTCAGCCGCAACAGTGTCCACCCTTATGTCTCATCCAGCTGTGGGTCTAGATATGGTCAATCCAGGTTGCATCACAGCCCCTGAACGCATTGTGTAAGAATTTCGCTCTCTTTCACTGTCTTTGTTTCATGGGTTTTTCAAAGTAATTTATTTTTATAATGGGGTTTAGCTGCTTTTCACTGCTGTGTTTATGCCGCTTTACACCCACTTGACACACTAACAGAGAGATATCAATACATAGGTTTTAAGATTATTACTAGTCAGATATATTCTTGTGCGGTGAATAGGGCGTGTTGAGTCCAGTTCTCTGAGCAAGGAGTAGGTCTTGTCTATTACATATTGGGTTTATGGAACGGTATCTGAGCTAATTTGAAACCCTTGTTTTATGTATCACCCCACCTCACCTTTCCCGTTAAGCAGCCATAGTGTGTTTTCTGCATGTGTGACTCTGTTCTGTTTTGTAATTCAGTTCAAGTGTAACGGTTTTTACATTCCCTCTATAAGTGATACCTTATGAGAAGTGTCCTTTTCTGTGTGACTTATTTCACTTAGAGTCGTCGTACCTAAATCCACTCATCATGCTGCTACTAGCCTTATGACATTGATTTCACGGCTGAGTGATATTCCATTGTACATAAGGACCACAACTTCTTTATCCATTTTTCTCTTTCCTGGGATATTGAAGGTGGAATGAAGTGGAGGTCCTTGTCAACAGAGCAGCCCTAAACTTTGGGGTGCTTGTGTCTTGCTGATTTTTCATTTTCCCAATTTATACCCCCATGAGTGGAAGTGCCCTATGCTCTCTAAGCTTTGCTTTTTAGACGTTTCAGGACTCACCGTACACTTCTCCAGAGTGGCTGTTGACAATTTACATCCCGCCCATCAGTGTAGCAAGGCTCCCATTTCTCCATGGCCTGTCCTGCATTTTTGGTTTTGAGACTTTTTTCAGCATGGCCCTTTTGACCAATGGGAAGCGAGACATCTTTGTAGCGCTGATTTGCCTTTCCAGGTTGCTTGGTTGGCCAAAAAGGGCGTATGCGTTTTTTCCTGAATATATTCAGGAAAAAACGCATACGCCCTTTTTGGCCAAGGGCATCATTGTCAACGTTTTGCCGCTTTTCATGTGCTTTAAAGGCGATTCGAATCTACCTCCTGAAATCTGTTTCCTGCAATTCTGCCTTGATTTCAAATCCTCTTCTTTGCCTTCCCTCAATATATTTGTGGACGAGAGTTATCATTTATAACTCTGCAGGTTTGTGAATTGCAGTGCCCTGAACCTCCATTTTACAACTCGCTTTTTAGGGAGCTGGCCGCAAAAGCGCAGGATGCCTTCAGGCCCTGTTCTGGTTCCGGGGGCAGGCTGAGCCTGTGGTTAATTCTTCTTCCTGATGGGAAAATAGAGTGACCTGTGCCTGTCCCAACACCAAGAGCTAGTCTCTCATTGGTTCCACGTCTTCCCGTTCACCCTCAGGACAAATTGCAACCTGTACGGAGCAGGAGCTTAAAGGTGCTGATGCTCCAAGTAGGGAGATTGCTAGTAAAGCGGCTGGAATAGCGAACCCGGGCGCAAGGAGATGAGAAATGAGGTGCGTTTTAGAAACCTTTCCCCATCACACGGTGTACCATCTTCTGGGTTTCTCATGCATGTTTTCGATGTAGGAAGATGCCCTTGAACCTGGAGATTTGTGACCCATGCGATGGGTACCATGCAGTATTACTGTAAAGGGTCTGCGTTTGCTCACCCAACCTCACCAAACCTCTCAGCCCCAAGAGTGTCCACCCTTATGTCTCATCCAGCTGTGGGTCTAGATATGGTCAATCCAGGTTGCATCACAGCCCCTGAACGAATTGTGTAAGAATTTCGCTCTCTTTCACTGTCTTTGTTTCATGGGTTATTCAAAGTAATTTATTTTTATAATGGGGTTTAGCTGCTTTTCACTTCTGTGTTTATGCCGCTTTACATCCACTTGACACACTAACAGAGAGATATCTATACATAGGTTTTAAGATTATTACTAGTCAGATATATTCTTGTGCGGTGAATAGGGCGTGTTGAGTCCAGTTCTCTGAGCAAGGAGTAGGTCTTGTCTATTACATATTGGTTTTATGGAACGGTATCTGAGCTAATTTGAAACCCTTGTTTTATGTATCACCCCACCTCACCTTTCCCGTGAAGCAGCCATAGTGTGTTTTCTGCATGTGTGACTCTGTTCTGTTTTGTAATTCAGTTCAAGTGTAACGGTTTTTACATTCCCTCTATCAGTGATACCTTATGAGAAGTGTCCTTTTCTGTGTGACTTATTTCACTTAGAATCGTCGTACCTAAATCCACTCATCATGCTGCTACTAGCCTTATGACATTGATTTCATGGCTGAGTGATATTCCATTGTACATAAGGACCACAACTTCTTTATCCATTTTTCTCTTTCCTGGGATATTGAAGGTGGAATGAAGTGGAGGTCCTTGTCAACAGAGCAGCCCTAAACTTTGGGGTGCTTGTGTCTTGCTGATTTTTAATTTTCCCAATTTATACCCCCATGAGTGGAAGTGCCCTATGCTCTCTAAGCTTTGCTTTTTAGACGTTTCAGGACTCACCATACGCTTCTCCAGAGTGGCTGTTGACAATTTACATCCCGCCCATCAGTGTAGCAAGGCTCCCATTTCTCCATGGCCTGTCCTGCATTTCTGGTTTTGACACTTTTTTCAGCATGGCCCTTTTGACCGATGGGAAGCGAGACATCTTTGTAGCGCTGATTTGCCTTTCCAGGTTGCTTGGTTGGCCAAAAAGGGCGTATGCGTTTTTTCCTGAATATATTCAGGAAAAAACGCATACGCCCTTTTTGGCCAAGGGCATCATTGTCAACGTTTTGCCGCTTTTCATGTGCTTTAAAGGCGATTCGAATCTACCTCCTGAAATCTGTTTCCTGCAATTCTGCCTTGATTTCAAATCCTCTTCTTTGCCTTCCCTCAATATATTTGTGGACGAGAGTTATCATTTATAACTCTGCAGGTTTGTGAATTGCAGTGCCCTGAACCTCCATTTTACAACTCGCGTTTTTGGGAGATGGCCGCAAAAGCGCAGGATGGCTTCAGGCCCTGTTCTTGTTCCGGGGGGCAGGCTGAGCCTGTGGTTAATTCTTCTTCCTGATGGGAAAATAGAGTGACCTGTGCCTGTCCCAACACCAAGAGATAGTCTCTCATTGGTTTCACGTCTTCCCGTTCATCCTCAGGACAAATTGCAACCTGTACGGAACAGGAGGTTAAAGGTGATGATGCTCCAAGGAGGGAGATTGCTAGTAAAGTGGCTGGAATGGAGAACCCGAGCACAAGGAGATGAGAAATGAGGTGCGTTTTAGAAACCTTTCCCCATCACACGGTGTACCATCTTCTGGGTTTCTCATGCATGTTTCCGATGTAGGAAGATGCCCTTGAACCTGGAGATTTGGGACCCATGCGATGGGTACCACGCAGTATTACTTTAAAGGGGCTGCGTTTGCTCACCCAACGTCACCAAACCTCTCAGCCGCAACAGTGTCCACCCTTATGTCTCATTCAGCTGTGGGTCTAGATATGGTCAATCCAGGTTGCATCACAGCCCCTGAACGCATTGTGTAAGAATTTCGCTCTCTTTCACTGTCTTTGTTTCACGGGTTTTTCAAAGTAATTTATTTTTATAATGGGGTTTAGCTGCTTTTCACTGCTGTGTTTATGCCGCTTTACACCCACTTGACACACTAACAGAGAGATATCAATACATAGCTTTTAAGATTATTACTAGTCAGATATATTCTTGTGCGGTGAATAGGGCGTGTTGAGTCCAGTTCTCTGAGCAAGGAGTAGGTCTTGTCTATTACATATTGGTTTTATGGAACGGTATCTGAGCTAATTTGAAACCCTTGTTTTATGTATCACCCCACCTCACCTTTCCCGTTAAGTAGCCATAGTGTGTTTTCTGCATGTGTGACTCTGTTCTGTTTTGTAATTCAGTTCAAGTGTAACGGTTTTTACATTCCCTCTATAAGTGATAACTTATGAGAAGTGTCCTTTTCTGTGTGACTTATTTCACTTAGAGTCGTCGTACCTAAATCCACTCATCATGCTGCTACTAGCCTTATGACATTGATTTCACGGCTGAGTGATATTCCATTGTACATAAGGACCACAACTTCTTTATCCATTTTTCTTTCCTGGGATATTTAAGGTGGAATGAAGTGGAGGTCCTGGTCAACAGAGCAGCCCTAAACTTTGGGGTGCTTGTGTCTTGCTGATTTTTCCTTTTCCCAATTTATACCCCCATGAGTGGAAGTGCCCTATGCTCTCTAAGCTTTGCTTTTTAGACGTTTCAGGACTCACCGTACACTTCTCCAGAGTGGCTGTTGACAATTTACATCCCGCCCATCAGTGTATCAAGGCTCCCATTTCTCCATGGCCTGTCCTGCATTTTTGGTTTTGAGACTTTTTTCAGCATGGCCCTTTTGACCGATGGGAAGCGAGACATCTTTGTAGCGCTGATTTGCCTTTCCAGGTTGCTTGGTTGGCCAAAAAGGGCGTATGCGTTTTTTCCTGAATATATTCAGGAAAAAACGCATACGCCCTTTTTGGCCAAGGGCATCATTGTCAACGTTTTGCCGCTTTTCATGTGCTTTAAAGGCGATTCGAATCTACCTCCTGAAATCTGTTTCCTGCAATTCTGCCTTGATTTCAAATCCTCTTCTTTGCCTTCCCTCAATATATTTGTGGACGAGAGTTATCATTTATAACTCTGCAGGTTTGTGAATTGCAGTGCCCTGAACCTCCATTTTACAACTCGCTTTTTAGGGAGCTGGCCGCAAAAGCACAGGATGCCTTCAGGCCCTGTTCTGGTTCCGGGGGCAGGCTGAGCCTGTGGTTAATTCTTCTTCCTGATGGGAAAATAGAGTGACCTGTGCCTGTCCCAACACCAAGAGCTAGTCTCTCATTGGTTCCACGTCTTCCCGTTCACCCTCAGGACAAATTGCAACCTGTACGGAGCAGGAGCTTAAAGGTGCTGATGCTCCAAGTAGGGAGATTGCTAGTAAAGCGGCTGGAATAGCGAACCCGGGCGCAAGGAGATGAGAAATGAGGTGCGTTTTAGAAACCGTTCCACATCACACGGTGTACCATCTTCTGTGTTTCTCATGCATGTTTTGGATGTAGGAAGATGCCCTTGAACCTGGCGATTTGGGACCCATGCGATGGGTACCATGCAGTATTACTTTAAAGGGTCTGCGTTTGCTCACCCAACCTCACCAAACCTCTCAGCCCCAAGAGTGTCCACCCTTATGTCTCATCCAGCTGTGGGTCTAGATATGGTCAATCCAGGTTGCATCACAGCCCCTGAACGCATTGTGTAAGAATTTCTATCTCTTTCACTGTCTTTGTTTCATGGGTTTTTCAAAGTAATTTATTTTTATAATGGGGTTTAGCTGCTTTTCACTGCTGTGTTTATGCCGCTTTACACCCACTTGACACACTAACAGAGAGATATCAATACATAAGTTATAAGATTATTACTAGTCAGATATATTCTTGTGCGGTGAATAGGGCGTGTTGAGTCCAGTTCTCTGAGCAAGGAGTAGGTCTTGTCTATTACATATTGGTTTTATGGAACGGTATCTGAGCTAATTTGAAACCCTTGTTTTATGTATCACCCCACCTCACCTTTCCCGTTAAGCAGCCATAGTGTGTTTTCTGCATGTGTGACTCTGTTCTGTTTTGTAATTCAGTTCAAGTGTAACGGTTTTTACATTCCCTCTATCAGTGATACCTTATGAGAAGTGTCCTTTTCTGTGTGACTTATTTCACTTAGAATCGTCGTACCTAAATCCACTCATCATGCTGCTACTAGCCTTATGACATTGATTTCATGGCTGAGTGATATTCCATTGTACATAAGGACCACAACTTCTTTATCCATTTTTCTCTTTCCTGGGATATTGAAGGTGGAATGAAGTGGAGGTCCTTGTCAACAGAGCAGCCCTAAACTTTGGGGTGCTTGTGTCTTGCTGATTTTTCCTTTTCCCAATTTATACCCCCATGAGTGGAAGTGCCCTATGCTCTCTAAGCTTTGCTTTTTAGACGTTTCAGGACTCACCGTACACTTCTCCAGAGTGGCTGTTGACAATTTACATCCCGCCCATCAGTGTAGCAAGGCTCCCATTTCTCCATGGCCTGTCCTGCATTTCTGGTTTTGACACTTTTTTCAGCATGGCCCTTTTGACCGATGGGAAGCGAGACTTCTTTGTAGCGCTGATTTGCCTTTCCAGGTTGCTTGGTTGGCCAAAAAGGGCGTATGCGTTTTTTCCTGAATATATTCAGGAAAAAACGCATACGCCCTTTTTGGCCAAGGGCATCATTGTCAACGTTTTGCCGCTTTTCATGTGCTTTAAAGGCGATTCGAATCTACCTCCTGAAATCTGTTTCCTGCAATTCTGCCTTGATTTCAAATCCTCTTCTTTGGCTTCCCTCAATATATTTGTGGATGAGAGTTATCATTTATAACTCTGCAGGTTTGTGAATTGCAGTGCCCTGAACCTCCATTTTACAACTCGCTTTTTAGGGAGCTGGCCGCAAAAGCGCAGGATGGCTTCAGGCCCTGTTCTGGTTCCGGGGGGCAGGCTGAGCCTGTGGTTAATTCTTCTTCCTGATGGGAAAATAGAGTAACCTGTGCCTGTCCCAACACCAAGAGCTAGTCTCGCATTGGTTCCACGTCTTCCCGTTCATCCTCAGGACAAATTGCAACCTGTACTGAACAGGAGGATAAAGGTGCTGATGCTCCAAGTAGGGAGATTGCTAGTAAAGCGGCTGGAATAGCGAATCCGGGCACAAGGAGATGAGAAATGAGGTGCGTTTTAGAAACCTTTCCACATCACACGGTGTACCATCTTCTGTGTTTCTCATGCATGTTTTGGATGTAGGAAGATGCCCTTGAACCTGGCGATTTGGGACCCATGCGATGGGTACCATGCAGTATTACTTTAAAGGGTCTGCGTTTGCTCACCCAACCTCACCAAACCTCTCAGCCCCAAGAGTGTCCACCCTTATGTCTCATCCAGCTGTGGGTCTAGATATGGTCAATCCAGGTTGCATCACAGCCCCTGAACGCATTGTGTAAGAATTTCTATCTCTTTCACTGTCTTTGTTTCATGGGTTTTTCAAAGTAATTTATTTTTATAATGGGGTTTAGCTGCTTTTCACTGCTGTGTTTATGCCGCTTTACACCCACTTGACACACTAACAGAGAGATATCAATACATAAGTTATAAGATTATTACTAGTCAGATATATTCTTGTGCGGTGAATAGGGCGTGTTGAGTCCAGTTCTCTGAGCAAGGAGTAGGTCTTGTCTATTACATATTGGTTTTATGGAACGGTATCTGAGCTAATTTGAAACCCTTGTTTTATGTATCACCCCACCTCACCTTTCCCGTTAAGCAGCCATAGTGTGTTTTCTGCATGTGTGACTCTGTTCTGTTTTGTAATTCAGTTCAAGTGTAACGGTTTTTACATTCCCTCTATCAGTGATACCTTATGAGAAGTGTCCTTTTCTGTGTGACTTATTTCACTTAGAGTCGTTGTACCTAAATCCACTCATCATGCTGCTACTAGCCTTATGACATTGATTTCACGGCTGAGTGATATTCCATTGTACATAAGGACCACAACTTCTTTATCCATTTTTCTCTTTCCTGGGATATTGAATGTGGAATGAAGTGGAGGTCCTTCTCAACAGAGCAGCCCTAAACTTTGGGGTGCTTGTGTCTTGCTGATTTTTCCTTTTCCCAATTTATACCCCCATGAGTGGAAGTGCCCTATGCTCTCTAAGCTTTGCTTTTTAGACGTTTCAGGACTCACCGTACACTTCTCCAGAGTGGCTGTTGACAATTTTCATCCCGCCCATCAGTGTAGCAAGGCTCCCATTTCTCCATGGCCTGTCCTGCATTTCTGGTTTTGACACTTTTTTCAGCATGGCCCTTTTGACCGATGGGAAGCGAGACTTCTTTGTAGCGCTGATTTGCCTTTCCAGGTTGCTTGGTTGGCCAAAAAGGGCGTATGCGTTTTTTCCTGAATATATTCAGGAAAAAACGCATACGCCCTTTTTGGCCAAGGGCATCATTGTCAACGTTTTGCCGCTTTTCATGTGTTTTAAAGGCGATTCGAATCTACCTCCTGAAATCTGTTTCCTGCAATTCTGCCTTGATTTCAAATCCTCTTCTTTGCCTTCCCTCAATATATTTGTGGATGAGAGTTATCATTTATAACTCTGCAGGTTTGTGAATTGCAGTGCCCTGAACCTCCATTTTACAACTCGCTTTTTAGGGAGCTGGCCGCAAAAGCGCAGGATGGCTTCAGGCCCTGTTCTGGTTCCGGGGGGCAGGCTGAGCCTGTGGTTAATTCTTCTTCCTGATGGGAAAATAGAGTAACCTGTGCGTGTCCCTACACCAAGAGCTAGTCTCTCATTGGTTCCACGTCTTCCCGTTCATCCTCAGGACAAATTGCAACCTGTACGGAACAGGAGGTTAAAGGTGCTGATGCTCCAAGTAGGGAGATTGCTAGTAAAGCGGCTGGAATAGCGAACCCGGGCACAAGGAGATGAGAAATGAGGTGCGTTTTAGAAACCTTTCCACATCACACGGTGTACCATCTTCTGGGTTTCTCATGCATGTTTTCGATGTAGGAAGATGCCCTGGAACCTGGCGATTTGGGACCCATGCGATGGGTACCATGAAGTATTACTTTAAAGGGTCTGCGTTTGCTCACCCAACCTCACCAAACCTCTCAGCCTCAAGAGTGTCCACCCTTATGTCTCATCCAGCTGTGGGTCTAGATATGGTCAATCCAGGTTGCATCACAGCCCCTGAACGCATTGTGTAAGAATTTCTATCTCTTTCACTGTCTTTGTTTCATGGGTTTTTCAAAGTAATTTATTTTTATAATGGGGTTTAGCTGCTTTTCACTGCTGTGTTTATGCCGCTTTACACACACTTGACACACTAACAGAGAGATATCAATACATAAGTTATAAGATTTTTACTAGTCAGATATATTCTTGTGTGGTGAATAGGGCGTGTTGAGTCCAGTTCTCTGAGCAAGGAGTAGGTCTTGTCTATTACATATTGGTTTAATGGAACGGTATCTGAGCTAATTTGAAACCCTTGTTTTATGTATCACCCCACCTCACCTTTCCCGTTAAGCAGCCATAGTGTGTTTTCTGCATGTGTGACTCTGTTCTGTTTTGTAATTCAGTTCAAGTGTAACGGTTTTTACATTCCCTCTATAAGTGATACCTTATGAGAAGTGTCCTTTTCTGTGTGACTTATTTCACTTCGAGTCGTTGTACCTAAATCCACTCATCATGCTGCTACTAGCCTTATGACATTGATTTCACGGCTGAGTGATATTCCATTGTACATAAGGACCACAACTTCTTTATCCATTTTTCTCTTTCCTGGGATATTGAAGGTGGAATGAAGTGGAGGTCCTTGTCAACAGAGCAGCCCTAAACTTTGGGGTGCTTGTGTCTTGCTGATTTTTCATTTTCCCAATTTATACCCCCATGAGTGGAAGTGCCCTATGCTCTCTAAGCTTTGCTTTTTAGACGTTTCAGGACTCACCGTACACTTCTCCAGAGTGGCTGTTGACAATTTACATCCCGCCCATCAGTGTAGCAAGGCTCCCATTTCTCCATGGCCTGTCCTGCATTTCTGGTTTTGACACTTTTTTCAGCATGGCCCTTTTAACCGATGGGAAGCGAGACTTCTTTGTAGCGCTGATTTGCCTTTTCAGGTTGCTTGGTTGGCCAAAAAGGGCGTATGCGTTTTTTCCTGAATATATTCAGGAAAAAACGCATACGCCCTTTTTGGCCAAGGGCATCATTGTCAACGTTTTGCCGCTTTTCATGTGCTTTAAAGGCGATTCGAATCTACCTCCTGAAATCTGTTTCCTGCAATTCTGCCTTGATTTCAAATCCTCTTCTTTGCCTTCCCTCAATATATTTGTGGATGAGAGTTATCATTTATAACTCTGCAGGTTTGTGAATTGCAGTGCCCTGAACCTCCATTTTACAACTCGCTTTTTAGGGAGCTGGCCGCAAAAGCGCAGGATGGCTTCAGCCCCTGTTCTGGTTCCGGGGGGCAGGCTGAGCCTGTGGTTAATTCTTCTTCCTGATGGGAAAATAGAGTGACCTGTGCCTGTCCCAACACCAAGAGCTAGTCTTTCATTGGTTCCACGTCTTCCCGTTCATCCTCAGTACAAATTGCAACCTGTACGGAACAGGAGGTTAAAGGTGCTGATGCTCCAAGGAGGGAGATTGCTAGTAAAGTGGCTGGAATGGCGAACCCGGGCACAAGCAAATGAGAAATGAGTTGCGTTTTAGAAACCTTTCCCCATCACACGGTGTACCATCTTCTGGGTATCTCATGCATGTTTTCGATGTAGGAAGATGCCCTTGAACCTGGAGATTTGGGACCCATGCGATGGGTACCACGCAGTATTACTTTAAAGGGTCTGCGTTTGCTCACCCAACCTCACCAAACCTCTCAGCCGCAACAGTGTCCACCCTTAGGTCTCATCCAGCTGTGGGTCTAGATATGGTCAATCCAGGTTGCATCACAGCCCGTGAACGCATTGTGTAAGAATTTCGCTCTCTTTCACTGTCTTTGTTTCACGGGTTTTTCAAAGTAATTTATTTTTATAATGGGGTTTAGCTGCTTTTCACTGCTGTGTTTATGCCGCTTTACACCCACTTGACACACTAACAGAGAGATATCAATACATAAGTTTTAAGATTATTACTAGTCAGATATATTCTTGTGCGGTGAATAGGGCGTGTTGAGTCCAGTTCTCTGAGCAAGGAGTAGGTCTTGTCTATTACATATTGGTTTTATGGAACGGTATCTGAGCTCATTTGAAACCCTTGTTTTATGTATCACCCCACCTCACCTTTCCCGTTAAGCAGCCATAGTGTGTTTTCTGCATGTGTGACTCTGTTCTGTTTTGTAATTCAGTTCAAGTGTAACGGTTTTTACATTCCCTCTATCAGTGATACCTTATGAGAAGTGTCCTTTTCTGTGTGACTTATTTCACTTAGAGTCGTTGTACCTAAATCCACTCATCATGCTGCTACTAGCCTTATGACATTGATTTCACGGCTGAGTGATATTCCATTGTACATAAGGACCACAACTTCTTTATCCATTTTTCTCTTTCCTGGGATATTGAAGGTGGAATGAAGTGGAGGTCCTTGTCAACAGAGCAGCCCTAAACTTTGGGGTGCTTGTGTCTTGCTGATTTTTCATTTTCCCAATTTATACCCCCATGAGTGGAAGTGCCCTATGCTCTCTAAGCTTTGCTTTTTAGACGTTTCAGGAATCACCGTACACTTCTCCAGAGTGGCTGTTGACAATTTACATCCCGCCCATCAGTGTAGCAAGGCTCCCATTTCTCCATGGCCTGTCCTGCATTTCTGGTTTTGACACTTTTTTCAGCATGGCCCTTTTAACCGATGGGAAGCGAGACTTCTTTGTAGCGCTGATTTGCCTTTCCAGGTTGCTTGGTTGGCCAAAAAGGGCGTATGCGTTTTTTCCTGAATATATTCAGGAAAAAACGCATACGCCCTTTTTGGCCAAGGGCATCATTGTCAACGTTTTGCCGCTTTTCATGTGCTTTAAAGGCGATTCGAATCTACCTCCTGAAATCTGTTTCCTGCAATTCTGCCTTGATTTCAAATCCTCTTCTTTGCCTTCCCTCAATATATTTGTGGATGAGAGTTATCATTTATAACTCTGCAGGTTTGTGAATTGCAGTGCCCTGAACCTCCATTTTACAACTCGCTTTTTAGGGAGCTGGCCGCAAAAGCGCAGGATGGCTTCAGCCCCTGTTCTGGTTGCGGGGGGCAGGCTGAGCCTGTGGTTAATTCTTCTTCCTGATGGGAAAATAGAGTGACCTGTGCCTGTCCCAACACCAAGAGCTAGTCTTTCATTGGTTCCACGTCTTCCCGTTCATCCTCAGGACAAATTGCAACCTGTACGGAACAGGAGGTTAAAGGTGCTGATGCTCCAAGGAGGGAGATTGCTAGTAAAGTGGCTGGAATGGCGAACCGGGGCACAAGCAGATGAGAAATGAGATGCGTTTTAGAAACCTTTCCCCATCACACGGTGTACCATCTTCTGGGTATCTCATGCATGTTTTCGATGTAGGAAGATGCCCTTGAACCTGGAGATTTGGGACCCATGCGATGGGTACCACGCAGTATTACTTTAAAGGGTCTGCGTTTGCTCACCCAACCTCACCAAACCTCTCAGCCGCAACAGTGTACACCCTTATGTCTCATCCAGCTGTGGGTCTAGATATGGTCAATCCAGGTTGCATCACAGCCCCTGAACGCATTGTGTAAGAATTTCGCTCTCTTTCACTGTCTTTGTTTCACGGGTTTTTCAAAGTAATTTATTTTTATAATGGGGTTTAGCTGCTTTTCACTGCTGTGTTTATGCCGCTTTACACCCACTTGACACACTAACAGAGAGATATCAATACATAGGTTTTAAGATTATTACTAGTCAGATATATTCTTGTGCGGTGAATAGGGCGTGTTGAGTCCAGTTCTCTGAGCAAGGAGTAGGTCTTGTCTATTACATATTGGTTTTATGGAACGGTATCTGAGCTAATTTGAAACCCTTGTTTTATGTATCACCCCACCTCACCTTTCCCGTTAAGCAGCCATAGTGTGTTTTCTGCATGTGTGACTCTGTTCTGTTTTGTAATTCAGTTCAAGTGTAACGGTTTTTACATTCCCTCTATCAGTGATACCTTATGAGAAGTGCCCTTTTCTGTGTGACTTATTTCACTTAGAGTCATCGTACCTAAATCCACTCATCATGCTGGTACTAGCCTTATGACATTGATTTCACGGCTGAGTGATATTCCATTGTACATAAGGACCACAACTTCTTTATCCATTTTTCTCTTTCCTGGGATATTGAAGGTGGAATGAAGTGGAGGTCCTTGTCAACAGAGCAGCCCTAAACTTTGGGGTGCTTGTGTCTTGCTGATTTTTCATTTTCCCAATTTATAACCCCATGAGTGGAAGTGCCCTATGCTCTCTAAGCTTTGCTTTTTAGACGTTTCAGGACTCACCGTACACTTCTCCAGAGTGGCTGTTGACAATTTACATCCCGCCCATCAGTGTAGCAAGGCTCCCATTTCTCCATGGCCTGTCCTGCATTTCTGGTTTTGACACTTTTTTCAGCATGGCCCTTTTGACCAATGGGAAGCGAGACATCTTTGTAGCGCTGATTTGCCTTTCCAGGTTGCTTGGTTGGCCAAAAAGGGCGTATGCGTTTTTTCCTGAATATATTCAGGAAAAAACGCATACGCCCTTTTTGGCCAAGGGCATCATTGTCAACGTTTTGCCGCTTTTCATGTGCTTTAAAGGCGATTCGAATCTACCTCCTGAAATCTGTTTCCTGCAATTCTGCCTTGATTTCAAATCCTCTTCTTTGCCTTCCCTCAATATATTTGTGGATGAGAGTTATCATTTATAACTCTGCAGGTTTGTGAATTGCAGTGCCCTGAACCTCCATTTTACAACTCGCTTTTTAGGGAGCTGGCCGCAAAAGCGCAGGATGGCTTCAGCCCCTGTTCTGGTTGCGGGGGGCAGGCTGAGCCTGTGGTTAATTCTTCTTCCTGATGGGAAAATAGAGTGACCTGTGCCTGTCCCAACACCAAGAGCTAGTCTTTCATTGGTTCCACGTCTTCCCGTTCATCCTCAGTACAAATTGCAACCTGTACGGAACAGGAGGTTAAAGGTGCTGATGCTCCAAGGAGGGAGATTGCTAGTAAAGTGGCTGGAATGGCGAACCCGGGCACAAGCAAATGAGAAATGAGGTGCGTTTTAGAAACCTTTCCCCATCACACAGTGTACCATCTTCTGGGTATCTCATGCATGTTTTCGATGTAGGAAGATGCCCTTGAACCTGGAGATTTGGGACCCATGCGATGGGTACCACGCAGTATTACTTTAAAGGGTCTGCGTTTGCTCACCCAACCTCACCAAACCTCTCAGCCGCAACAGTGTCCACCCTTAGGTCTCATCCAGCTGTGGGTCTAGATATGGTCAATCCAGGTTGCATCACAGCCCCTGAACGCATTGTGTAAGAATTTCGCTCTCTTTCACTGTCTTTGTTTCACGGGTTTTTCAAAGTAATTTATTTTTATAATGGGGTTTAGCTGCTTTTCACTGCTGTGTTTATGCCGCTTTACACCCACTTGACACACTAACAGAGAGATATCAATACATAGGTTTTAAGATTATTACTAGTCAGATATAATCTTGTGCGGTGAATAGGGCGTGTTGAGTCCAGTTCTCTGAGCAAGGAGTAGGTCTTGTCTATTACATATTGGTTTTATGGAACGGTATCTGAGCTAATTTGAAACCCTTGTTTTATGTATCACCCCACCTCACCTTTCCCGTTAAGCAGCCATAATGTGTTTTCTGCATGTGTGACTCTGTTCTGTTTTGTAATTCAGTTCAAGTGTAACGGTTTTTACATTCCCTCTATCAGTGATACCTTATGAGAAGTGTCCTTTTCTGTGTGACTTATTTCACTTAGAGTCGTCGTACCTAAATCCACTCATCATGCTGCTACTAGCCTTATGACATTGATTTCACGGCTGAGTGATATTCCATTGTACATAAGGACCACAACTTCTTTATCCATTTTTCTCTTTCCTGGGATATTGAAGGTGGAATGAAGTGGAGGTCCTTGTCAACAGAGCAGCCCTAAACTTTGGGGTGCTTGTGTCTTGCTGATTTTTCATTTTCCCAATTTATACCCCCATGAGTGGAAGTGCCCTATGCTCTCTAAGCTTTGGTTTTTAGACGTTTCAGGACTCACCGTACACTTCTCCAGAGTGGCTGTTGACAATTTACATCCCGCCCATCAGTGTAGCAAGGCTCCCATTTCTCCATGGCCTGTCCTGCATTTCTGGTTTTGACACTTTTTTCAGCATGGCCCTTTTAACCGATGGGAAGCGAGACTTCTTTGTAGCGCTGATTTGCCTTTCCAGGTTGCTTGGTTGGCCAAAAAGGGCGTATGCGTTTTTTCCTGAATATATTCAGGAAAAAACGCATACGCCCTTTTTGGCCAAGGGCATCATTGTCAACGTTTTGCCGCTTTTCATGTGCTTTAAAGGCGATTCGAATCTACCTCCTGAAATCTGTTTCCTGCAATTCTGCCTTGATTTCAAATCCTCTTCTTTGCCTTCCCTCAATATATTTGTGGATGAGAGTTATCATTTATAACTCTGCAGGTTTGTGAATTGCAGTGCCCTGAACCTCCATTTTACAACTCGCTTTTTAGGGAGCTGGCCGCAAAAGCGCAGGATGGCTTCAGGCCCGGTTCTGGTTCCGGGGGGCAGGCTGATCCTGTGGTTAATTCTTCTTCCTGATGGGAAAATAGAGTGACCTGTGCCTGTCCCAACACCAAGAGCTAGTCTCTCGTTGGTTCCACGTCTTCCCGTTCATCCTCAGGACAAATTGCAACCTGTACGGAACAGGAGGTTAAAGGTGCTGATGCTCCAAGGAGGGAGATTGCTAGTAAAGTGGCTGGAATGGCGAACCCGGGCACAAGCAGATGAGAAATGAGGTGCGTTTTAGAAACCTTTCCCCATCACACGGTGTACCATCTTCTGGGTATCTCATGCATGTTTTCGATGTAGGAAGATGCCCTTGAACCTGGAGATTTGGGACCCATGCGATGGGTACCACGCAGTATTACTTTAAAGGGTCTGCGTTTGCTCACCCAACCTCACCAAACTTCTCAGCCGCAACAGTGTCCACCCTTATGTCTCATCCAGCTGTGGGTCTAGATATGGTCAATCCAGGTTGCATCACAGCCCCTGAACGCATTGTGTAAGAATTTCTCTCTCTTTCACTGTCTTTGTTTCATGGGTTTTTCAAAGTAATTTATTTTTATAATGGGGTTTAGCTGCTTTTCACTGCTGTGTTTATGCCGCTTTTTACCCACTTGACACACTAACAGAGAGATATCAATACATAGGTTTTAAGATTATTACTAGTCAGATATATTCTTGTGCGGTGAATAGGGCGTGTTGAGTCCAGTTCTCTGAGCAAGGAGTAGGTCTTGTCTATTACATATTGGTTTTATGGAATGGTATCTGAGCTAATTTGAAACCCTTGTTTTATGTATCACCCCACCTCACCTTTCCCGTTAAGCAGCCATAGTGTGTTTTCTGCATGTGTGACTCTGTTCTGTTTTGTAATTCAGTTCAAGTGTAACGGTTTTTACATTCCCTCTATAAGTGATACCTTATGAGAAGTGCCCTTTTCTGTGTGACTTATTTCACTTAGAGTCGTCGTACCTAAATCCACTCATCATGCTGGTACTAGCCTTATGACATTGATTTCACGGCTGAGTGATATTCCATTGTACATAAGGACCACAACTTCTTTATCCATTTTTCTCTTTCCTGGGATATTGAAGGTGGAATGAAGTGGAGGTCCTTGTCAACAGAGCAGCCCTAAACTTTGGGGTGCTTGTGTCTTGCTGATTTTTCATTTTCCCAATTTATAACCCCATGAGTGGAAGTGCCCTATGCTCTCTAAGCTTTGCTTTTTAGACGTTTCAGGACTCACCGTACACTTCTCCAGAGTGGCTGTTGACAATTTACATCCCGCCCATCAGTGTAGCAAGGCTCCCATTTCTCCATGGCCTGTCCTGCATTTCTGGTTTTGACACTTTTTTCAGCATGGCCCTTTTAACCGATGGGAAGCGAGACTTCTTTGTAGCGCTGATTTGCCTTTCCAGGTTGCTTGGTTGGCCAAAAAGGGCGTATGCGTTTTTTCCTGAATATATTCAGGAAAAAACGCATACGCCCTTTTTGGCCAAGGGCATCATTGTCAACGTTTTGCCGCTTTTCATGTGCTTTAAAGGCGATTCGAATCTACCTCCTGAAATCTGTTTCCTGCAATTCTGCCTTGATTTCAAATCCTCTTCTTTGCCTTCCCTCAATATATTTGTGGATGAGAGTTATCATTTATAACTCTGCATGTTTGTGAATTGCAGTGCCCTGAACCTCCATTTTACAACTCGCTTTTTAGGGAGCTGGCCGCAAAAGCGCAGGATGGCTTCAGGCCCGGTTCTGGTTCCGGGGGGCAGGCTGAGCCTGTGGTTAATTCTTCTTCCTGATGGGAAAATAGAGTGACCTGTGCCTGTCCCAACACCAAGAGCTAGTCTCTCGTTGGTTCCACGTCTTCCCGTTCATCCTCAGGACAAATTGCAACCTGTACGGAACAGGAGGTTAAAGGTGCTGATGCTCCAAGGAGGGAGATTGCTAGTAAAGTGGCTGGAATGGCGAACCCGGGCACAAGCAGATGAGAAATGAGGTGCGTTTTAGAAACCTTTCCCCATCACACGGTGTACCATCTTCTGGGTATCTCATGCATGTTTTCGATGTAGGAAGATGCCCTTGAACCTGGAGATTTGGGACCCATGCGATGGGTACCACGCAGTATTACTTTAAAGGGTCTGCGTTTGCTCAGCCAACCTCACCAAACTTCTCAGCCGCAACAGTGTCCACCCTTATGTCTCATCCAGCTGTGGGTCTAGATATGGTCAATCCAGGTTGCATCACAGCCCCTGAACGCATTGTGTAAGAATTTCTCTCTCTTTCACTGTCTTTGTTTCATGGGTTTTTCAAAGTAATTTATTTTTATAATGGGGTTTAGCTGCTTTTCACTGCTGTGTTTATGCCGCTTTTTACCCACTTGACACACTAACAGAGAGATATCAATACATAGGTTTTAAGATTATTACTAGTCAGATATATTCTTGTGCGGTGAATAGGGCGTGTTGAGTCCAGTTCTCTGAGCAAGGAGTAGGTCTTGTCTATTACATATTGGTTTTATGGAACGGTATCTGAGCTAATTTGAAACCCTTGTTTTATGTATCACCCCACCTCACCTTTCCCGTTAAGCAGCCATAGTGTGTTTTCTGCATGTGTGACTCTGTTCTGTTTTGTAATTCAGTTCAAGTGTAACGGTTTTTACATTCCCTCTATAAGTGATACCTTATGAGAAGTGCCCTTTTCTGTGTGACTTATTTCACTTAGAGTCGTCGTACCTAAATCCACTCATCATGCTGGTACTAGCCTTATGACATTGATTTCACGGCTGAGTGATATTCCATTGTACATAAGGACCACAACTTCTTTATCCATTTTTCTCTTTCCTGGGATATTGAAGGTGGAATGAAGTGGAGGTCCTTGTCAACAGAGCAGCCCTAAACTTTGGGGTGCTTGTGTCTTGCTGATTTTTCATTTTCCCAATTTATAACCCCATGAGTGGAAGTGCCCTATGCTCTCTAAGCTTTGCTTTTTAGACGTTTCAGGAATCACCGTACACTTCTCCAGAGTGGCTGTTGACAATTTACATCCCGCCCATCAGTGTAGCAAGGCTCCCATTTCTCCATGGCCTGTCCTGCATTTCTGGTTTTGACACTTTTGTCAGCATGGCCCTTTTGACCAATGGGAAGCGAGACATCTTTGTAGCGCTGATTTGCCTTTCCAGGTTGCTTGGTTGGCCAAAAAGGGCGTATGCGTTTTTTCCTGAATATATTCAGGAAAAAACGCATACGCCCTTTTTGGCCAAGGGCATCATTGTCAACGTTTTGCCGCTTTTCATGTGCTTTAAAGGCGATTCGAATCTACCTCCTGAAATCTCTTTCCTGCAATTCTGCCTTGATTTCAAATCCTCTTCTTTGCCTTCCCTCAATATATTTGTGGATGAGAGTTATCATTTATAACTCTGCAGGTTTGTGAATTGCAGTGCCCTGAACCTCCATTTTACAACTCGCTTTTTAGGGAGCTGGCCGCAAAAGCGCAGGATGGCTTCAGGCCCTGTTCTGGTTCCGGGGGGCAGGCTGAGCCTGTGGTTAATTCTTCTTCCTGATGGGAAAATAGAGTGACCTGTGCCTGTCCCAACACCAAGAGCTAGTCTTTCATTGGTTCCACGTCTTCCCGTTCATCCTCAGTACAAATTGCAACCTGTACGGAACAGGAGGTTAAAGGTGCTGATGCTCCAAGGAGGGAGATTGCTAGTAAAGTGGCTGGAATGGCGAACCTGGGCACAAGCAGATGAGAAATGAGGTGCGTTTTAGAAACCTTTCCCCATCACACAGTGTACCATCTTCTGGGTATCTCATGCATGTTTTCGATGTAGGAAGATGCCCTTGAACCTGGAGATTTGGGACCCATGCGATGGGTACCACGCAGTATTACTTTAAAGGGTCTGCGTTTGCTCACCCAACCTCACCAAACCTCTCAGCCGCAACAGTGTCCACCCTTATGTCTCATCCAGCTGTGGGTCTAGATATGGTCAATCCAGGTTGCATCACAGCCCCTGAACGCATTGTGTAAGAATTTCTCTCTCTTTCACTGTCTTTGTTTCATGGGTTTTTCAAAGTAATTTATTTTTATAATGGGGTTTAGCTGCTTTTCACTGCTGTGTTTATGCCGCTTTTTACCCACTTGACACACTAACAGAGAGATATCAATACATAGGTTTTAAGATTATTACTAGTCAGATATATTCTTGTGCGGTGAATAGGGCGTGTTGAGTCCAGTTCTCTGAGCAAGGAGTAGGTCTTGTCTATTACATATTGGGTTTATGGAACGGTATCTGAGCTAATTTGAAACCCTTGTTTTATGTATCACCCTAACTCACCTTTCCCGTTAAGCAGCCATAGTGTGTTTTCTGCATGTGTGACTCTGTTCTGTTTTGTAATTCAGTTCAAGTGTAACGGTTTTTACATTCCCTCTATAAGTGATACCTTATGAGAAGTGTCCTTTTCTGTGTGACTTATTTCACTTAGTGTCGTCGTACCTAAATCCACTCATCATGCTGCTACTAGCCTTATGACATTGATTTCACGGCTGAGTGATATTCCATTGTACATAAGGACCACAACTTCTTTATCCATTTTTCTCTTTCCTGGGATATTGAAGGTGGAATGAAGTGGAGGTCCTTGTCAACAGAGCAGCCCTAAACTTTGGGGTGCTTGTGTCTTGCTGATTTTTCATTTTCCCAATTTATACCCCCATGAGTGGAAGTGCCCTATGCTCTCTAAGCTTTGCTTTTTAGACGTTTCAGGACTCACCGTACACTTCTCCAGAGTGGCTGTTGACAATTTACATCCCGCCCATCAGTGTAGCAAGGCTCCCATTTCTCCATGGCCTGTCCTGCATTTCTGGTTTTGACACTTTTTTCAGCATGGCCCTTTTGACCGATGGGAAGCGAGACATCTTTGTAGCGCTGATTTGCCTTTCCAGGTTGCTTGGTTGGCCAAAAAGGGCGTATGCGTTTTTTCCTGAATATATTCAGGAAAAAACGCATACGCCCTTTTTGGCCAAGGGCATCATTGTCAACGTTTTGCCGCTTTTCATGTGCTTTAAAGGCGATTAGAATCTACCTCCTGAAATCTGTTTCCTGCAATTCTGCCTTGATTTCAAATCCTCTTCTTTGCCTTCCCTCAATATATTTGTGGATGAGAGTTATCATTTATAACTCTGCAGGTTTGTGAATTGCAGTGCCCTGAACCTCCATTTTACAACTCGCTTTTTAGGGAGCTGGCCGCAAAAGCGCAGGATGGCTTCAGCCCCTGTTCTGGTTCCGGGGGGCAGGCTGAGCCTGTGGTTAATTCTTCTTCCTGATGGGAAAATAGAGTGACCTGTGCCTGTCCCAACACCAAGAGCTAGTCTTTCATTGGTTCCACGTCTTCCCGTTCATCCTCAGTACAAATTGCAACCTGTACGGAACAGGAGGTTAAAGGTGCTGATGCTCCAAGGAGGGAGATTGCTAGTAAAGTGGCTGGAATGGCGAACCTGGGCACAAGCAGATGAGAAATGAGGTGCGTTTTAGAAACCTTTCCCCATCACACAGTGTACCATCTTCTGGGTATCTCATGCATGTTTTCGATGTAGGAAGATGCCCTTGAACCTGGAGATTTGGGACCCATGCGATGGGTACCACGCAGTATTACTTTAAAGGGTCTGCGTTTGCTCACCCAACCTCACCAAACCTCTCAGCCGCAACAGTGTCCACCCTTAGGTCTCATCCAGCTGTGGGTCTAGATATGGTCAATCCAGGTTGCATCACAGCCCCTGAACGCACTGTGTAAGAATTTCTCTCTCTTTCACTGTCTTTGTTTCATGGGTTTTTCAAAGTAATTTATTTTTATAATGGGGTTTAGCTGCTTTTCACTGCTGTGTTTATGCCGCTTTTTACCCACTTGACACACTAACAGAGAGATATCAATACATAGGTTTTAAGATTATTACTAGTCAGATATATTCTTGTGCGGTGAATAGGGCGTGTTGAGTCCAGTTCTCTGAGCAAGGAGTAGGTCTTGTCTATTACATATTGGGTTTATGGAACGGTATCTGAGCTAATTTGAAACCCTTGTTTTATGTATCACCCCACCTCACCTTTCCCGTTAAGCAGCCATAGTGTGTTTTCTGCATGTGTGACTCTGTTCTGTTTTGTAATTCAGTTCAAGTGTAACGGTTTTTACATTCCCTCTATAAGTGATACCTTATGAGAAGTGTCCTTTGCTGTGTGACTTATTTCACTTAGAGTCGTCGTACCTAAATCCACTCATCATGCTGCTACTAGCCTTATGACATTGATTTCACGGCTGAGTGATATTCCATTGTACATAAGGACCACAACTTTTTTATCCATTTTTCTCTTTCCTGGGATATTGAAGGTGGAATGAAGTGGAGGTCCTTGTCAACAGAGCAGCCCTAAACTTTGGGGTGCTTGTGTCTTGCTGATTTTTCATTTTCCCAATTTATACCCCCATGAGTGGAAGTGCCCTATGCTCTCTAAGCTTTGCTTTTTAGACGTTTCAGGACTCACCATACACTTCTCCAGAGTGGCTGTTGACAATTTACATCCCGCCCATCAGTGTAGCAAGGCTCCCATTTCTCCATGGCCTGTCCTGCATTTCTGGTTTTGACACTTTTTTCAGCATGGCCCTTTTGACCAATGGGAAGCGAGACATCTTTGTAGCGCTGATTTGCCTTTCTAGGTTGCTTGGTTGGCCAAAAAGGGCGTATGCGTTTTTTCCTGAATATATTCAGGAAAAAACGCATACGCCCTTTTTGGCCAAGGGCATCATTGTCAACGTTTTGCCGCTTTTCATGTGCTTTAAAGGCGATTCGAATCTACCTCCTGAAATCTGTTTCCTGCAATTCTGCCTTGATTTCAAATCCTCTTCTTTGCCTTCCCTCAATATATTTGTGGGTGAGAATTATCATTTATAACTCTGCAGGTTTGTGAATTGCAGTGCCCTGAACCTCCATTTTACAACTCGCTTTTTAGGGAGCTGGCCGCAAAAGCGCAGGATGGCTTCAGCCCCTGTTCTGGTTCCGGGGGGCAGGCTGAGCCTGTGGTTAATTCTTCTTCCTGATGGGAAAATAGAGTGACCTGTGCCTGTCCCAACACCAAGAGCTAGTCTTTCATTGGTTCCACGTCTTCCCGTTCATCCTCAGTACAAATTGCAACCTGTACGGAACAGGAGGTTAAAGGTGCTGATGCTCCAAGGAGGGAGATTGCTAGTAAAGTGGCTGGAATGGCGAACCCGGGCACAAGCAAATGAGAAATGAGGTGCGTTTTAGAAACCTTTCCCCATCACACGGTGTACCATCTTCTGGGTATCTCATGCATGTTTTCGATGTAGGAAGATGCCCTTGAACCTGGAGATTTGGGACCCATGCGATGGATACCACGCAGTATTACTTTAAAGGGTCTGCGTTTGCTCACCCAACCTCACCAAACCTCTCAGCCGCAACAGTGTCCACCCTTAGGTCTCATCCAGCTGTGGGTCTAGATATGGTCAAACCAGGTTGCATCACAGCCCCTGAACGCATTGTGTAAGAATTTCGCTCTCTTTCACTGTCTTTGTTTCATGGGTTTTTCAAAGTAATTTATTTTTATAATGGGGTTTAGCTGCTTTTCACTGCTGTGTTTATGCCGCTTTTTACCCACTTGACACACTAACAGAGAGATATCAATACATAGGTTTTAAGATTATTACTAGTCAGATATATTCTTGTGCGGTGAATAGGGCGTGTTGAGTCCAGTTCTCTGAGCAAGGAGTAGGTCTTGTCTATTACATATTGGGTTTATGGAACGGTATCTGAGCTAATTTGAAACCCTTGTTTTATGTATCACCCCACCTCACCTTTCCCGTTAAGCAGCCATAGTGTGTTTTCTGCATGTGTGACTCTGTTCTGTTTTGTAATTCAGTTCAAGTGTAACGGTTTTTACATTCCCTCTATCAGTGATACCTTATGAGAAGTGTCCTTTGCTGTGTGACTTATTTCACTTAGAGTTGTCGTACCTAAATCCACTCATCATGCTGCTACTAGCCTTATGACATTGATTTCACGGCTGAGTGATATTCCATTGTACATAAGGACCACAACTTCTTTATCCATTTTTCTCTTTCCTGGGATATTGAAGGTGGAATGAAGTGGAGGTCCTTGTCAACAGAGCAGCCCTAAACTTTGGGGTGCTTGTGTCTTGCTGATTTTTCATTTTCCCAATTTATACCCCCATGAGTGGAAGTGCCCTATGCTCTCTAAGCTTTGCTTTTTAGACGTTTCAGGACTCACCGTACACTTCTCCAGAGTGGCTGTTGACAATTTACATCCCGCCCATCAGTGTAGCAAGGCTCCCATTTCTCCATGGCCTGTCCTGCATTTCTGGTTTTGACACTTTTTTCAGCATGGCCCTTTTGACCGATGGGAAGCGAGACATCTTTGTAGCGCTGATTTGCCTTTCCAGGTTGCTTGGTTGGCCAAAAAGGGCGTATGCGTTTTTTCCTGAATATATTCAGGAAAAAACGCATACGCCCTTTTTGGCCAAGGGCATCATTGTCAACGTTTTGCCGCTTTTCATGTGCTTTAAAGGCGATTCGAATCTACCTCCTGAAATCTGTTTCCTGTAATTCTGCCTTGATTTCAAATCCTCTTCTTTGCCTTCCCTCAATATATTTGTGGGTGAGAGTTATCATTTATACCTCTGCAGGTTTGTGAATTGCAGTGCCCTGAACCTCCATTTTACAACTCGCTTTTTAGGGAGCTGGCCGCAAAAGCGCAGGATGGCTTCAGCCCCTGTTCTGGTTCCGGGGGGCAGGCTGAGCCTGTGGTTAATTCTTCTTCCTGATGGGAAAATAGAGTGACCTGTGCCTGTCCCAACACCAAGAGCTAGTCTTTCATTGGTTCCACGTCTTCCCGTTCATCCTCAGTACAAATTGCAACCTGTACGGAACAGGAGGTTAAAGGTGCTGATGCTCCAAGGAGGGAGATTGCTAGTAAAGTGGCTGGAATGGCGAACCCGGGCACAAGCAAATGAGAAATGAGGTGCGTTTTAGAAACCTTTCCCCATCACACGGTGTACCATCTTCTGGGTATCTCATGCATGTTTTCGATGTAGGAAGATGCCCTTGAACCTGGAGATTTGGGACCCATGCGATGGGTACCACGCAGTATTACTTTAAAGGGTCTGCGTTTGCTCACCCAACCTCACCAAACCTCTCAGCCGCAACAGTGTCCACCCTTAGGTCTCATCCAGCTGTGGGTCTAGATATGGTCAATCCAGGTTGCATCACAGCCCCTGAACGCATTGTGTAAGAATTTCTCTCTCTTTCACTGTCTTTGTTTCATGGGTTTTTCAAAGTAATTTATTTTTATAATGGGGTTTAGCTGCTTTTCACTGCTGTGTTTATGCCGCTTTTTACCCACTTGACACACTAACAGAGAGATATCAATACATAGGTTTTAAGATTATTACTAGTCAGATATATTCTTGTGCGGTGAATAGGGCGTGTTGAGTCCAGTTCTCTGAGCAAGGAGTAGGTCTTGTCTATTACATATTGGGTTTATGGAACGGTATCTGAGCTAATTTGAAACCCTTGTTTTATGTATCACCCCACCTCACCTTTCCCGTTAAGCAGCCATAGTGTGTTTTCTGCATGTGTGACTCTGTTCTGTTTTGTAATTCAGTTCAAGTGTAACGGTTTTTACATTCCCTCTATAAGTGATACCTTATGAGAAGTGTCCTTTGCTGTGTGACTTATTTCACTTAGAGTCGTCGTACCTAAATCCACTCATCATGCTGCTACTAGCCTTATGACATTGATTTCACGGCTGAGTGATATTCCATTGTACATAAAGACCACAACTTCTTTATCCATTTTTCTCTTTCCTGGGATATTGAAGGTGGAATGAAGTGGAGGTCCTTGTCAACAGAGCAGCCCTAAACTTTGGGGTGCTTGTGTCTTGCTGATTTTTCATTTTCCCAATTTATACCCCCATGAGTGGAAGTGCCCTATGCTCTCTAAGCTTTGCTTTTTAGACGTTTCAGGACTCACCGTACACTTCTCCAGAGTGGCTGTTGACAATTTACATCCCGCCCTTCAGTGTAGCAAGGCTCCCATTTCTCCATGGCCTGTCCTGCATTTCTGGTTTTGACACTTTTTTCAGCATGACCCTTTTGACCAATGGGAAGCGAGACATCTTTGTAGCGCTGATTTGCCTTTCTAGGTTGCTTGGTTGGCCAAAAAGGGCGTATGCGTTTTTTCCTGAATATATTCAGGAAAAAACGCATACGCCCTTTTTGGCCAAGGGCATCATTGTCAACGTTTTGCCGCTTTTCATGTGCTTTAAAGGCGATTCGAATCTACCTCCTGAAATCTGTTTCCTGCAATTCTGCCTTGATTTCAAATCCTCTTCTTTGCCTTCCCTCAATATATTTGTGGATGAGAGTTATCATTTATAAATCTGCAGGTTTGTGAATTGCAGTGCCCTGAACCTCCATTTTACAACTCGCTTTTTAGGGAGCTGGCCGCAAAAGCGCAGGATGGCTTCAGCCCCTGTTCTGGTTCCGGGGGGCAGGCTGAGCCTGTGGTTAATTCTTCTTCCTGATGGGAAAATAGAGTGACCTGTGCCTGTCCCAACACCAAGAGCTAGTCTTTCATTGGTTCCACGTCTTCCCGTTCATCCTCAGTACAAATTGCAACCTGTACGGAACAGGAGGTTAAAGGTGCTGATGCTCCAAGGAGGGAGATTGCTAGTAAAGTGGCTGGAATGGCGAACCCGGGCACAAGCAAATGAGAAATGAGGTGCGTTTTAGAAACCTTTCCCCATCACACGGTGTACCATCTTCTGGGTATCTCATGCATGTTTTCGATGTAGGAAGATGCCCTTGAACCTGGAGATTTGGGACCCATGCGATGGGTACCACGCAGTATTACTTTAAAGGGTCTGCGTTTGCTCACCCAACCTCACCAAACCTCTCAGCCGCAACAGTGTCCACCCTTAGGTCTCATCCAGCTGTGGGTCTAGATATGGTCAATCCAGGTTGCATCACAGCCCCTGAACGCATTGTGTAAGAATTTCTCTCTCTTTCACTGTCTTTGTTTCATGGGTTTTTCAAAGTAATTTATTTTTATAATGGGGTTTAGCTGCTTTTCACTGCTGTGTTTATGCCGCTTTTTACCCACTTGACACACTAACAGAGAGATATCAATACATAGGTTTTAAGATTATTACTAGTCAGATATATTCTTGTGCGGTGAATAGGGCGTGTTGAGTCCAGTTCTCTGAGCAAGGAGTAGGTCTTGTCTATTACATATTGGGTTTATGGAACGGTATCTGAGCTAATTTGAAACCCTTGTTTTATGTATCACCCCACCTCACCTTTCCCGTTAAGCAGCCATAGTGTGTTTTCTGCATGTGTGACTCTGTTCTGTTTTGTAATTCAGTTCAAGTGTAACGGTTTTTACATTCCCTCTATAAGTGATACCTTATGAGAAGTGTCCTTTGCTGTGTGACTTATTTCACTTAGAGTCGTCGTACCTAAATCCACTCATCATGCTGCTACTAGCCTTATGACATTGATTTCACGGCTGAGTGATATTCCATTGTACATAAAGACCACAACTTCTTTATCCATTTTTCTCTTTCCTGGGATATTGAAGGTGGAATGAAGTGGAGGTCCTTGTCAACAGAGCAGCCCTAAACTTTGGGGTGCTTGTGTCTTGCTGATTTTTCATTTTCCCAATTTATACCCCCATGAGTGGAAGTGCCCTATGCTCTCTAAGCTTTGCTTTTTAGACGTTTCAGGACTCACCGTACACTTCTCCAGAGTGGCTGTTGACAATTTACATCCCGCCCTTCAGTGTAGCAAGGCTCCCATTTCTCCATGGCCTGTCCTGCATTTCTGGTTTTGACACTTTTTTCAGCATGACCCTTTTGACCAATGGGAAGCGAGACATCTTTGTAGCGCTGATTTGCCTTTCTAGGTTGCTTGGTTGGCCAAAAAGGGCGTATGCGTTTTTTCCTGAATATATTCAGGAAAAAACGCATACGCCCTTTTTGGCCAAGGGCATCATTGTCAACGTTTTGCCGCTTTTCATGTGCTTTAAAGGCGATTCGAATCTACCTCCTGAAATCTGTTTCCTGCAATTCTGCCTTGATTTCAAATCCTCTTCTTTGCCTTCCCTCAATATATTTGTGGATGAGAGTTATCATTTATAAATCTGCAGGTTTGTGAATTGCAGTGCCCTGAACCTCCATTTTACAACTCGCTTTTTAGGGAGCTGGCCGCAAAAGCGCAGGATGGCTTCAGCCCCTGTTCTGGTTCCGGGGGGCAGGCTGAGCCTGTGGTTAATTCTTCTTCCTGATGGGAAAATAGAGTGACCTGTGCCTGTCCCAACACCAAGAGCTAGTCTTTCATTGGTTCCACGTCTTCCCGTTCATCCTCAGTACAAATTGCAACCTGTACGGAACAGGAGGTTAAAGGTGCTGATGCTCCAAGGAGGGAGATTGCTAGTAAAGTGGCTGGAATGGCGAACCCGGGCACAAGCAAATGAGAAATGAGGTGCGTTTTAGAAACCTTTCCCCATCACACGGTGTACCATCTTCTGGGTATCTCATGCATGTTTTCAATGTAGGAAGATGCCCTTGAACCTGGAGATTTGGGACCCATGCGATGGGTACCACGCAGTATTACTTTAAAGGGTCTGCGTTTGCTCACCCAACCTCACCAAACCTCTCAGCCGCAACAGTGTCCACCCTTAGGTCTCATCCAGCTGTGGGTCTAGATATGGTCAAACCAGGTTGCATCACAGCCCCTGAACGCATTGTGTAAGAATTTCGTTCTCTTTCACTGTCTTTGTTTCATGGGTTTTTCAAAGTAATTTATTTTTATAATGGGGTTTAGCTGCTTTTCACTGCTGTGTTTATGCCGCTTTTTACCCACTTGACACACTAACAGAGAGATATCAATACATAGGTTTTAAGATTATTACTAGTCAGATATATTCTTGTGCGGTGAATAGGGCGTGTTGAGTCCAGTTCTCTGAGCAAGGAGTAGGTCTTGTCTATTACATATTGGGTTTATGGAACGGTATCTGAGCTAATTTGAAACCCTTGTTTTATGTATCACCCCACCTCACCTTTCCCGTTAAGCAGCCATAGTGTGTTTTCTGCATGTGTGACTCTGTTCTGTTTTGTAATTCAGTTCAAGTGTAACGGTTTTTACATTCCCTCTATAAGTGATACCTTATGAGAAGTGTCCTTTGCTGTGTGACTTATTTCACTTAGAGTTGTCGTACCTAAATCCACTCATCATGCTGCTACTAGCCTTATGACATTGATTTCACGGCTGAGTGATATTCCATTGTACATAAGGACCACAACTTCTTTATCCATTTTTCTCTTTCCTGGGATATTGAAGGTGGAATGAAGTGAAGGTCCTTGTCAACAGAGCAGCCCTAAACTTTGGGGTGCTTGTGTCTTGCTGATTTTTCATTTTCCCAATTTATACCCCCATGAGTGGAAGTGCCCTATGCTCTCTAAGCTTTGCTTTTTAGACGTTTCAGGACTCACCGTACACTTCTCCAGAGTGGCTGTTGACAATTTACATCCCGCCCATCAGTGTAGCAAGGCTCCCATTTCTCCATGGCCTGTCCTGCATTTCTGGTTTTGACACTTTTTTCAGCATGGCCCTTTTGACCGATGGGAAGCGAGACATCTTTGTAGCGCTGATTTGCCTTTCCAGGTTGCTTGGTTGGCCAAAAAGGGCGTATGCGTTTTTTCCTGAATATATTCAGGAAAAAACGCATACGCCCTTTTTGGCCAAGGGCATCATTGTCAACGTTTTGCCGCTTTTCATGTGCTTTAAAGGCGATTCGAATCTACCTCCTGAAATCTGTTTCCTGCAATTCTGCCTTGATTTCAAATCCTCTCCTTTGCCTTCCCTCAATATATTTGTGGGTGAGAGTTATCATTTATAACTCTGCAGGTTTGTGAATTGCAGTGCCCTGAACCTCCATTTTACAACTCGCTTTTTAGGGAGCTGGCCGCAAAAGCGCAGGATGGCTTCAGGCCCTGTTCTGGTTCCGGGGGGCAGGCTGAGCCTGTGGTTAATTCTTCTTCCTGATGGGAAAATAGAGTGACCTGTGCCTGTCCCAACACCAAGAGCTAGTCTTTCATTGGTTCCACGTCTTCCCGTTCATCCTCAGTACAAATTGCAACCTGTACGGAACAGGAGGTTAAAGGTGCTGATGCTCCAAGGAGGGAGATTGCTAGTAAAGTGGCTGGAATGGCGAACCCGGTCACAAGCAAATGAGAAATGAGGTGCGTTTTAGAAACCTTTCCCCATCACACGGTGTACCATCTTCTGGGTTTCTCATGCATGTTTTCGATGTAGGAAGATGCCCTTGAACCTGGAGATTTGTAACCCATGCGATGGGTACCATGCAGTATTACTTTAAAGGGTCTGCGTTTGCTCACCAAACCTCACCAAACCTCTCAGCCCCAAGAGTGTCCACCCTTATGTCTCATCCAGCTGTGGGTCTAGATATGGTCAATCCAGGTTGCATCACAGCCCCTGAACGCATTGTGTAAGAATTTCGCTCTCTTTCACTGTCTTTGTTTCACGGGTTTTTCAAAGTAATTTATTTTTATAATGGGGTTTAGCTGCTTTTCACTGCTGTGTTTATGCCGCTTTACACCCACTTGACACACTAACAGAGAGATATCAATACATAGGTTTTAAGATTATTACTAGTCAGATATATTCTTGTGCGGTGAATAGGGCGTGTTGAGTCCAGTTCTCTGAGCAAGGAGTAGGTCTTGTCTATTACATATTGGGTTTATGGAACGGTACCTGAGCTAATTTGAAACCTTTGTTTTATGTATCACCCCACCTCACCTTTCCCGTTAAGCAGCCATAGTGTGTTTTCTGCATGTGTGACTCTGTTCTGTTTTCTGATTCAGTTCAAGTGTAACGGTTTTTACATTCCCTCTATAAGTGATACCTTATGAGAAGTGCCCTTTTCTGTGTGACTTATTTCACTTAGAGTCGTCGTACCTAAATCCACTCATCATGCTGCTACTAGCCTTATGACATTGATTTCACGGCTGAGTGATATTCCATTGTACATAAGGACCACAACTTCTTTATCCATTTTTCTCTTTCCTGGGATATTGAAGGTGGAATGAAGTGGAGGTCCTTGTCAACAGAGCAGCCCTAAACTTTGGGGTGCTTGTGCCTTGCTGATTTTTAATTTTCCCAATTTATAACCCCATGAGTGGAAGTGCCCTATGCTCTCTAAGCTTTGCTTTTTAGACGTTTCAGGACTCACCGTACACTTCTCCAGAGTGGCTGTTGACAATTTACATCCCGCCCATCAGTGTAGCAAGGCTCCCATTTCTCCATGGCCTGTCCTGCATTTCTGGTTTTGACACTTTTTTCAGCATGGCCCTTTTGACCAATGGGAAGCGAGACATCTTTGTAGCGCTGATTTGCCTTTCCAGGTTGCTTGGTTGGCCAAAAAGGGCGTATGCGTTTTTTCCTGAATATATTCAGGAAAAAACGCATACGCCCTTTTTGGCCAAGGGCATCATTGTCAACGTTTTGCCGCTTTTCATGTGCTTTAAAGGCGATTCGAATCTACCTCCTGAAATCTGTTTCCTGCAATTCTGCCTTGATTTCAAATCCTCTTCTTTGCCTTCCCTCAATATATTTGTGGATGAGAGTTATCATTTATAACTCTGCAGGTTTGTGAATTGCAGTGCCCTGAACCTCCATTTTACAACTCGCTTTTTAGGGAGCTGGCCGCAAAAGCGCAGGATGGCTTCAGCCCCTGTTCTGGTTCCGGGGGGCAGGCTGAGCCTGTGGTTAATTCTTCTTCCTGATGGGAAAATAGAGTGACCTGTGCCTGTCCCAACACCAAGAGCTAGTCTTTCATTGGTTCCACGTCTTCCCGTTCATCCTCAGTACAAATTGCAACCTGTACGGAACAGGAGGTTAAAGGTGCTGATGCTCCAAGGAGGGAGATTGCTAGTAAAGTGGCTGGAATGGCGAACCCGGGCACAAGCAAATGAGAAATGAGGTGCGTTTTAGAAACCTTTCCCCATCACACGGTGTACCATCTTCTGGGTATCTCATGCATGTTTTCGATGTAGGAAGATGCCCTTGAACCTGGAGATTTGGGACCCATGCGATGGGTACCACGCAGTATTACTTTAAAGGGTCTGCGTTTGCTCACCCAACCTCACCAAACCTCTCAGCCGCAACAGTGTCCACCCTTAGGTCTCATCCAGCTGTGGGTCTAGATATGGTCAATCCAGGTTGCATCACAGCCCCTGAACGCATTGTGTAAGAATTTCTCTCTCTTTCACTGTCTTTGTTTCATGGGTTTTTCAAAGTAATTTATTTTTATAATGGGGTTTAGCTGCTTTTCACTGCTGTGTTTATGCCGCTTTTTACCCACTTGACACACTAACAGAGAGATATCAATACATAGGTTTTAAGATTATTACTAGTCAGATATATTCTTGTGCGGTGAATAGGGCGTGTTGAGTCCAGTTCTCTGAGCAAGGAGTAGGTCTTGTCTATTACATATTGGGTTTATGGAACGGTATCTGAGCTAATTTGAAACCCTTGTTTTATGTATCACCCCACCTCACCTTTCCCGTGAAGCAGCCATAGTGTGTTTTCTGCATGTGTGACTCTGTTCTGTTTTGTAATTCAGTTCAAGTGTAACGGTTTTTACATTCCCTCTATAAGTGATACCTTATGAGAAGTGTCCTTTGCTGTGTGACTTATTTCACTTAGAGTCGTCGTACCTAAATCCACTCATCATGCTGCTACTAGCCTTATGACATTGATTTCACGGCTGAGTGATATTCCATTGTACATAAAGACCACAACTTCTTTATCCATTTTTCTCTTTCCTGGGATATTGAAGGTGGAATGAAGTGGAGGTCCTTGTCAACAGAGCAGCCCTAAACTTTGGGGTGCTTGTGTCTTGCTGATTTTTCATTTTCCCAATTTATACCCCCATGAGTGGAAGTGCCCTATGCTCTCTAAGCTTTGCTTTTTAGACGTTTCAGGACTCACCGTACACTTCTCCAGAGTGGCTGTTGACAATTTACATCCCGCCCTTCAGTGTAGCAAGGCTCCCATTTCTCCATGGCCTGTCCTGCATTTCTGGTTTTGACACTTTTTTCAGCATGGCCCTTTTGACCAATGGGAAGCGAGACATCTTTGTAGCGCTGATTTGCCTTTCTAGGTTGCTTGGTTGACCAAAAAGGGCGTATGCGTTTTTTCCTGAATATATTCAGGAAAAAACGCATACGCCCTTTTTGGCCAAGGGCATCATTGTCAACGTTTTGCCGCTTTTCATGTGCTTTAAAGGCGATTCGAATCTACCTCCTGAAATCTGTTTCCTGCAATTCTGCCTTGATTTCAAATCCTCTTCTTTGCCTTCCCTCAATATATTTGTGGGTGAGAGTTATCATTTATAACTCTGCAGGTTTGTGAATTGCAGTGCCCTGAACCTCCATTTTACAACTCGCTTTTTAGGGAGCTGGCCGCAAAAGCGCAGGATGGCTTCAGCCCCTGTTCTGGTTCCGGGGGGCAGGCTGAGCCTGTGGTTAATTCTTCTTCCTGATGGGAAAATAGAGTGACCTGTGCCTGTCCCAACACCAAGAGCTAGTCTTTCATTGGTTCCACGTCTTCCCGTTCATCCTCAGTACAATTTGCAACCTGTACGGAACAGGAGGTTAAAGGTGCTGATGCTCCAAGGAGGGAGATTGCTAGTAAAGTGGCTGGAATGGCGAACCCGGGCACAAGCAAATGAGAAATGAGGTGCGTTTTAGAAACCTTTCCCCATCACACGGTGTACCATCTTCTGGGTATCTCATGCATGTTTTCAATGTAGGAAGATGCCCTTGAACCTGGAGATTTGGGACCCATGCGATGGGTACCACGCAGTATTACTTTAAAGGGTCTGCGTTTGCTCACCCAACCTCACCAAACCTCTCAGCCGCAACAGTGTCCACCCTTAGGTCTCATCCAGCTGTGGGTCTAGATATGGTCAAACCAGGTTGCATCACAGCCCCTGAACGCATTGTGTAAGAATTTCGTTCTCTTTCACTGTCTTTGTTTCATGGGTTTTTCAAAGTAATTTATTTTTATAATGGGGTTTAGCTGCTTTTCACTGCTGTGTTTATGCCGCTTTACACCCACTTGACACACTAACAGAGAGATATCAATACATAGGTTTTAAAATTATTACTAGTCAGATATATTCTTGTGCGGTGAATAGGGCGTGTTGAGTCCAGTTCTCTGAGCAAGGAGTAGGTCTTGTCTATTACATATTGGGTTTATGGAACGGTACCTGAGCTAATTTGAAACCTTTGTTTTATGTATCACCCCACCTCACCTTTCCCGTTAAGCAGCCATAGTGTGTTTTCTGCATGTGTGACTCTGTTCTGTTTTCTGATTCAGTTCAAGTGTAACGGTTTTTACATTCCCTGTATAAGTGATACCTTATGAGAAGTGCCCTTTTCTGTGTGACTTATTTCACTTAGAGTCGTCGTACCTAAATCCACTCATCATGCTGCTACTAGCCTTATGACATTGATTTCACGGCTGAGTGATATTCCATTGTACATAAGGACCACAACTTCTTTATCCATTTTTCTCTTTCCTGGGATATTGAAGGTGGAATGAAGTGGAGGTCCTTGTCAACAGAGCAGCCCTAAACTTTGGGGTGCTTGTGTCTTGCTGATTTTTCATTTTCCCAATTTATAACCCCATGAGTGGAAGTGCCCTATGCTCTCTAAGCTTTGCTTTTTAGACGTTTCAGGACTCACCGTACACTTCTCCAGAGTGGCTGTTGACAATTTACATCCCGCCCATCAGTGTAGCAAGGCTCCCATTTCTCCATGGCCTGTCCTGCATTTCTGGTTTTGACACTTTTTTCAGCATGGCCCTTTTGACCAATGGGAAGCGAGACATCTTTGTAGCGCTGATTTGCCTTTCCAGGTTGCTTGGTTGGCCAAAAAGGGCGTATGCGTTTTTTCCTGAATATATTCAGGAAAAAACGCATACGCCCTTTTTGGCCAAGGGCATCATTGTCAACGTTTTGCCGCTTTTCATGTGCTTTAAAGGCGATTCGAATCTACCTCCTGAAATCTGTTTCCTGCAATTCTGCCTTGATTTCAAATCCTCTTCTTTGCCTTCCCTCAATATATTTGTGGATGAGAGTTATCATTTATAACTCTGCAGGTTTGTGAATTGCAGTGCCCTGAACCTCCATTTTACAACTCGCTTTTTAGGGAGCTGGCCGCAAAAGCGCAGGATGGCTTCAGGCCCTGTTCTGGTTCCGGGGGGCAGGCTGAGCCTGTGGTTAATTCTTCTTCCTGATGGGAAAATAGAGTGACCTGTGCCTGTCCCAACACCAAGAGCTAGTCTTTCATTGGTTCCACGTCTTCCCGTTCATCCTCAGTACAAATTGCAACCTGTACGGAACAGGAGGTTAAAGGTGCTGATGCTCCAAGGAGGGAGATTGCTAGTAAAGTGGCTGGAATGGCGAACCCGGGCACAAGCAAATGAGAAATGAGTTGCGTTTTAGAAACCTTTCCCCATCACACGGTGTACCATCTTCTGGGTATCTCATGCATGTTTTCGATGTAGGAAGATGCCCTTGAACCTGGAGATTTGGGACCCATGCGATGGGTACCACGCAGTATTACTTTAAAGGGTCTGCGTTTGCTCACCCAACCTCACCAAACCTCTCAGCCGCAACAGTGTCCACCCTTAGGTCTCATCCAGCTGTGGGTCTAGATATGGTCAATCCAGGTTGCATCACAGCCCCTGAACGCATTGTGTAAGAATTTCGCTCTCTTTCACTGTCTTTGTTTCACGGGTTTTTCAAAGTAATTTATTTTTATAATGGGGTTTAGCTGCTTTTCACTGCTGTGTTTATGCCGCTTTACACCCACTTGACACACTAACAGAGAGATATCAATACATAGGTTTTAAGATTATTACTAGTCAGATATATTCTTGTGCGGTGAATAGGGCGTGTTGAGTCCAGTTCTCTGAGCAAGGAGTAGGTCTTGTCTATTACATATTGGTTTTATGGAACGGTATCTGAGCTAATTTGAAACCCTTGTTTTATGTATCACCCCACCTCACCTTTCCCGTTAAGCAGCCATAGTGTGTTTTCTGCATGTGTGACTCTGTTCTGTTTTGTAATTCAGTTCAAGTGTAACGGTTTTTACATTCCCTCTATCAGTGATACCTTATGAGAAGTGTCCTTTTCTGTGTGACTTATTTCACTTAGAGTCGTCGTACCTAAATCCACTCATCATGCTGCTACTAGCCTTATGACATTGATTTCACGGCTGAGTGATATTCCATTGTACATAAGGACCACAACTTCTTTATCCATTTTTCTCTTTCCTGGGATATTGAAGGTGGAATGAAGTGGAGGTCCTTGTCAACAGAGCAGCCCTAAACTTTGGGGTGCTTGTGTCTTGCTGATTTTTCATTTTCCCAATTTATACCCCCATGAGTGGAAGTGCCCTATGCTCTCTAAGCTTTGCTTTTTAGACGTTTCAGGACTCACCGTACACTTCTCCAGAGTGGCTGTTGACAATTTACATCCCGCCCATCAGTGTAGCAAGGCTCCCATTTCTCCATGGCCTGTCCTGCATTTCTGGTTTTGACACTTTTTTCAGCATGGCCCTTTTGACCGATGGGAAGCGAGACATCTTTGTAGCGCTGATTTGCCTTTCCAGGTTGCTTGGTTGGCCAAAAAGGGCGTATGCGTTTTTTCCTGAATATATTCAGGAAAAAACGCATACGCCCTTTTTGGCCAAGGGCATCATTGTCAACGTTTTGCCGCTTTTCATGTGCTTTAAAGGCGATTCGAATCTACCTCCTGAAATCTGTTTCCTGCAATTCTGCCTTGATTTCAAATCCTCTTCTTTGCCTTCCCTCAATATATTTGTGGATGAGAGTTATCATTTATAACTCTGCAGGTTTGTGAATTGCAGTGCCCTGAACCTCCATTTTACAACTCGCTTTTTAGGGAGCTGGCCGCAAAAGCGCAGGATGGCTTCAGGCCCTGTTCTGGTTCCGGGGGGCAGGCTGAGCCTGTGGTTAATTCTTCTTCCTGATGGGAAAATAGAGTGACCTGTGCCTGTCCCAACACCAAGAGCTAGTCTTTCATTGGTTCCACGTCTTCCCGTTCATCCTCAGTACAAATTGCAACCTGTACGGAACAGGAGGTTAAAGGTGCTGATGCTCCAAGGAGGGAGATTGCTAGTAAAGTGGCTGGAATGGCGAACCCGGGCACAAGCAGATGAGAAATGAGGTGCGTTTTAGAAACCTTTCCCCATCACACGGTGTACCATCTTCTGGGTATCTCATGCATGTTTTCGATGTAGGAAGATGACCTTGAACCTGGAGATTTGGGACCCATGCGATGGGTACCACGCAGTATTACTTTAAAGGGTCTGCGTTTGCTCACCCAACCTCACCAAACCTCTCAGCCGCAACAGTGTCCACCCTTATGTCTCATCCAGCTGTGGGTCTAGATATGGTCAATCCAGGTTGCATCACAGCCCCTGAACGCATTGTGTAAGAATTTCGCTCTCTTTCACTGTCTTTGTTTCATGGGTTTTTCAAAATAATTTATTTTTATAATGGGGTTTAGCTGCTTTTCACTGCTGTGTTTATGCCGCTTTTTACCCACTTGACACACTAACAGAGAGATATCAATACATAGGTTTTAAGATTATTACTAGTCAGATATATTCTTGTGTGGTGAATAGGGCGTGTTGAGTCCAGTTCTCTGAGCAAGGAGTAGGTCTTGTCTATTACATATTGGGTTTATGGAATGGTATCTGAGCTAATTTGAAACCCTTGTTTTATGTATCACCCCACCTCACCTTTCCCGTTAAGCAGCCATAGTGTGTTTTTTGCATGTGTGACTCTGTTCTGTTTTGTAATTCAGTTCAAGTGTAACGGTTTTTACATTCCCTCTATAAGTGATACCTTATGAGAAGTGCCCTTTTCTGTGTGACTTATTTCACTTAGAGTCGTCGTACCTAAATCCACTCATCATGCTGGTACTAGCCTTATGACATTGATTTCACGGCTGAGTGATATTCCATTGTACATAAGGACCACAACTTCTTTATCCATTTTTCTCTTTCCTGGGATATTGAAGGTGGAATGAAGTGGAGGTCCTTGTCAACAGAGCAGCCCTAAACTTTGGGGTGCTTGTGTCTTGCTGATTTTTAATTTTCCCAATTTTTAACCCCATGAGTGGAAGTGCCCTATGCTCTCTAAGCTTTGTTTTTTAGATGTTTCAGGACTCACCGTACGCTTCTCCAGAGTGGCTGTTGGCAATTTACATCCCGCCCATCAGTGTAGCAAGGCTCCCATTTCTCCATGGCCTGTCCTGCATTTCTGGTTTTGACACTTTATTCAGCATGGCCTTTTTAACCGATGGGAAGCGAGACATCTTTGTAGCGCTGATTTGCCTTTCCAGGTTGCTTGGTTGGCCAAAAAGGGCGTATGCGTTTTTTCCTGAATATATTCAGGAAAAAACGCATACGCCCTTTTTGGCCAAGGGCATCATTGTCAACGTTTTGCTGCTTTTCATGTGCTTTAAAGGCGATTCGAATCTACCTCCTGAAATATGTTTCCTGCAATTCTGCCTTGATTTCAAATCCTCTTCTTTGCCTTCCCTCAATATATTTGTGGACGAGAGTTATCATTTATAACTCTGCAGGTTTGTGAATTGCAGTGCCCTGAACCTCCATTTTACAACTCGCGTTTTGGGGAGCTGGCCGCAAAAGCGCAGGATGGCTTCAGGCCCTGTTCTGGTTCCGGGGGGCAGGCTGAGCCTGTGGTTAATTCTTCTTCCTGATGGGAAAATAGAGTGACCTGTGCCTGTCCCAACACCAAGAGCTAGTCTTTCATTGGTTCCACGTCTTCCCGTTCATCCTCAGTACAAATTGCAACCTGTACGGAACAGGAGGTTAAAGGTGCTGATGCTCCAAGGAGGGAGATTGCTAGTAAAGTGGCTGGAATGGCGAACCCGGGCACAAGCAGATGAGAAATGAGGTGCGTTTTAGAAACCTTTCCCCATCATACGGTGTACCATCTTCTGGGTATCTCATGCATGTTTTCGATGTAGGAAGATGCCCTTGAACCTGGAGATTTGGGACCCATGCGATGGGTACCACGCAGTATTACTTTAAAGGGTCTGCGTTTGCTCACCCAACCTCACCAAACTTCTCAGCCGCAACAGTGTCCACCCTTATGTCTCATCCAGCTGTGGGTCTAGATATGGTCAATCCAGGTTGCATCACAGCCCCTGAACGCATTGTGTAAGAATTTCTCTCTCTTTCACTGTCTTTGTTTCATGGGTTTTTCAAAGTAATTTATTTTTATAATGGGGTTTAGCTGCTTTTCACTGCTGTGTTTATGCCGCTTTTTACCCACTTGACACACTAACACAGAGATATCAATACATAGGTCTTAAGATTATTACTAGTCAGATATATTCTTGTGTGGTGAATAGGGCGTGTTGAGTCCAGTTCTCTGAGCAAGGAGTAGGTCTTGTCTATTACATATTGGGTTTATGGAACGGTATCTGAGCTAATTTGAATCCCTTGTTTTATGTATCACCCCACCTCACCTTTCCCGTTAAGCAGCCATAGTGTGTTTTCTGCATGTGTGACTCTGTTCTGTTTTGTAATTCAGTTCAAGTGTAACGGTTTTTACATTCCCTCTATAAGTGATACCTTATGAGAAGTGCCCTTTTCTGTGTGACTTATTTCACTTAGAGTCGTCGTACCTAAATCCACTCATCATGCTGGTACTAGCCTTATGACTTTGATTTCACGGCTGAGTGATATTCCATTGTACATAAGGACCACAACTTCTTTATCCATTTTTCTCTTTCCTGGGATATTGAAGGTGGAATGAAGTGGAGGTCCTTGGCAACAGAGCAGCCCTAAACTTTGGGGTGCTTGTGTCTTGCTGATTTTTAATTTTCCCAATTTATAACCCCATGAGTGGAAGTGCCCTATGCTCTCTAAGCTTTGCTTTTTAGACGTTTCAGGACTCACCGTACACCTCTGCAGAGTGGCTGTTGGCAATTTACATCCCGCCCATCAGTATAGGAAGGCTCCCATTTCTCCATGGCCTGTCCTGCATTTCTGGTTTTGACATTTTTTTCAGCATGGCCCTTTTGACCGATGGGAAGCGAGACTTGTTTGTAGCGCTGATTTGCCTTTCCAGGTTACTTGGTTGGCCAAAAAGGGCGTATGCGTTTTTTCCTGAATATATTCAGGAAAAAACGCCTACGCCCTTTTTGGCCAAGGGCATCATTGTCAACGATTTTCTGCTTTTCATGTGCTTTAAAGGCGATTCGAATCTACCTCCTGAAATCTGTTTCCTGCAATTCTGCCTTGATTTCAAATCCTCTTCTTTGCCTTCCCTCAATATATTTGTGGATGAGAGTTATCATTTATAACTCTGCAGGTTTGTGAATTGCAGTGCCCTGAACCTCCATTTTACAACTCGCTTTTTAGGGAGCTGGCCGCAAAAGCGCAGGATGGCTTCAGGCCCGGTTCTGGTTCCGGGGGGCAGGCTGATCCTGTGGTTAATTCTTCTTCCTGATGGGAAAATAGAGTGACCTGTGCCTGTCCCAACACCAAGAGCTAGTCTCTCGTTGGTTCCACGTCTTCCCGTTCATCCTCAGGACAAATTGCAACCTGTACGGAACAGGAGGTTAAAGGTGCTGATGCTCCAAGGAGGGAGATTGCTAGTAAAGTGGCTGGAATGGCGAACCCGGGCACAAGCAGATGAGAAATGAGGTGCGTTTTAGAAACCTTTCCCCATCACACGGTGTACCATCTTCTGGGTATCTCATGCATGTTTTCGATGTAGGAAGATGCCCTTGAACCTGGAGATTTGGGACCCATGCGATGGGTACCACGCAGTATTACTTTAAAGGGTCTGCGTTTGCTCACCCAACCTCACCAAACCTCTCAGCCGCAAGAGTGTCCACCCTTATGTCTCATCCAGCTGTGGGTCTAGATATGGTCAATCCAGGTTGCATCACAGCCCCTGAACGCATTGTGTAAGAATTTCTCTCTCTTTCACTGTCTTTGTTTCATGGGTTTTTCAAAATAATTTAATTTTATAATGGGGTTTAGCTGCTTTTCACTGCTGTGTTTATGCCGCTTTTTACCCACTTGACACACTAACAGAGAGATATCAATACATAGGTTTTAAGATTATTACTAGTCAGATATATTCTTGTGTGGTGAATAGGGCGTGTTGAGTCCAGTTCTCTGAGCAAGGAGTAGGTCTTGTCTATTACATATTGGGTTTATGGAACGGTATCTGAGCTAATTTGAATCCCTTGTTTTATGTATCACCCCACCTCACCTTTCCCGTTAAGCAGCCATAGTGTGTTTTCTGCATGTGTGACTCTGTTCTGTTTTCTGATTCAGTTCAAGTGTAACGGTTTTTACATTCCCTCTATAAGTGATACCTTATGAGAAGTGTCCTTTTCTGTGTGACTTATTTCACTTAGAATCGTCGTACCTAAATCCACTCATCATGCTGCTACTAGCCTTATGACATTGATTTCATGGCTGAGTGATATTCCATTGTACATAAGGACCACAACTTCTTTATCCATTTTTCTCTTTCCTGGGATATTGAAGGTGGAATGAAGTGGAGGTCCTTGTCAACAGAGCAGCCCTAAACTTTGGGGTGCTTGTGTCTTGCTGATTTTTCATTTTCCCAATTTATACCCCCATGAGTGGAAGTGCCCTATGCTCTCTAAGCTGTGTTTTTTAGATGTTTCAGGACACACCGTACACTTCTGCAGAGTGGCTGTTGGCAATTTACATCCCGCCCATCAGTATAGGAAGGCTCCCATTTCTCCATGGCCTGTCCTGCATTTCTGGTTTTGACATTTTTTTCAGCATGGCCCTTTTGACCGATGGGAAGCGAGACTTGTTTGTAGCGCTAATTTGCCTTTCCAGGTTACTTGGTTGGCCAAAAAGGGCGTATGCGTTTTTTCCTGAATATATTCAGGAAAAAACGCATACGCCCTTTTTGGCCAAGGGCATCATTGTCAACGATTTTCTGCTTTTCATGTGATTTAAAGGCGATTCGAATCTACCTCCTGAAATCTGTTTCCTGCAATTCTGCCTTGATTTCAAATCCTCTTCTTTGCCTTCCCTCAATATATTTGTGGATGAGAGTTATCATTTATAACTCTGCAGGTTTGTGAATTGCAGTGCCCTGAACCTCCATTTTACAACTCGCTTTTTAGGGAGCTGGCCGCAAAAGCGCAGGATGGCTTCAGGCCCGGTTCTGGTTCCGGGGGGCAGGCTGATCCTGTGGTTAATTCTTCTTCCTGATGGGAAAATAGAGTGACCTGTGCCTGTCCCAACACCAAGAGCTAGTCTCTCGTTGGTTCCACGTCTTCCCGTTCATCCTCAGGACAAATTGCAACCTGTACGGAACAGGAGGTTAAAGGTGCTGATGCTCCAAGGAGGGAGATTGCTAGTAAAGTGGCTGGAATGGCGAACCCGGGCACAAGGAGATGAGAAATGAGGTGCGTTTTAGAAACCTTTCCCCATCACACGGTGTACCATCTTCTGGGTATCTCATGCATGTTTTCGATGTAGGAAGATGCCCTTGAACCTGGAGATTTGGGACCCATGCGATGGGTACCACGCAGTATTACTTTAAAGGGTCTGCGTTTGCTCACCCAACCTCACCAAACTTCTCAGCCGCAACAGTGTCCACCCTTATGTCTCATCCAGCTGTGGGTCTAGATATGGTCAATCCAGGTTGCATCACAGCCCCTGAACGCATTGTGTAAGAATTTCTCTCTCTTTCACTGTCTTTGTTTCATGGGTTTTTCAAAGTAATTTATTTTTATAATGGGGTTTAGCTGCTTTTCACTGCTGTGTTTATGCCGCTTTTTACCCACTTGACACACTAACAGAGAGATATCAATACATAGGTTTTAAGATTATTACTAGTCAGATATATTCTTGTGCGGTGAATAGGGCGTGTTGAGTCCAGTTCTCTGAGCAAGGAGTAGGTCTTGTCTATTACATATTGGGTTTATGGAACGGTATCTGAGCTAATTTGAAACCCTTGTTTTATGTATCACCCCACCTCACCTTTCCCGTTAAGCAGCCATAGTGTGTTTTCTGCATGTGTGACTCTGTTCTGTTTTGTATTTCAGTTCAAGTGTAACGG
Source organism: Balaenoptera borealis (assembly GCF_965194805.1). Taxonomy (NCBI): domain Eukaryota; kingdom Metazoa; phylum Chordata; class Mammalia; order Artiodactyla; family Balaenopteridae; genus Balaenoptera; species Balaenoptera borealis. The sequence continues at coordinate 161,188 of NW_028123694.1, forward strand.
TTTTTACATTCCCTCTATAAGTGATACCTTATGAGAAGTGCCCTTTTCTGTGTGACTTATTTCACTTAGAGTCGTCGTACCTAAATCCACTCATCATGCTGGTACTAGCCTTATGACATTGATTTCACGGCTGAGTGATATTCCATTGTACATAAGGACCACAACTTCTTTATCCATTTTTCTCTTTCCTGGGATATTGAAGGTGGAATGAAGTGGAGGTCCTTGTCAACAGAGCAGCCCTAAACTTTGGGGTGCTTGTGTCTTGCTGATTTTTAATTTTCCCAATTTTTAACCCCATGAGTGGAAGTGCCCTATGCTCTCTAAGCTTTGTTTTTTAGATGTTTCAGGACTCACCGTACGCTTCTCCAGAGTGGCTGTTGGCAATTTACATCCCACCCATCAGTGTAGCAAGGCTCCCATTTCTCCATGGCCTGTCCTGCATTTCTGGTTTTGACACTTTATTCAGCATGGCCTTTTTAACCGATGGGAAGCGAGACATCTTTGTAGCGCTGATTTGCCTTTCCAGGTTGCTTGGTTGGCCAAAAAGGGCGTATGCGTTTTTTCCTGAATATATTCAGGAAAAAACGCATACGCCCTTTTTGGCCAAGGGCATCATTGTCAACGTTTTGCCGCTTTTCATGTGATTTAAAGGCGATTCGAATCTACCTCCTGAAATCTGTTTCCTGCAATTCTGCCTTGATTTCAAATCCTCTTCTTTGCCTTCCCTCAATATATTTGTGGACGAGAGTTATCATTTATAACTCTGCAGGTTTGTGAATTGCAGTGCCCTGAACCTCCATTTTACAACTCGCTTTTTAGGGAGCTGGCCGCAAAAGCGCAGGATGGCTTCAGGCCCGGTTCTGGTTCCGGGGGGCAGGCTGATCCTGTGGTTAATTCTTCTTCCTGATGGGAAAATAGAGTGACCTGTGCCTGTCCCAACACCAAGAGCTAGTCTCTCGTTGGTTCCACGTCTTCCCGTTCATCCTCAGGACAAATTGCAACCTGTACGGAACAGGAGGTTAAAGGTGCTGATGCTCCAAGGAGGGAGATTGCTAGTAAAGTGGCTGGAATGGCGAACCCGGGCACAAGCAGATGAGAAATGAGGTGCGTTTTAGAAACCTTTCCCCATCACACGGTGTACCATCTTCTGGGTATCTCATGCATGTTTTCGATGTAGGAAGATGCCCTTGAACCTGGAGATTTGGGACCCATACGATGGGTACCACGCATTATTACTTTAAAGGGTCTGCGTTTGCTCACCCAACCTCACCAAACTTCTCAGCCGCAACAGTGTCCACCCTTATGTCTCATCCAGCTGTGGGTCTAGATATGGTCAATCCAGGTTGCATCACAGCCCCTGAACGCATTGTGTAAGAATTTCTCTCTCTTTCACTGTCTTTGTTTCATGGGTTTTTCAAAGTAATTTATTTTTATAATGGGGTTTAGCTGCTTTTCACTGCTGTGTTTATGCCGCTTTTTACCCACTTGACACACTAACAGAGAGATATCAATACATAGGTTTTAAGATTATTACTAGTCAGATATATTCTTGTGCGGTGAATAGGGCGTGTTGAGTCCAGTTCTCTGAGCAAGGAGTAGGTCTTGTCTATTACATATTGGGTTTATGGAACGGTATCTGAGCTAATTTGAAACCCTTGTTTTATGTATCACCCCACCTCACCTTTCCCGTTAAGCAGCCATAGTGTGTTTTCTGCATGTGTGACTCTGTTCTGTTTTGTAATTCAGTTCAAGTGAAACGGTTTTTACATTCCCTCTATCAGTGATACCTTATGAGAAGTGCCCTTTTCTGTGTGACTTATTTCACTTAGAGTCGTCGTAGCTAAATCCACTCATCATGCTGGTACTAGCCTTATGACATTGATTTCACGACTGAGTGATATTCCATTGTACATAAGGACCACAACTTCTTTATCCATTTTTCTCTTTCCTGGGATATTGAAGGTGGAATGAAGTGGAGGTCCTTGTCAACAGAGCAGTCCTAAACTTTGGGGTGCTTGTGTCTTGCTGATTTTTAAATTTCCCAATTTATAACCCCATGAGTGGAAGTGCCCTATGCTCTCTAAGCTTTGCTTTTTAGACGTTTCAGGACTCACCGTACACTTCTCCAGAGTGGCTGTTGACAATTTACATCCCGCCCATCAGTGTAGCAAGGCTCCCATTTCTCCATGGCCTGTCCTGCATTTCTGGTTTTGACACTTTTTTCAGCATGGCCCTTTTGACCAATGGGAAGCGAGACATCTTTGTAGCGCTGATTTGCCTTTCCAGGTTGCTTGGTTGGCCAAAAAGGGCGTATGCGTTTTTTCCTGAATATATTCAGGAAAAAACGCATACGCCCTTTTTGGCCAAGGGCATCATTGTCAACGTTTTGCCGCTTTTCATGTGCTTTAAAGGCGATTCGAATCTACCTCCTGAAATATGTTTCCTGCAATTCTGCCTTGATTTCAAATCCTCTTCTTTGCCTTCCCTCAATATATTTGTGGATGAGAGTTATCATTTATAACTCTGCAGGTTTGTGAATTGCAGTGCCCTGAACCTCCATTTTACAACTCGCGTTTTTGGGAGATGGCCGCAAAAGCGCAGGATGGCTTCAGGCCCTGTTCTTGTTCCGGGGGGCAGGCTGAGCCTGTGGTTAATTCTTCTTCCTGATGGGAAAATAGAGTGACCTGTGCCTGTCCCAACACCAAGAGCTAGTCTTTCATTGGTTCCACGTCTTCCCGTTCATCCTCAGTACAAATTGCAACCTGTACGGAACAGGAGGTTAAAAGTGCTGATGCTCCAAGGAGGGAGATTGCTAGTAAAGTGGCTGGAATGGCGAACCCGGGCACAAGCAGATGAGAAATGAGGTGCGTTTTAGAAACCTTTCCCCATCATACGGTGTACCATCTTCTGGGTATCTCATGCATGTTTTCGATGTAGGAAGATGCCCTTGAACCTGGAGATTTGGGACCCATGCGATGGGTACCACGCAGTATTACTTTAAAGGGTCTGCGTTTGCTCACCCAACCTCACCAAACCTCTCAGCCGCAACAGTGTCCACCCTTATGTCTCATCCAGCTGTGGGTCTAGATATGGTCAATCCAGGTTGCATCACAGCCCGTGAACGCATTGTGTAAGAATTTCTCTCTCTTTCACTGTCTTTGTTTCATGGGTTTTTCAAAGTAATTTATTTTTATAAATGGGTTTAGCTGCTTTTCACTGCTGTGTTTATGCCGCTTTTCACCCACTTGACACACTAACAGAGAGATATCAATACATAGGTTTTAAGATTATTACTAGTCAGATATATTCTTGTGCGGTGAATAGGGCGTGTTGAGTCCAGTTCTCTGAGCAAGGAGTAGGTCTTGTCTATTACATATTGGTTTTATGGAACGGTATCTGAGCTAATTTGAAACCCTTGTTTTATGTATCACCCCACCTCACCTTTCCCGTTAAGCAGCCATAGTGTGTTTTCTGCATGTGTGACTCTGTTCTGTTTTGTAATTCAGTTCAAGTGTAACGGTTTTTACATTCCCTCTATCAGTGATACCTTATGAGAAGTGTCCTTTTCTGTGTGACTTATTACACTTAGAGTCGTTGTACCTAAATCCACTCATCATGCTGCTACTAGCCTTATGACATTGATTTCACGGCTGAGTGATATTCCATTGTACATAAGGACCACAACTTCTTTATCCATTTTTCTCTTTCCTGGGATATTGAAGGTGGAATGAAGTGGAGGTCCTTGTCAACAGAGCAGCCCTAAACTTTGGGGTGCTTGTGTCTTGCTGATTTTTCATTTTCCCAATTTATACCCCCATGAGTGGAAGTGCCCTATGCTCTCTAAGCTGTGTTTTTTAGATGTTTCAGGACACACCGTACACTTCTGCAGAGTGGCTGTTGGCAATGTACATCCCGCCCATCAGTATAGGAAGGCTCCCATTTCTCCATGGCCTGTCCTGCATTTCTGGTTTTGACATTTTTTTCAGCATGGCCCTTTTGACCGATGGGAAGCGAGACTTGTTTGTAGCGCTGATTTGCCTTTCCAGGTTGCTTGGTTGGCCAAAAAGGGCGTATGCGTTTTTTCCTGAATATATTCAGGAAAAAACGCATACGCCCTTTTTGGCCAAGGGCATCATTGTCAACGATTTTCTGCTTTTCATGTGCTTTAAAGGCGATTCGAATCTACCTCCTGAAATCTGTTTCCTGCAATTCTGCCTTGATTTCAAATCCTCTTCTTTGCCTTCCCTCAATATATTTGTGGATGAGAGTTATCATTTATAACTCTGCAGGTTTGTGAATTGCAGTGCCCTGAACCTCCATTTTACAACTCGCTTTTTAGGGAGCTGGCCGCAAAAGCGCAGGATGGCTTCAGGCCCTGTTCTGGTTCTGAGGGGCAGGCTGAGCCTGTGGTTAATTCTTCTTCCTGATGGGAAAATAGAGTGACCTGTGCCTGTCCCAACACCAAGAGCTAGTCTCTCATTGGTTCCACGTCTTCCCGTTCATCCTCAGTACAAATTGCAACCTGTACGGAACAGGAGGTTAAAGGTGCTGATGCTCCAAGGAGGGAGATTGCTAGTAAAGTGGCTGGAATGGCGAACCCGGGCACAAGCAGATGAGAAATGAGGTGCGTTTTAGAAACCTTTCCCCATCACACGGTGTACCATCTTCTGGGTATCTCATGCATGTTTTCGATGTAGGAAGATGACCTTGAACCTGGAGATTTGGGACCCATGCGATGGGTACCACGCAGTATTACTTTAAAGGGTCTGCGTTTGCTCACCCAACCTCACTAAACTTCTCAGCCGCAACAGTGTCCACCCTTATGTCTCATCCAGCTGTGGGTCTAGATATGGTCAATCCAGGTTGCATCACAGCCCCTGAACGCATTGTGTAAGAATTTCTCTCTCTTTCACTGTCTTTGTTTCATGGGTTTTTCAAAGTAATTCATTTTTATAATGGGGTTTAGCTGCTTTTCACTGCTGTGTTTATGCCGCTTTTTACCCACTTGACACACTAACAGAGAGATATCAATACATAGGTTTTAAGATTATTACTAGTCAGATATATTCTTGTGCGGTGAATAGGGCGTGTTGAGTCCAGTTCTCTGAGCAAGGAGTAGGTCTTGTCTATTACATATTGGTTTTATGGAACGGTATCTGAGCTAATTTGAAACCCTTGTTTTATGTATCACCCCACCTCACCTTTCCCGTTAAGCAGCCATAGTGTGTTTTCTGCATGTGTGACTCTGTTCTGTTTTGTAATTCAGTTCAAGTGTAACGGTTTTTACATTCCCTCTATAAGTGATACCTTATGAGAAGTGCCCTTTTCTGTGTGACTTATTTCACTTAGTGTCGTCGTACCTAAATCCACTCATCATGCTGCTACTAGCCTTATGACATTGATTTCATGGCTGAGTGATATTCCATTGTACATAAGGACCACAACTTCTTTATCCATTTTTCTGTTTCCTGGGATATTGAAGGTGGAATGAAGTGGAGGTCCTTGTCAACAGAGCAGCCCTAAACTTTGGGGTGCTTGTGTCTTGCTGATTTTTCATTTTCCCAATTTATACCCCCATGAGTGGAAGTGCCCTATGCTCTCTAAGCTTTGCTTTTTAGACGTTTCAGGACTCACCGTACACTTCTCCAGAGTGGCTGTTGACAATTTACATCCCGCCCATCAGTGTAGCAAGGCTCCCATTTCTCCATGGCCTGTCCTGCATTTCTGGTTTTTACACTTTTTTCAGCATGGCCCTTTTGACCGATGGGAAGCGAGACATCTTTGTAGCGCTGATTTGCCTTTCCAGGTTGCTTGGTTGGCCAAAAAGGGCGTATGCGTTTTTTCCTGAATATATTCAGGAAAAAACGCATACGCCCTTTTTGGCCAAGGGCATCATTGTCAACGTTTTGCCGCTTTTCATGTGCTTTAAAGGCGATTCGAATCTACCTCCTGAAATCTGTTTCCTGCAATTCTGCCTTGATTTCAAATCCTCTTCTTTGCCTTCCCTCAATATATTTGTGGGTGAGAGTTATCATTTATAACTCTGCAGGTTTGTGAATTGCAGTGCCCTGAACCTCCATTTTACAACTCGCTTTTTAGGGAGCTGGCCGCAAAAGCGCAGGATGGCTTCAGGCCCTGTTCTGGTTCTGAGGGGCAGGCTGAGCCTGTGGTTAATTCTTCTTCCTGATGGGAAAATAGAGTGACCTGTGCCTGTCCCAACACCAAGAGCTAGTCTCTCATTGGTTCCACGTCTTCCCGTTCATCCTCAGTACAAATTGCAACCTGTACGGAACAGGAGGTTAAAGGTGCTGATGCTCCAAGGAGGGAGATTGCTAGTAAAGTGGCTGGAATGGCGAACCCGGGCACAAGCAGATGAGAAATGAGGTGCGTTTTAGAAACCTTTCCCCATCACACGGTGTACCATCTTCTGGGTATCTCATGCATGTTTTCGATGTAGGAAGATGCCCTTGAACCTGGAGATTTGGGACCCATGCGATGGGTACCACGCAGTATTACTTTAAAGGGTCTGCGTTTGCTCACCCAACCTCACCAAACCTCTCAGCCGCAACAGTGTCCACCCTTATGTCTCATCCAGCTGTGGGTCTAGATATGGTCAATCCAGGTTGCATCACAGCCCCTGAACGCATTGTGTAAGAATTTCTCTCTCTTTCACTGTCTTTGTTTCATGGGTTTTTCAAAATAATTAATTTTTATAATGGGGTTTAGCTGCGTTTCACTGCTGTGTTTATGCCGCTTTTTACCCACTTGACACACTAACAGAGAGATATCAATACATAGGTTTTAAGATTATTACTAGTCAGATATATTCTTGTGTGGTGAATAGGGCGTGTTGAGTCCAGTTCTCTGAGCAAGGAGTAGGTCTTGTCTATTACATATTGGGTTTATGGAACGGTATCTGAGCTAATTTGAATCCCTTGTTTTATGTATCACCCCACCTCACCTTTCCCGTTAAGCAGCCATAGTGTGTTTTCTGCATGTGTGACTCTGTTCTGTTTTCTGATTCAGTTCAAGTGTAACGGTTTTTACATTCCCTCTATAAGTGATACCTTATGAGAAGTGTCCTTTTCTGTGTGACTTATTTCACTTAGAATCGTCGTACGTAAATCCACTCATCATGCTGCTACTAGCCTTATGACATTGATTTCATGGCTGAGTGATATTCCATTGTACATAAGGACCACAACTTCTTTATCCATTTTTCTCTTTCCTGGGATATTGAAGGTGGAATGAAGTGGAGGTCCTTGTCAACAGAGCAGCCCTAAACTTTGGGGTGCTTGTGTCTTGCTAATTTTTCATTTTCCCAATTTATACCCCCATGAGTGGAAGTGCCCTATGCTCTCTAAGCTGTGTTTTTTAGATGTTTCAGGACACACCGTACACTTCTGCAGAGTGGCTGTTGGCAATTTACATCCCGCCCATCAGTATAGGAAGGCTCCCATTTCTCCATGGCCTGTCCTGCATTTCTGGTTTTGACATTTTTTTCAGCATGGCCCTTTTGACCGATGGGAAGCGAGACTTGTTTGTAGCGCTGATTTGCCTTTCCAGGTTACTTGGTTGGCCAAAAAGGGCGTATGCGTTTTTTCCTGAATATATTCAGGAAAAAACGCATACGCCCTTTTTGGCCAAGGGCATCATTGTCAACGATTTTCTGCTTTTCATGTGATTTAAAGGCGATTCGAATCTACCTCCTGAAATCTGTTTCCTGCAATTCTGCCTTGATTTCAAATCCTCTTCTTTGCCTTCCCTCAATATATTTGTGGATGAGAGTTATCATTTATAACTCTGCAGGTTTGTGAATTGCAGTGCCCTGAACCTCCATTTTACAACTCGCTTTTTAGGGAGCTGGCCGCAAAAGCGCAAGATGGCTTCAGGCCCGGTTCTGGTTCCGGGGGGCAGGCTGATCCTGTGGTTAATTCTTCTTCCTGATGGGAAAATAGAGTGACCTGTGCCTGTCCCAACACCAAGAGCTAGTCTCTCGTTGGTTCCACGTCTTCCCGTTCATCCTCAGGACAAATTGCAACCTGTACGGAACAGGAGGTTAAAGGTGCTGATTTTCCAAGGAGGGAGATTGCTAGTAAAGTGGCTGGAATGGCGAACCCGGGCACAAGCAGATGAGAAATGAGGTGCGTTTTAGAAACCTTTCCCCATCACACGGTGTACCATCTTCTGGGTATCTCATGCATGTTTTCGATGTAGGAAGATGCCCTTGAACCTGGAGATTTGGGACCCATGCGATGGGTACCACGCAGTATTACTTTAAAGGGTCTGCGTTTGCTCACCCAACCTCACCAAACCTCTCAGCCGCAACAGTGTCCACCCTTATGTGTCATCCAGCTGTGGGTCTAGATATGGTCAATCCAGGTTGCATCACAGCCCCTGAACGCATTGTGTAAGAATTTCTCTCTCTTTCACTGTCTTTGTTTCATGGGTTTTTCAAAGTAATTTATTTTTATAATGGGGTTTAGCTGCTTTTCACTGCTGTGTTTATGCCGCTTTTTACCCACTTGACACACTAACAGAGAGATATCAATACATAGGTTTTAAGATTATTACTAGTCAGATATATTCTTGTGCGGTGAATAGGGCGTGTTGAGTCCAGTTCTCTGAGCAAGGAGTAGGTCTTGTCTATTACATATTGGGTTTATGGAACGGTATCTGAGCTAATTTGAAACCCTTGTTTTATGTATCACCCCACCTCACCTTTCCCGTTAAGCAGCCATAGTGTGTTTTCTGCATGTGTGACTCTGTTCTGTTTTGTAATTCAGTTCAAGTGTAACGGTTTTTACATTCCCTCTATAAGTGATACCTTATGAGAAGTGCCCTTTTCTGTGTGACTTATTTCACTTAGAATCGTCGTACCTAAATCCACTCATCATGCTGCTACTAGCCTTATGACATTGATTTCACGGCTGAGTGATATTCCATTGTACATAAGGACCACAACTTCTTTATCCATTTTTCTCTTTCCTGGGATATTGAAGGTGGAATGAAGTGGAGGTCCTTGTCAACAGAGCAGCCCTAAACTTTGGGGTGCTTGTGTCTTGCTGATTTTTCATTTTCCCAATTTATACCCCCATGAGTGGAAGTGCCCTATGCTCTCTAAGCTGTGTTTTTTAGATGTTTCAGGACACACCGTACACTTCTGCAGAGTGGCTGTTGGCAATGTACATCCCGCCCATCAGTATAGGAAGGCTCCCATTTCTCCATGGCCTGTCCTGCATTTCTGGTTTTGACATTTTTTTCAGCATGGCCCTTTTGACCGATGGGAAGCGAGACTTGTTTGTAGCGCTGATTTGCCTTTCCAGGTTGCTTGGTTGGCCAAAAAGGGCGTATGCGTTTTTTCCTGAATATATTCAGGAAAAAACGCATACGCCCTTTTTGGCCAAGGGCATCATTGTCAACGATTTTCTGCTTTTCATGTGCTTTAAAGGCGATTCGAATCTACCTCCTGAAATCTGTTTCCTGCAATTCTGCCTTGATTTCAAATCCTCTTCTTTGCCTTCCCTCAATATATTTGTGGATGAGAGTTATCATTTATAACTCTGCAGGTTTGTGAATTGCAGTGCCCTGAACCTCCATTTTACAACTCGCTTTTTAGGGAGCTGGCCGCAAAAGCGCAGGATGGCTTCAGGCCCTGTTCTGGTTCTGAGGGGCAGGCTGAGCCTGTGGTTAATTCTTCTTCCTGATGGGAAAATAGAGTGACCTGTGCCTGTCCCAACACCAAGAGCTAGTCTCTCATTGGTTCCACGTCTTCCCGTTCATCCTCAGTACAAATTGCAACCTGTACGGAACAGGAGGTTAAAGGTGCTGATGCTCCAAGGAGGGAGATTGCTAGTAAAGTGGCTGGAATGGCGAACCCGGGCACAAGCAGATGAGAAATGAGGTGCGTTTTAGAAACCTTTCCCCATCACACGGTGTACCATCTTCTGGGTATCTCATGCATGTTTTCGATGTAGGAAGATGACCTTGAACCTGGAGATTTGGGACCCATGCGATGGGTACCACGCAGTATTACTTTAAAGGGTCTGCGTTTGCTCACCCAACCTCACTAAACTTCTCAGCCGCAACAGTGTCCACCCTTATGTCTCATCCAGCTGTGGGTCTAGATATGGTCAATCCAGGTTGCATCACAGCCCCTGAACGCATTGTGTAAGAATTTCTCTCTCTTTCACTGTCTTTGTTTCATGGGTTTTTCAAAGTAATTCATTTTTATAATGGGGTTTAGCTGCTTTTCACTGCTGTGTTTATGCCGCTTTTTACCCACTTGACACACTAACAGAGAGATATCAATACATAGGTTTTAAGATTATTACTAGTCAGATATATTCTTGTGCGGTGAATAGGGCGTGTTGAGTCCAGTTCTCTGAGCAAGGAGTAGGTCTTGTCTATTACATATTGGTTTTATGGAACGGTATCTGAGCTAATTTGAAACCCTTGTTTTATGTATCACCCCACCTCACCTTTCCCGTTAAGCAGCCATAGTGTGTTTTCTGCATGTGTGACTCTGTTCTGTTTTGTAATTCAGTTCAAGTGTAACGGTTTTTACATTCCCTCTATAAGTGATACCTTATGAGAAGTGCCCTTTTCTGTGTGACTTATTTCACTTAGTGTCGTCGTACCTAAATCCACTCATCATGCTGCTACTAGCCTTATGACATTGATTTCATGGCTGAGTGATATTCCATTGTACATAAGGACCACAACTTCTTTATCCATTTTTCTGTTTCCTGGGATATTGAAGGTGGAATGAAGTGGAGGTCCTTGTCAACAGAGCAGCCCTAAACTTTGGGGTGCTTGTGTCTTGCTGATTTTTCATTTTCCCAATTTATACCCCCATGAGTGGAAGTGCCCTATGCTCTCTAAGCTTTGCTTTTTAGACGTTTCAGGACTCACCGTACACTTCTCCAGAGTGGCTGTTGACAATTTACATCCCGCCCATCAGTGTAGCAAGGCTCCCATTTCTCCATGGCCTGTCCTGCATTTCTGGTTTTGACACTTTTTTCAGCATGGCCCTTTTGACCGATGGGAAGCGAGACATCTTTGTAGCGCTGATTTGCCTTTCCAGGTTGCTTGGTTGGCCAAAAAGGGCGTATGCGTTTTTTCCTGAATATATTCAGGAAAAAACGCATACGCCCTTTTTGGCCAAGGGCATCATTGTCAACGTTTTGCCGCTTTTCATGTGCTTTAAAGGCGATTCGAATCTACCTCCTGAAATCTGTTTCCTGCAATTCTGCCTTGATTTCAAATCCTCTTCTTTGCCTTCCCTCAATATATTTGTGGGTGAGAGTTATCATTTATAACTCTGCAGGTTTGTGAATTGCAGTGCCCTGAACCTCCATTTTACAACTCGCTTTTTAGGGAGCTGGCCGCAAAAGCGCAGGATGGCTTCAGGCCCTGTTCTGGTTCTGAGGGGCAGGCTGAGCCTGTGGTTAATTCTTCTTCCTGATGGGAAAATAGAGTGACCTGTGCCTGTCCCAACACCAAGAGCTAGTCTCTCATTGGTTCCACGTCTTCCCGTTCATCCTCAGTACAAATTGCAACCTGTACGGAACAGGAGGTTAAAGGTGCTGATGCTCCAAGGAGGGAGATTGCTAGTAAAGTGGCTGGAATGGCGAACCCGGGCACAAGCAGATGAGAAATGAGGTGCGTTTTAGAAACCTTTCCCCATCACACGGTGTACCATCTTCTGGGTATCTCATGCATGTTTTCGATGTAGGAAGATGCCCTTGAACCTGGAGATTTGGGACCCATGCGATGGGTACCACGCAGTATTACTTTAAAGGGTCTGCGTTTGCTCACCCAACCTCACCAAACCTCTCAGCCGCAACAGTGTCCACCCTTATGTCTCATCCAGCTGTGGGTCTAGATATGGTCAATCCAGGTTGCATCACAGCCCCTGAACGCATTGTGTAAGAATTTCTCTCTCTTTCACTGTCTTTGTTTCATGGGTTTTTCAAAATAATTAATTTTTATAATGGGGTTTAGCTGCTTTTCACTGCTGTGTTTATGCCGCTTTTTACCCACTTGACACACTAACAGAGAGATATCAATACATAGGTTTTAAGATTATTACTAGTCAGATATATTCTTGTGTGGTGAATAGGGCGTGTTGAGTCCAGTTCTCTGAGCAAGGAGTAGGTCTTGTCTATTACATATTGGGTTTATGGAACGGTATCTGAGCTAATTTGAATCCCTTGTTTTATGTATCACCCCACCTCACCTTTCCCGTTAAGCAGCCATAGTGTGTTTTCTGCATGTGTGACTCTGTTCTGTTTTCTGATTCAGTTCAAGTGAAACGGTTTTTACATTCCCTCTATAAGTGATACCTTATGAGAAGTGTCCTTTTCTGTGTGACTTATTTCACTTAGAATCGTCGTACGTAAATCCACTCATCATGCTGCTACTAGCCTTATGACATTGATTTCATGGCTGAGTGATATTCCATTGTACATAAGGACCACAACTTCTTTATCCATTTTTCTCTTTCCTGGGATATTGAAGGTGGAATGAAGTGGAGGTCCTTGTCAACAGAGCAGCCCTAAACTTTGGGGTGCTTGTGTCTTGCTAATTTTTCATTTTCCCAATTTATACCCCCATGAGTGGAAGTGCCCTATGCTCTCTAAGCTGTGTTTTTTAGATGTTTCAGGACACACCGTACACTTCTGCAGAGTGGCTGTTGGCAATTTACATCCCGCCCATCAGTATAGGAAGGCTCCCATTTCTCCATGGCCTGTCCTGCATTTCTGGTTTTGACATTTTTTTCAGCATGGCCCTTTTGACCGATGGGAAGCGAGACTTGTTTGTAGCGCTGATTTGCCTTTCCAGGTTACTTGGTTGGCCAAAAAGGGCGTATGCGTTTTTTCCTGAATATATTCAGGAAAAAACGCATACGCCCTTTTTGGCCAAGGGCATCATTGTCAACGATTTTCTGCTTTTCATGTGATTTAAAGGCGATTCGAATCTACCTCCTGAAATCTGTTTCCTGCAATTCTGCCTTGATTTCAAATCCTCTTCTTTGCCTTCCCTCAATATATTTGTGGATGAGAGTTATCATTTATAACTCTGCAGGTTTGTGAATTGCAGTGCCCTGAACCTCCATTTTACAACTCGCTTTTTAGGGAGCTGGCCGCAAAAGCGCAGGATGGCTTCAGGCCCGGTTCTGGTTCCGGGGGGCAGGCTGATCCTGTGGTTAATTCTTCTTCCTGATGGGAAAATAGAGTGACCTGTGCCTGTCCCAACACCAAGAGCTAGTCTCTCGTTGGTTCCACGTCTTCCCGTTCATCCTCAGGACAAATTGCAACCTGTACGGAACAGGAGGTTAAAGGTGCTGATTTTCCAAGGAGGGAGATTGCTAGTAAAGTGGCTGGAATGGCGAACCCGGGCACAAGCAGATGAGAAATGAGGTGCGTTTTAGAAACCTTTCCCCATCACACGGTGTACCATCTTCTGGGTATCTCATGCATGTTTTCGATGTAGGAAGATGCCCTTGAACCTGGAGATTTGGGACCCATGCGATGGGTACCACGCAGTATTACTTTAAAGGGTCTGCGTTTGCTCACCCAACCTCACCAAACCTCTCAGCCGCAACAGTGTCCACCCTTATGTCTCATCCAGCTGTGGGTCTAGATATGGTCAATCCAGGTTGCATCACAGCCCCTGAACGCATTGTGTAAGAATTTCTCTCTCTTTCACTGTCTTTGTTTCATGGGTTTTTCAAAGTAATTTATTTTTATAATGGGGTTTAGCTGCTTTTCACTGCTGTGTTTATGCCGCTTTTTACCCACTTGACACACTAACAGAGAGATATCAATACATAGGTTTTAAGATTATTACTAGTCAGATATATTCTTGTGTGGTGAATAGGGCGTGTTGAGTCCAGTTCTCTGAGCAAGGAGTAGGTCTTGTCTATTACATATTGGGTTTATGGAACGGTATCTGAGCTAATTTGAATCCCTTGTTTTATGTATCACCCCACCTCACCTTTCCCGTTAAGCAGCCATAGTGTGTTTTCTGCATGTGTGACTCTGTTCTGTTTTCTGATTCAGTTCAAGTGTAACGGTTTTTACATTCCCTCTATAAGTGATACCTTATGAGAAGTTTCCTTTTCTGTGTGACTTATTTCACTTAGAATCGTCGTACGTAAATCCACTCATCATGCTGCTACTAGCCTTATGACATTGATTTCATGGCTGAGTGATATTCCATTGTACATAAGGACCACAACTTCTTTATCCATTTTTCTCTTTCCTGGGATATTGAAGGTGGAATGAAGTGGAGGTCCTTGTCAACAGAGCAGCCCTAAACTTTGGGGTGCTTGTGTCTTGCTAATTTTTCATTTTCCCAATTTATACCCCCATGAGTGGAAGTGCCCTATGCTCTCTAAGCTGTGTTTTTTAGATGTTTCAGGACACACCGTACACTTCTGCAGAGTGGCTGTTGGCAATTTACATCCCGCCCATCAGTATAGGAAGGCTCCCATTTCTCCATGGCCTGTCCTGCATTTCTGGTTTTGACATTTTTTTCAGCATGGCCCTTTTGACCGATGGGAAGCGAGACTTGTTTGTAGCGCTGATTTGCCTTTCCAGGTTACTTGGTTGGCCAAAAAGGGCGTATGCGTTTTTTCCTGAATATATTCAGGAAAAAACGCATACGCCCTTTTTGGCCAAGGGCATCATTGTCAACGATTTTCTGCTTTTCATGTGATTTAAAGGCGATTCGAATCTACCTCCTGAAATCTGTTTCCTGCAATTCTGCCTTGATTTCAAATCCTCTTCTTTGCCTTCCCTCAATATATTTGTGGATGAGAGTTATCATTTATAACTCTGCAGGTTTGTGAATTGCAGTGCCCTGAACCTCCATTTTACAACTCGCTTTTTAGGGAGCTGGCCGCAAAAGCGCAGGATGGCTTCAGGCCCGGTTCTGGTTCCGGGGGGCAGGCTGATCCTGTGGTTAATTCTTCTTCCTGATGGGAAAATAGAGTGACCTGTGCCTGTCCCAACACCAAGAGCTAGTCTCTCGTTGGTTCCACGTCTTCCCGTTCATCCTCAGGACAAATTGCAACCTGTACGGAACAGGAGGTTAAAGGTGCTGATGCTCCAAGGAGGGAGATTGCTAGTAAAGTGGCTGGAATGGCGAACCCGGGCACAAGCAGATGAGAAATGAGGTGCGTTTTAGAAACCTTTCCCCATCACACGGTGTACCATCTTCTGGGTATCTCATGCATGTTTTCGATGTAGGAAGATGCCCTTGAACCTGGAGATTTGGGACCCATGCGATGGGTACCACGCAGTATTACTTTAAAGGGTCTGCGTTTGCTCACCCAACCTCACCAAACCTCTCAGCCGCAACAGTGTCCACCCTTATGTCTCATCCAGCTGTGGGTCTAGATATGGTCAATCCAGGTTGCATCACAGCCCCTGAACGCATTGTGTAAGAATTTCTCTCTCTTTCACTGTCTTTGTTTCATGGGTTTTTCAAAGTAATTTATTTTTATAATGGGGTTTAGCTGCTTTTCACTGCTGTGTTTATGCCGCTTTTTACCCACTTGACACACTAACAGAGAGATATCAATACATAGGTTTTAAGATTATTACTAGTCAGATATATTCTTGTGCGGTGAATAGGGCGTGTTGAGTCCAGTTCTCTGAGCAAGGAGTAGGTCTTGTCTATT
This sequence comes from Balaenoptera borealis, assembly GCF_965194805.1. Lineage (NCBI taxonomy): Eukaryota > Metazoa > Chordata > Mammalia > Artiodactyla > Balaenopteridae > Balaenoptera > Balaenoptera borealis. The sequence goes on from NW_028123694.1 coordinate 176,879, forward strand.
ACATATTGGGTTTATGGAACGGTATCTGAGCTAATTTGAAACCCTTGTTTTATGTATCACCCCACCTCACCTTTCCCGTTAAGCAGCCATAGTGTGTTTTCTGCATGTGTGACTCTGTTCTGTTTTGTAATTCAGTTCAAGTGTAACGGTTTTTACATTCCCTCTATAAGTGATACCTTATGAGAAGTGCCCTTTTCTGTGTGACTTATTTCACTTAGAATCGTCGTACCTAAATCCACTCATCATGCTGCTACTAGCCTTATGACATTGATTTCACGGCTGAGTGATATTCCATTGTACATAAGGACCACAACTTCTTTATCCATTTTTCTCTTTCCTGGGATATTGAAGGTGGAATGAAGTGGAGGTCCTTGTCAACAGAGCAGCCCTAAACTTTGGGGTGCTTGTGTCTTGCTGATTTTTAATTTTCCCAATTTATAACCCCATGAGTGGAAGTGCCCTATGCTCTCTAAGCTTTGTTTTTTAGATGTTTCAGGACTCACCGTACGCTTCTCCAGAGTGGCTGTTGGCAATTTACATCCCGCCCATCAGTGTAGCAAGGCTCCCATTTCTCCATGGCCTGTCCTGCATTTCTGGTTTTGACACTTTATTCAGCATGGCCTTTTTAACCGATGGGAAGCGAGACATCTTTGTAGCGCTGATTTGCCTTTCCAGGTTGCTTGGTTGGCCAAAAAGGGCGTATGCGTTTTTTCCTGAATATATTCAGGAAAAAACGCATACGCCCTTTTTGGCCAAGGGCATCATTGTCAACGTTTTGCCGCTTTTCATGTGCTTTAAAGGCGATTCGAATCTACCTCCTGAAATCTGTTTCCTGCAATTCTGCCTTGATTTCAAATCCTCTTCTTTGCCTTCCCTCAATATATTTGTGGACGAGAGTTATCATTTATAACTCTGCAGGTTTGTGAATTGCAGTGCCCTGAACCTCCATTTTACAACTCGCGTTTTGGGGAGATGGCCGCAAAAGCGCAGGATGGCTTCAGGCCCTGTTCTGGTTCCGGGGGGCAGGCTGAGCCTGTGGTTAATTCTTCTTCCTGATGGGAAAATAGAGTGACCTGTGCCTGTCCCAACACCAAGAGCTAGTCTTTCATTGGTTCCACGTCTTCCCGTTCATCCTCAGTACAAATTGCAACCTGTACGGAACAGGAGGTTAAAGGTGCTGATGCTCCAAGGAGGGAGATTGCTAGTAAAGTGGCTGGAATGGCGAACCCGGGCACAAGCAGATGAGAAATGAGGTGCGTTTTAGAAACCTTTCCCCATCATACGGTGTACCATCTTCTGGGTATCTCATGCATGTTTTCGATGTAGGAAGATGCCCTTGAACCTGGAGATTTGGGACCCATGCGATGGGTATCACTCAGTATTACTTTAAAGGGTCTGCGTTTGCTCACCCAACCTCACCAAACCTCTCAGCCGCAACAGTGTCCACCCTTATGTCTCATCCAGCTGTGGGTCTAGATATGGTCAATCCAGGTTGCATCACAGCCCGTGAACGCATTGTGTAAGAATTTCTCTCTCTTTCACTGTCTTTGTTTCATGGGATTTTCAAAGTAATTTATTTTTATAAATGGGTTTAGCTGCTTTTCACTGCTGTCTTTATGCCGCTTTTCACCCACTTGACACACTAACAGAGAGATATCAATACATAGGTTTTAAGATTATTACTAGTCAGATATATTCTTGTGCGGTGAATAGGGCGTGTTGAGTCCAGTTCTCTGAGCAAGGAGTAGGTCTTGTCTACTACATATTGGGTTTATGGAACGGTATCTGAGCTAATTTGATACCCTTGTTTTATGTATCACCCCACCTCACCTTTCCCGTTAAGCAGCCATAGTGTGTTTTCTGCATGTGTGACTCTGTTCTGTTTTGTAATTCAGTTCAAGTGTAACGGTTTTTACATTCCCTCTATCAGTGATACCTTATGAGAAGTGTCCTTTTCTGTGTGACTTATTTCACTTAGAGTCGTTGTACCTAAATCCACTCATCATGCTGCTACTAGCCTTATGACATTGATTTCACGGCTGAGTGATATTCCATTGTACATAAGGACCACAACTTCTTTATCCATTTTTCTCTTTCCTGGGATATTGAAGGTGGAATGAAGTGGAGGTCCTTGTCAACAGAGCAGCCCTAAACTTTGGGGTGCTTGTGTCTTGCTGATTTTTCATTTTCCCAATTTATACCCCCATGAGTGGAAGTGCCCTATGCTCTCTAAGCTGTGTTTTTTAGATGTTTCAGGACACACCGTACACTTCTGCAGAGTGGCTGTTGGCAATTTACATCCCGCCCATCAGTATAGGAAGGCTCCCATTTCTCCATGGCCTGTCCTGCATTTCTGGTTTTGACATTTTTTTCAGCATGGCCCTTTTGACCGATGGGAAGCGAGACTTGTTTGTAGCGCTGATTTGCCTTTCCAGGTTGCTTGGTTGGCCAAAAAGGGCGTATGCGTTTTTTCCTGAATATATTCAGGAAAAAACGCATACGCCCTTTTTGGCCAAGGGCATCATTGTCAACGATTTTCTGCTTTTCATGTGATTTAAAGGCGATTCGAATCTACCTCCTGAAATCTGTTTCCTGCAATTCTGCCTTGATTTCAAATCCTCTTCTTTGCCTTCCCTCAATATATTTGTGGACGAGAGTTATCATTTATAACTCTGCAGGTTTGTGAATTGCAGTGCCCTGAACCTCCATTTTACAACTCGCTTTTTAGGGAGCTGGCCGCAAAAGCGCAGGATGGCTTCAGGCCCGGTTCTGGTTCCGGGGGGCAGGCTGATCCTGTGGTTAATTCTTCTTCCTGATGGGAAAATAGAGTGACCTGTGCCTGTCCCAACACCAAGAGCTAGTCTCTCGTTGGTTCCACGTCTTCCCGTTCATCCTCAGGACAAATTGCAACCTGTACGGAACAGGAGGTTAAAGGTGCTGATGCTCCAAGGAGGGAGATTGCTAGTAAAGTGGCTGGAATGGCGAACCCGGGCACAAGCAGATGAGAAATGAGGTGCGTTTTAGAAACCTTTCCCCATCACACGGTGTACCATCTTCTGGGTATCTCATGCATGTTTTCGATGTAGGAAGATGCCCTTGAACCTGGAGATTTGGGACCCATGCGATGGGTACCACGCAGTATTACTTTAAAGGGTCTGCGTTTGCTCACCCAACCTCACCAAACCTCTCAGCCGCAACAGTGTCCACCCTTATGTCTCATCCAGCTGTGGGTCTAGATATGGTCAATCCAGGTTGCATCACAGCCCCTGAACGCATTGTGTAAGAATTTCTCTCTCTTTCACTGTCTTTGTTTCATGGGTTTTTCAAAGTAATTTATTTTTATAATGGGGTTTAGCTGCTTTTCACTGCTGTGTTTATGCCGCTTTTTACCCACTTGACACACTAACAGAGAGATATCAATACATAGGTTTTAAGATTATTACTAGTCAGATATATTCTTGTGCGGTGAATAGGGCGTATTGAGTCCAGTTCTCTGAGCAAGGAGTAGGTCTTGTCTATTACATATTGGGTTTATGGAACGGTATCTGAGCTAATTTGAAACCCTTGTTTTATGTATCACCCCACCTCACCTTTCCCGTTAAGCAGGCATAGTGTGTTTTCTGCATGTGTGACTCTGTTCTGTTTTGTAATTCAGTTCAAGTGTAACGGTTTTTACATTCCCTCTATAAGTGATACCTTATGAGAAGTGCCCTTTTCTGTGTGACTTATTTCACTTAGAATCGTCGTACCTAAATCCACTCATCATGCTGGTACTAGCCTTATGACATTGATTTCATGGCTGAGTGATATTCCATTGTACATAAGGACCACAACTTCTTTATCCATTTTTCTCTTTCCTGGGATATTGAAGGTGGAATGAAGTGGAGGTCCTTGTCAACAGAGCAGCCCTAAACTTTGGGGTGCTTGTGTCTTGCTGATTTTTAATTTTCCCAATTTATAACCCCATGAGTGGAAGTGCCCTATGCTCTCTAAGCTTTGTTTTTTAGATGTTTCAGGACTCACCGTACGCTTCTCCAGAGTGGCTGCTGGCAATTTACATCCCGCCCATCAGTGTAGCAAGGCTCCCATTTCTCCATGGCCTGTCCTGCATTTCTGGTTTTGACACTTTATTCAGCATGGCCTTTTTAACCGATGGGAAGCGAGACATCTTTGTAGCGCTGATTTGCCTTTCCAGGTTGCTTGGTTGGCCAAAAAGGACGTATGCGTTTTTTCCTGAATATATTCAGGAAAAAACGCATACGCCCTTTTTGGCCAAGGGCATCATTGTCAACGTTTTGCCGCTTTTCATGTGCTTTAAAGGCGATTCGAATCTACCTCCTGAAATATGTTTCCTGCAATTCTGCCTTGATTTCAAATCCTCTTCTTTGCCTTCCCTCAATATATTTGTGGACGAGAGTTATCATTTATAACTCTGCAGGTTTGTGAATTGCAGTGCCCTGAACCTCCATTTTACAACTCGCGTTTTTGGGAGATGGCCGCAAAAGCGCAGGATGGCTTCAGGCCCTGTTCTTGTTCCGGGGGGCAGGCTGAGCCTGTGGTTAATTCTTCTTCCTGATGGCAAAATAGAGTGACCTGTGCCTGTCCCAACACCAAGAGCTAGTCTTTCATTGGTTCCACGTCTTCCCGTTCATCCTCAGTACAAATTGCAACCTGTACGGAACAGGAGGTTAAAGGTGCTGATGCTCCAAGGAGGGAGATTGCTAATAAAGTGGCTGGAATGGCGAACCCGGGCACAAGCAGATGAGAAATGAGGTGCGTTTTAGAAACCTTTCCCCATCATACGGTTTACCATCTTCTGGGTATCTCATGCATGTTTTCGATGTAGGAAGATGCCCTTGAACCTGGAGATTTGGGACCCATGCGATGGGTACCACGCAGTATTACTTTAAAGGGTCTGCGTTTGCTCACCCAACCTCACCAAACCTCTCAGCCGCAACAGTGTCCACCCTTATGTCTCATCCAGCTGTGGGTCTAGATATGGTCAATCCAGGTTGCATCACAGCCCGTGAACGCATTGTGTAAGAATTTCTCTCTCTTTCACTGTCTTTGTTTCATGGGTTTTTCAAAGTAATTTATTTTTATAAATGGGTTTAGCTGCTTTTCACTGCTGTGTTTATGCCGCTTTTCACCCACTTGACACACTAACAGAGAGATATCAATACATAGGTTTTAAGATTATTACTAGTCAGATATATTCTTGTGCGGTGAATAGGGCGTGTTGAGTCCAGTTCTCTGAGCAAGGAGTAGGTCTTGTCTATTACATATTGGGTTCACGGAACGGTATCTGAGCTAATTTGATACCCTTGTTTTATGTATCACCCCACCTCACCTTTCCCGTTAAGCAGCCATAGTGTGTTTTCTGCATGTGTGACTCTGTTCTGTTTTGTAATTCAGTTCAAGTGTAACGGTTTTTACATTCCCTCTATCAGTGATACCTTATGAGAAGTGTCCTTTTCTGTGTGACTTATTTCACTTAGAGTCGTTGTACCTAAATCCACTCATCATGCTGCTACTAGCCTTATGACATTGATTTCACGGCTGAGTGATATTACATTGTACATAAGGACCACAACTTCTTTATCCATTTTTCTCTTTCCTGGGATATTGAAGGTGGAATGAAGTGGAGGTCCTTGTCAACAGAGCAGCCCTAAACTTTGGGGTTCTTGTGTCTTGCTGATTTTTCATTTTCCCAATTTATACCCCCATGAGTGGAAGTGCCCTATGCTCTCTAAGCTGTGTTTTTTAGATGTTTCAGGACACACCGTACACTTCTGCAGAGTGGCTGTTGGCAATTTACATCCCGCCCATCAGTATAGGAAGGCTCCCATTTCTCCATGGCCTGTCCTGCATTTCTGGTTTTGACATTTTTTTCAGCATGGCCCTTTTGACCGATGGGAAGCGAGACTTGTTTGTAGCGCTGATTTGCCTTTCCAGGTTGCTTGGTTGGCCAAAAAGGGCGTATGCGTTTTTTCCTGAATATATTCAGGAAAAAACGCATACGCCCTTTTTGGCCAAGGGCATCATTGTCAACGATTTTCTGCTTTTCATGTGATTTAAAGGCGATTCGAATCTACCTCCTGAAATCTGTTTCCTGCAATTCTGCCTTGATTTCAAATCCTCTTCTTTGCCTTCCCTCAATATATTTGTGGACGAGAGTTATCATTTATAACTCTGCAGGTTTGTGAATTGCAGTGCCCTGAACCTCCATTTTACAACTCGCTTTTTAGGGAGCTGGCCGCAAAAGCGCAGGATGGCTTCAGGCCCGGTTCTGGTTCCGGGGGGCAGGCTGATCCTGTGGTTAATTCTTCTTCCTGATGGGAAAATAGAGTGACCTGTGCCTGTCCCAACACCAAGAGCTAGTCTCTCGTTGGTTCCACGTCTTCCCGTTCATCCTCAGGACAAATTGCAACCTGTACGGAACAGGAGGTTAAAGGTGCTGATGCTCCAAGGAGGGAGATTGCTAGTAAAGTGGCTGGAATGGCGAACCCGGGCACAAGCAGATGAGAAATGAGGTGCGTTTTAGAAACCTTTCCCCATCACACGGTGTACCATCTTCTGGGTATCTCATGCATGTTTTCGATGTAGGAAGATGCCCTTGAACCTGGAGATTTGGGACCCATGCGATGGGTACCACGCAGTATTACTTTAAAGGGTCTGCGTTTGCTCACCCAACCTCACCAAACCTCTCAGCCGCAACAGTGTCCACCCTTATGTCTCATCCAGCTGTGGGTCTAGATATGGTCAATCCAGGTTGCATCACAGCCCCTGAACGCATTGTGTAAGAATTTCTCTCTCTTTCACTGTCTTTGTTTCATGGGTTTTTCAAAGTAATTTATTTTTATAATGGGGTTTAGCTGCTTTTCACTGCTGTGTTTATGCCGCTTTTTACCCACTTGACACACTAACAGAGAGATATCAATACATAGGTTTTAAGATTATTACTAGTCAGATATATTCTTGTGCGGTGAATAGGGCGTGTTGAGTCCAGTTCTCTGAGCAAGGAGTAGGTCTTGTCTATTACATATTGGGTTTATGGAACGGTATCTGAGCTAATTTGAAACCCTTGTTTTATGTATCACCCCACCTCACCTTTCCCGTTAAGCAGGCATAGTGTGTTTTCTGCATGTGTGACTCTGTTCTGTTTTGTAATTCAGTTCAAGTGTAACGGTTTTTACATTCCCTCTATAAGTGATACCTTATGAGAAGTGCCCTTTTCTGTGTGACTTATTTCACTTAGAATCATCGTACCTAAATCCACTCATCATGCTGGTACTAGCCTTATGACATTGATTTCACGGCTGAGTGATATTCCATTGTACATAAGGACCACAACTTCTTTATCCATTTTTCTCTTTCCTGGGATATTGAAGGTGGAATGAAGTGGAGGTCCTTGTCAACAGAGCAGCCCTAAACTTTGGGGTGCTTGTGTCTTGCTGATTTTTAATTTTCCCAATTTATAACCCCATGAGTGGAAGTGCCCTATGCTCTCTAAGCTTTGTTTTTTAGATGTTTCAGGACTCACCGTACGCTTCTCCAGAGTGGCTGTTGGCAATTTACATCCCGCCCATCAGTGTAGCAAGGCTCCCATTTCTCCATGGCCTGTCCTGCATTTCTGGTTTTGACACTTTATTCAGCATGGCCTTTTTAACCGATGGGAAGCGAGACATCTTTGTAGCGCTGATTTGCCTTTCCAGGTTGCTTGGTTGGCCAAAAAGGGCGTATGCGTTTTTTCCTGAATATATTCAGGAAAAAACGCATACGCCCTTTTTGGCCAAGGGCATCATTGTCAACGTTTTGCCGCTTTTCATGTGCTTTAAAGGCGATTCGAATCTACCTCCTGAAATATGTTTCCTGCAATTCTGCCTTGATTTCAAATCCTCTTCTTTGCCTTCCCTCAATATATTTGTGGACGAGAGTTATCATTTATAACTCTGCAGGTTTGTGAATTGCAGTGCCCTGAACCTCCATTTTACAACTCGCGTTTTTGGGAGATGGCCGCAAAAGCACAGGATGGCTTCAGGCCCTGTTCTTGTTCCGGGGGGCAGGCTGAGCCTGTGGTTAATTCTTCTTCCTGATGGGAAAATAGAGTGACCTGTGCCTGTCCCAACACCAAGAGCTAGTCTTTCATTGGTTCCACGTCTTCCCGTTCATCCTCAGTACAAATTGCAACCTGTACGGAACAGGAGGTTAAAGGTGCTGATGCTCCAAGGAGGGAGATTGCTAGTAAAGTGGCTGGAATGGCGAACCCGGGCACAAGCAGATGAGAAATGAGGTGCGTTTTAGAAACCTTTCCCCATCATACGGTGTACCATCTTCTGGGTATCTCATGCATGTTTTCGATGTAGGAAGATGCCCTTGAACCTGGAGATTTGGGACCCATGCGATGGGTACCACGCAGTATTACTTTAAAGGGTCTGCGTTTGCTCACCCAACCTCACCAAACCTCTCAGCCGCAACAGTGTCCACCCTTATGTCTCATCCAGCTGTGGGTCTAGATATGGTCAATCCACTTTGCATCACAGCCCGTGAACGCATTGTGTAAGAATTTCGCTCTCTTTCACTGTCTTTGTTTCATGGGTTTTTCAAAGTAATTTATTTTTATAAATGGGTTTAGCTGCTTTTCACTGCTGTGTTTATGCCGCTTTTCACCCACTTGACACACTAACAGAGAGATATCAATACATAGGTTTTAAGATTATTACTAGTCAGATATATTCTTGTGCGGTGAATAGGGCGTGTTGAGTCCAGTTCTCTGAGCAAGGAGTAGGTCTTGTCTATTACATATTGGGTTTATGGAACGGTATCTGAGCTAATTTGATACCCTTGTTTTATGTATCACCCCACCTCACCTTTCCCGTTAAGCAGCCATAGTGTGTTTTCTGCATGTGTGACTCTGTTCTGTTTTGTAATTCAGTTCAAGTGTAACGGTTTTTACATTCCCTCTATCAGTGATACCTTATGAGAAGTGTCCTTTTCTGTGTGACTTATTTCACTTAGAGTCGTTGTACCTAAATCCACTCATCATGCTGCTACTAGCCTTATGACATTGATTTCACGGCTGAGTGATATTCCATTGTACATAAGGACCACAACTTCTTTATCCATTTTTCTCTTTCCTGGGATATTGAAGGTGGAATGAAGTGGAGGTCCTTGTCAACAGAGCAGCCCTAAACTTTGGGGTGCTTGTGTCTTGCTGATTTTTAATTTTCCCAATTTATAACCCCATGAGTGGAAGTGCCCTATGCTCTCTAAGCTTTGTTTTTTAGATGTTTCAGGACTCACCGTACGCTTCTCCAGAGTGGCTGTTGGCAATTTACATCCCGCCCATCAGTGTAGCAAGGCTCCCATTTCTCCATGGCCTGTCCTGCATTTCTGGTTTTGACACTTTATTCAGCATGGCCTTTTTAACCGATGGGAAGCGAGACATCTTTGTAGCGCTGATTTGCCTTTCCAGGTTGCTTGGTTGGCCAAAAAGGGCGTATGCGTTTTTTCCTGAATATATTCAGGAAAAAACGCATACGCCCTTTTTGGCCAAGGGCATCATTGTCAACGTTTTGCCGCTTTTCATGTGCTTTAAAGGCGATTCGAATCTACCTCCTGAAATCTGTTTCCTGCAATTCTGCCTTGATTTCAAATCCTCTTCTTTGCCTTCCCTCAATATATTTGTGGACGAGAGTTATCATTTATAACTCTGCAGGTTTGTGAATTGCAGTGCCCTGAACCTCCATTTTACAACTCGCGTTTTTGGGAGATGGCCGCAAAAGCGCAGGATGGCTTCAGGCCCTCTTCTTGTTCCGGGGGGCAGGCTGAGCCTGTGGTTAATTCTTCTTCCTGATGGGAAAATAGAGTGACCTGTGCCTGTCCCAACACCAAGAGCTAGTCTTTCATTGGTTCCACGTCTTCCCGTTCATCCTCAGTACAAATTGCAACCTGTACGGAACAGGAGGTTAAAGGTGCTGATGCTCCAAGGAGGGAGATTGCTAATAAAGTGGCTGGAATGGCGAACCCGGGCACAAGCAGATGAGAAATGAGGTGCGTTTTAGAAACCTTTCCCCATCATACGGTGTACCATCTTCTGGGTATCTCATGCATGTTTTCGATGTAGGAAGATGCCCTTGAACCTGGAGATTTGGGACCCATGCGATGGGTACCACGCAGTATTACTTTAAAGGGTCTGCGTTTGCTCACCCAACCTCACCAAACCTCTCAGCCGCAACAGTGTCCACCCTTATGTCTCATCCAGCTGTGGGTCTAGATATGGTCAATCCAGGTTGCATCACAGCCCGTGAACGCATTGTGTAAGAATTTCTCTCTCTTTCACTGTCTTTGTTTCATGGGTTTTTCAAAGTAATTTATTTTTATAAATGGGTTTAGCTGCTTTTCACTGCTGTGTTTATGCCGCTTTTCACCCACTTGACACACTAACAGAGAGATATCAATACATAGGTTTTAAGATTATTACTAGTCAGATATATTCTTGTGCGGTGAATAGGGCGTGTTGAGTCCAGTTCTCTGAGCAAGGAGTAGGTCTTGTCTATTACATATTGGGTTTATGGAACGGTATCTGAGCTAATTTGATACCCTTGTTTTATGTATCACCCCACCTCACCTTTCCCGTTAAGCAGCCATAGTGTGTTTTCTGCATGTGTGACTCTGTTCTGTTTTGTAATTCAGTTCAAGTGTAACGGTTTTTACATTCCCTCTATCAGTGATACCTTATGAGAAGTGTCCTTTTCTGTGTGACTTATTTCACTTAGAATCGTTGTACCTAAATCCACTCATCATGCTGCTACTAGCCTTATGACATTGATTTCACGGCTGAGTGATATTACATTGTACATAAGGACCACAACTTCTTTATCCATTTTTCTCTTTCCTGGGATATTGAAGGTGGAATGAAGTGGAGGTCCTTGTCAACAGAGCAGCCCTAAACTTTGGGGTTCTTGTGTCTTGCTGATTTTTCATTTTCCCAATTTATACCCCCATGAGTGGAAGTGCCCTATGCTCTCTAAGCTGTGTTTTTTAGATGTTTCAGGACACACCGTACACTTCTGCAGAGTGGCTGTTGGCAATTTACATCCCGCCCATCAGTATAGGAAGGCTCCCAATTCTCCATGGCCTGTCCTGCATTTCTGGTTTTGACATTTTTTTCAGCATGGCCCTTTTGACCGATGGGAAGCGAGACTTGTTTGTAGCGCTGATTTGCCTTTCCAGGTTGCTTGGTTGGCCAAAAAGGGCGTATGCGTTTTTTCCTGAATATATTCAGGAAAAAACGCATACGCCCTTTTTGGCCAAGGGCATCATTGTCAACGATTTTCTGCTTTTCATGTGATTTAAAGGCGATTCGAATCTACCTCCTGAAATCTGTTTCCTGCAATTCTGCCTTGATTTCAAATCCTCTTCTTTGCCTTCCCTCAATATATTTGTGGACGAGAGTTATCATTTATAACTCTGCAGGTTTGTGAATTGCAGTGCCCTGAACCTCCATTTTACAACTCGCTTTTTAGGGAGCTGGCCGCAAAAGCGCAGGATGGCTTCAGGCCCGGTTCTGGTTCCGGGGGGCAGGCTGATCCTGTGGTTAATTCTTCTTCCTGATGGGAAAATAGAGTGACCTGTGCCTGTCCCAACACCAAGAGCTAGTCTCTCGTTGGTTCCACGTCTTCCCGTTCATCCTCAGGACAAATTGCAACCTGTACGGAACAGGAGGTTAAAGGTGCTGATGCTCCAAGGAGGGAGATTGCTAGTAAAGTGGCTGGAATGGCGAACCCGGGCACAAGCAGATGAGAAATGAGGTGCGTTTTAGAAACCTTTCCCCATCACACGGTGTACCATCTTCTGGGTATCTCATGCATGTTTTCGATGTAGGAAGATGCCCTTGAACCTGGAGATTTGGGACCCATGCGATGGGTACCACGCAGTATTACTTTAAAGGGTCTGCGTTTGCTCACCCAACCTCACCAAACCTCTCAGCCGCAACAGTGTCCACCCTTATGTCTCATCCAGCTGTGGGTCTAGATATGGTCAATCCAGGTTGCATCACAGCCCCTGAACGCATTGTGTAAGAATTTCTCTCTCTTTCACTGTCTTTGTTTCATGGGTTTTTCAAAGTAATTTATTTTTATAATGGGGTTTAGCTGCTTTTCACTGCTGTGTTTATGCCGCTTTTTACCCACTTGACACACTAACAGAGAGATATCAATACATAGGTTTTAAGATTATTACTAGTCAGATATATTCTTGTGCGGTGAATAGGGCGTGTTGAGTCCAGTTCTCTGAGCAAGGAGTAGGTCTTGTCTATTACATATTGGGTTTATGGAACGGTATCTGAGCTAATTTGAAACCCTTGTTTTATGTATCACCCCACCTCACCTTTCCCGTTAAGCAGCCATAGTGTGTTTTCTGCATGTGTGACTCTGTTCTGTTTTGTAATTCAGTTCAAGTGTAACGGTTTTTACATTCCCTCTATAAGTGATACCTTATGAGAAGTGCCCTTTTCTGTGTGACTTATTTCACTTAGAGTCGTCGTACCTAAATCCACTCATCATGCTGGTACTAGCCTTATGACATTGATTTCACGGCTGAGTGATATTCCATTGTACATAAGGACCACAACTTCTTTATCCATTTTTCTCTTTCCTGGGATATTGAAGGTGGAATGAAGTGGAGGTCCTTGTCAACAGAGCAGCCCTAAACTTTGGGGTGCTTGTGTCTTGCTGATTTTTAATTTTCCCAATTTATAACCCCATGAGTGGAAGTGCCCTATGCTCTCTAAGCTTTGTTTTTTAGATGTTTCAGGACTCACCGTACGCTTCTCCAGAGTGGCTGTTGGCAATTTACATCCCGCCCATCAGTGTAGCAAGGCTCCCATTTCTCCATGGCCTGTCCTGCATTTCTGGTTTTGACACTTTATTCAGCATGGCCTTTTTAACCGATGGGAAGCGAGACATCTTTGTAGCACTGATTTGCCTTTCCAGGTTGCTTGGTTGGCCAAAAAGGGCGTATGCGTTTTTTCCTGAATATATTCAGGAAAAAACGCATACGCCCTTTTTGGCCAAGGGCATCATTGTCAACGTTTTGCCGCTTTTCATGTGCTTTAAAGGCGATTCGAATCTACCTCCTGAAATATGTTTCCTGCAATTCTGCCTTGATTTCAAATCCTCTTCTTTGCCTTCCCTCAATATATTTGTGGAAGAGAGTTATCATTTATAACTCTGCAGGTTTGTGAATTGCAGTGCCCTGAACCTCCATTTTATAACTCGCGTTTTTGGGAGATGGCCGCAAAAGCGCAGGATGGCTTCAGGCCCTGTTCTTGTTCCGGGGGGCAGGCTGAGCCTGTGGTTAATTCTTCTTCCTGATGGGAAAATAGAGTGACCTGTGCCTGTCCCAACACCAAGAGCTAGTCTTTCATTGCTTCCACGTCTTCCCGTTCATCCTCAGTACAAATTGCAACCTGTACGGAACAGGAGGTTAAAGGTGCTGATGCTCCAAGGAGGGAGATTGCTAGTAAAGTGGCTGGAATGGCGAACCCGGGCACAAGCAGATGAGAAATGAGGTGCGTTTTAGAAACCTTTCCCCATCATACGGTGTACCATCTTCTGGGTATCTCATGCATGTTTTCGATGTAGGAAGATGCCCTTGAACCTGGAGATTTGGGACCCATGCGATGGGTACCACGCAGTATTACTTTAAAGGGTCTGCGTTTGCTCACCCAACCTCACCAAACCTCTCAGCCGCAACAGTGTCCACCTTTATGTCTCATCCAGCTGTGGGTCTAGATATGGTCAATCCAGGTTGCATCACAGCCCCTGAACGCATTGTGTAAGAATTTCTCTCTCTTTCACTGTCTTTGTTTCATGGGTTTTTCAAAATAATTTATTTTTATAATGGGGTTTAGCTGCTTTTCACTGCTGTGTTTATGCCGCTTTTTACCCACTTGACACACTAACAGAGAGATATCAATACATAGGTTTTAAGATTATTACTAGTCAGATATATTCTTGTGTGGTGAATACGGCGTGTTGAGTCCAGTTCTCTGAGCAAGGAGTAGGTCTTGGCTATTACATATTGGGTTTATGGAACTGTATCTGAGCTAATTTGAATCCCTTGTTTTATGTATCACCCCACCTCACCTTTCCCGTTAAGCAGCCATAGTGTGTTTTCTGCATGTGTGACTCTGTTCTGTTTTCTGATTCAGTTCAAGTGTAACGGTTTTTACATTCCCTCTATAAGTGATACCTTATGAGAAGTGTCCTTTTCTCTGTGACTTATTTCACTTAGAATCGTCGTACCTAAATCCACTCATCATGCTGCTACTAGCCTTATGACATTGATTTCATGGCTGAGTGATATTCCATTGTACATAAGGACCACAACTTCTTTATCCATTTTTCTCTTTCCTGGGATATTGAAGGTGGAATGAAGTGGAGGTCCTTGTCAACAGAGCAGCCCTAAACTTTGGGGTGCTTGTGTCTTGCTGATTTTTAATTTTCCCAATTTATACCCCCATGAGTGGAAGTGCCCTATGCTCTCTAAGCTGTGTTTTTTAGATGTTTCAGGACACACCGTACACTTCTGCAGAGTGGCTGTTGGCAATTTACATCCCGCCCATCAGTATAGGAAGGCTCCCATTTCTCCATGGCCTGTCCTGCATTTCTGGTTTTGACATTTTTTTCAGCATGGCCCTTTTGACCGATGGGAAGCGAGACTTGTTTGTAGCGCTGATTTGCCTTTCCAGGTTGCTTGGTTGGCCAAAAAGGGCGTATGCGTTTTTTCCTGAATATATTCAGGAAAAAACGCATACGCCCTTTTTGGCCAAGGGCATCATTGTCAACGATTTTCTGCTTTTCATGTGATTTAAAGGCGATTCGAATCTACCTCCTGAAATCTGTTTCCTGCAATTCTGCCTTGATTTCAAATCCTCTTCTTTGCCTTCCCTCAATATATTTGTGGATGAGAGTTATCATTTATAACTCTGCAGGTTTGTGAATTGCAGTGCCCTGAACCTCCATTTTACAACTCGCTTTTTAGGGAGCTGGCCGCAAAAGCGCAGGATGGCTTCAGGCCCGGTTCTGGTTCCGGGGGGCAGGCTGATCCTGTGGTTAATTCTTCTTCCTGATGGGAAAATAGAGTGACCTGTGCCTGTCCCAACACCAAGAGCTAGTCTCTCGTTGGTTCCACGTCTTCCCGTTCATCCTCAGGACAAATTGCAACCTGTACGGAACAGGAGGTTAAAGGTGCTGATGCTCCAAGGAGGGAGATTGCTAGTAAAGTGGCTGGAATGGCGAACCCGGGCACAAGCAGATGAGAAATGAGGTGCGTTTTAGAAACCTTTCCCCATCACACGGTGTACCATCTTCTGGGTATCTCATGCATGTTTTCGATGTAGGAAGATGCCCTTGAACCTGGAGATTTGGGACCCATGCGATGGGTACCACGCAGTATTACTTTAAAGGGTCTGTGTTTGCTCACCCAACCTCACCAAACCTCTCAGCCGCAACAGTGTCCACCCTTATGTCTCATCCAGCTGTGGGTCTAGATATGGTCAATCCAGTTTGCATCACAGCCCCTGAACGCATTGTGTAAGAATTTCTCTCTCTTTCACTGTCTTTGTTTCATGGGTTTTTCAAAGAAATTTATTTTTATAATGGGGTTTAGCTGCTTTTCACTGCTGTGTTTATGCCGCTTTACACCCACTTGACACACTAACAGAGAGATATCAATACATAGGTTTTAAGATTATTACTAGTCAGATATATTCTTGTGCGGTGAATAGGGCGTGTTGAGTCCAGTTCTCTGAGCAAGGAGTAGGTCTTGTCTATTACATATTGGGTTTATGGAACGGTATCTGAGCTAATTTGAAACCCTTGTTTTATGTATCACCCCACCTCACCTTTCCCGTTAAGCAGCCATAGTGTGTTTTCTGCATGTGTGACTCTGTTCTGTTTTGTAATTCAGTTCAAGTGTAACGGTTTTTACATTCCCTCTATAAGTGATACCTTATGAGAAGTGCCCTTTTCTGTGTGACTTATTTCACTTAGAGTCGTCGTACCTAAATCCACTCATCATGCTGGTACTAGCCTTATGACATTGATTTCACGGCTCAGTGATATTCCATTGTACATAAGGACCACAACTTCTTTATCCATTTTTCTCTTTCCTGGGATATTGAAGGTGGAATGAAGTGGAGGTCCTTGTCAACAGAGCAGCCCTAAACTTTGGGGTGCTTGTGTCTTGCTGATTTTTAATTTTCCCAATTTATAACCCCATGAGTGGAAGTGCCCTATGCTCTCTAAGCTTTGTTTTTTAGATGTTTCAGGACTCACCGTACGCTTCTCCAGAGTGGCTGTTGGCAATTTACATCCCGCCCATCAGTGTAGCAAGGCTCCCATTTCTCCATGGCCTGTCCTGCATTTCTGGTTTTGACACTTTATTCAGCATGGCCTTTTTAACCGATGGGAAGCGAGACATCTTTGTAGCGCTGATTTGCCTTTCCAGGTTGCTTGGTTGGCCAAAAAGGGCGTATGCGTTTTTTCCTGAATATATTCAGGAAAAAACGCATACGCCCTTTTTGGCCAAGGGCATCATTGTCAACGTTTTGCCGCTTTTCATGTGCTTTAAAGGCGATTCGAATCTACCTCCTGAAATATGTTTCCTGCAATTCTGCCTTGATTTCAAATCCTCTTCTTTGCCTTCCCTCAATATATTTGTGGACGAGAGTTATCATTTATAACTCTGCAGGTTTGTGAATTGCAGTGCCCTGAACCTCCATTTTATAACTCGCGTTTTTGGGAGATGGCCGCAAAAGCGCAGGATGGCTTCAGGCCCTGTTCTTGTTCCGGGGGGCAGGCTGAGCCTGTGGTTAATTCTTCTTCCTGATGGGAAAATAGAGTGACCTGTGCCTGTCCCAACACCAAGAGCTAGTCTTTCATTGGTTCCACGTCTTCCCGTTCATCCTCAGTACAAATTGCAACCTGTACGGAACAGGAGGTTAAAGGTGCTGATGCTCCAAGGAGGGAGATTGCTAGTAAAGTGGCTGGAATGGCGAACCCGGGCACAAGCAGATGAGAAATGAGGTGCGTTTTAGAAACCTTTCCCCATCATACGGTGTACCATCTTCTGGGTATCTCATGCATGTTTTCGATGTAGGAAGATGCCCTTGAACCTGGAGATTTGGGACCCATGCGATGGGTACCACGCAGTATTACTTTAAAGGGTCTGCGTTTGCTCACCCAACCTCACCAAACCTCTCAGCCGCAACAGTGTCCACCTTTATGTCTCATCCAGCTGTGGGTCTAGATATGGTCAATCCAGGTTTCATCACAGCCCCTGAACGCATTGTGTAAGAATTTCTCTCTCTTTCACTGTCTTTGTTTCATGGGTTTTTCAAAATAATTTATTTTTATAATGGGGTTTAGCTGCTTTTCACTGCTGTGTTTATGCCGCTTTTTACCCACTTGACACACTAACAGAGAGATATCAATACATAGGTTTTAAGATTATTACTAGTCAGATATATTCTTGTGTGGTGAATACGGCGTGTTGAGTCCAGTTCTCTGAGCAAGGAGTAGGTCTTGGCTATTACATATTGGGTTTATGGAACTGTATCTGAGCTAATTTGAATCCCTTGTTTTATGTATCACCCCACCTCACCTTTCCCGTTAAGCAGCCATAGTGTGTTTTCTGCATGTGTGACTCTGTTCTGTTTTCTGATTCAGTTCAAGTGTAACGGTTTTTACATTCCCTCTATCAGTGATACCTTATGAGAAGTGTCCTTTTCTCTGTGACTTATTTCACTTAGAATCGTCGTACCTAAATCCACTCATCATGCTGCTACTAGCCTTATGACATTGATTTCATGGCTGAGTGATATTCCATTGTACATAAGGACCACAACTTCTTTATCCATTTTTCTCTTTCCTGGGATATTGAAGGTGGAATGAAGTGGAGGTCCTTGTCAACAGAGCAGCCCTAAACTTTGGGGTGCTTGTGTCTTGCTGATTTTTAATTTTCCCAATTTATACCCCCATGATTGGAAGTGCCCTATGCTCTCTAAGCTGTGTTTTTTAGATGTTTCAGGACACACCGTACACTTCTGCAGAGTGGCTGTTGGCAATTTACATCCCGCCCATCAGTATAGGAAGGCTCCCATTTCTCCATGGCCTGTCCTGCATTTCTGGTTTTGACATTTTTTTCAGCATGGCCCTTTTGACCGATGGGAAGCGAGACTTGTTTGTAGCGCTGATTTGCCTTTCCAGGTTGCTTGGTTGGCCAAAAAGGGCGTATGCGTTTTTTCCTGAATATATTCAGGAAAAAACGCATACGCCCTTTTTGGCCAAGGGCATCATTGTCAACGATTTTCTGCTTTTCATGTGATTTAAAGGCGATTCGAATCTACCTCCTGAAATCTGTTTCCTGCAATTCTGCCTTGATTTCAAATCCTCTTCTTTGCCTTCCCTCAATATATTTGTGGACGAGAGTTATCATTTATAACTCTGCAGGTTTGTGAATTGCAGTGCCCTGAACCTCCATTTTACAACTCGCTTTTTAGGGAGCTGGCCGCAAAAGCGCAGGATGGCTTCAGGCCCGGTTCTGGTTCCGGGGGGCAGGCTGAGCCTGTGGTTAATTCTTCTTCCTGATGGGAAAATAGAGTGACCTGTGCCTGTCCCAACACCAAGAGCTAGTCTCTCGTTGGTTCCCCGTCTTCCCGTTCATCCTCAGGACAAATTGCAACCTGTACGGAACAGGAGGTTAAAGGTGCTGATGCTCCAAGGAGGGAGATTTCTAGTAAAGTGGCTGGAATGGCGAACCCGGGCACAAGCAGATGAGAAATGAGGTGCGTTTTAGAAACCTTTCCCCATCACACGGTGTACCATCTTCTGGGTATCTCATGCATGTTTTCGATGTAGGAAGATGCCCTTGAACCTGGAGATTTGGGACCCATGCGATGGGTACCACGCAGTATTACTTTAAAGGGTCTGCGTTTGCTCACCCAACCTCACCAAACTTCTCAGCCGCAACAGTGTCCACCCTTATGTCTCATCCAGCTGTGGGTCTAGATATGGTCAATCCAGGTTGCATCACAGCCCCTGAACGCATTGTGTAAGAATTTCTCTCTCTTTCACTGTCTTTGTTTCATGGGTTTTTCAAAGTAATTTATTTTTATAATGGGGTTTAGCTGCTTTTCACTGCTGTGTTTATGCCGCTTTTTACCCACTTGACACACTAACAGAGAGATATCAATACATAGGTTTTAAGATTATTACTAGTCAGATATATTCTTGTGCGGTGAATAGGGCGTGTTGAGTCCAGTTCTCTGAGCAAGGAATAGGTCTTGTCTATTACATATTGGGTTTATGGAACGGTATCTGAGCTAATTTGAAACCCTTGTTTTATGTATCACGCCACCTCACCATTCCCGTTAAGCAGCCATAGTGTGTTTTCTGCATGTGTGACTCTGTTCTGTTTTGTAATTCAGTTCAAGTGTAACGGTTTTTACATTCCCTCTATCAGTGATACCTTATGAGAAGTGTCCTTTTCTGTTTGACTTATTTCACTTAGAATCGTCGTACCTAAATCCACTCATCATGCTGCTACTAGCCTTATGACAGTGATTTCACGGCTGAGTGATATTCCATTGTACATAAGGACCACAACTTCTTTATCCATTTTTCTCTTTCCTGGGATATTGAAGGTGGAATGAAGTGGAGGTCCTTGTCAACAGAGCAGCCCTAAACTTTGGGTTGCTTGTGTCTTGCTGATTTTTAATTTTCCCAATTTATACCCCCATGAGTGGATGTGCCCTATGCTCTCTTAGCTTTGCTTTTTAGAAGTTTCAGGACTCACCGTACACTTCTCCAGAGTGGCTGTTGACAATTTACATCCCGCCCATCACTGTAGCAAGGCTCCCATTTCTCCATGGCCTGTCCTGCATTTCTGGTTTTGACACTTTTTTCAGCATGGCCCTTTTGACCGATGGGAAGCGAGACATCTTTGTAGCGCTGATTTGCCTTTCCAGGTTGCTTGGTTGGCCAAAAAGGGCGTATGCGTTTTTTCCTGAATATATTCAGGAAAAAACGCATACGCCCTATTTGGCCAAGGGCATCATTGTCAACGTTTTGCCGCTTTTCATGTGCTTTAAAGGCGATTCGAATCTACCTCCTGAAATCTGTTTCCTGCAATTCTGCCTTGATTTCAAATCCTCTTCTTTGCCTTCCCTCAATATATTTGTGGACGAGAGTTATCATTTATAAGTCTGCAGGTTTGTGAATTGCAGTGCCCTGAACCTCCATTTTACAACTCGCTTTTTAGGGAGCTGGCCGCAATAGCACAGGATGGCTTCAGGCCCTGTTCTGGTTCCGGGTGGCAGGCTGAGCCTGTGGTTAATTCTTCTTCCTGATGGGAAAATAGAGTGACCTGTGCCTGTCCCAACACCAAGAGCTAGTCTCTCATTGGTTCCACGTCTTCCAGTTCATCCTCAGGACAAATTGCAACCTGTACGGAAGAGGAGGTTAAAGGTGCTGATGCTCCAAGGAGGGAGATTGCTAGTAAAGTGGCTGGAATGGCGAACCCGGGCACAAGCAGATGAGAAATGAGGTGCGTTTTAGAAACCTTTCCCCATCACACGGTGTACCATCTTCTGGGTTTCTCATGCATGTTTTCGATGTAGGAAGATGCCCTTGAACCTGGAGATTTGGGACCCATGCGATGGGTACCACGCAGTATTACTTTAAAGGGTCTGCGTTTGCTCACCCAACCTCACCAAACCTCTCAGCCGCAACAGTGTCCACCCTTATGTCTCATCCAGCTGTGGGTCTAGATATGGTCAATCCAGGTTGCATCACAGCCCCTGAACGCATTGTGTAAGAATTTCTCTCTCTTTCACTGTCTTTGTTTCATGGGTTTTTCAAAGAATTTATTTTTATAATGGGGTTTAGCTGCTTTTCACTGCTGTGTTTATGCCGCTTTTTAACCACTTGACACACTAACAGAGAGATATCAGTACATATTTTTTAAGATTATTACTAGTCAGATGTATTCTTGTGCGGTGAATAGGGCGTGTTGAGTCCAGTTCTCTGAGCAAGGAGTAGGTCTTGTCTATTACATATTGGTTTTATGGAACGGTATCTGAGCTAATTTGAAACCCTTGTTTTATGTATCACCCCACCTCACCTTTCCCGTTAAGCAGCCATAGTGTGTATTCTGCATGTGTGACTCTGTTCTGTTTTGTAATTCAGTTCAAGTGTAACGGTTTTTACATTCCCTCTATAAGTGATACCTTATGAGAAGTGCCCTTTTCTGTGTGACTTATTTCACTTAGAGTCGTCGTACCTAAATCCACTCATCATGCTGGTACTAGCCTTATGACATTGATTTCACGGCTGAGTGATATTCCATTGTACATAAGGACCACAACTTCTTTATCCATTTTTCTCTTTCCTGGGATATTGAAGGTGGAATGAAGTGGAGGTCCTTGTCAACAGAGCAGCCCTAAACTTTGGGGTGCTTGTGTCTTGCTGATTTTTAATTTTCCCAATTTATAACCCCATGAGTGGAAGTGCCCTATGCTCTCTAAGCTTTGTTTTTTAGATGTTTCAGGACTCACCGTACACTTCTCCAGAGTGGCTGTTGGCAATTTACATCCCGCCCATCAGTGTAACAAGGCTCCCATTTCTCCATGGCCTGTCCTGCATTTCTGGTTTTGACACTTTATTCAGCATGGCCTTTTTAACCGATGGGAAGCGAGACATCTTTGTAGCGCTGATTTGCCTTTCCAGGTTGCTTGGTTGGCCAAAAAGGGCGTATGCGTTTTTTCCTGAATATATTCAGGAAAAAACGCATACGCCCTTTTTGGCCAAGGGCATCATTGTCAACGTTTTGCCGCTTTTCATGTGCTTTAAAGGCGATTCGAATCTACCTCCTGAAATATGTTTCCTGCAATTCTGCCTTGATTTCAAATCCTCTTCTTTGCCTACCCTCAATATATTTGTGGACGAGAGTTATCATTTATAACTCTGCAGGTTTGTGAATTGCAGTGCCCTGAACCTCCATTTTACAACTCGCGTTTTTGGGAGATGGCCGCAAAAGCGCAGGATGGCTTCAGGCCCTCTTCTTGTTCCGGGGGGCAGGCTGAGCCTGTGGTTAATTCTTCTTCCTGATGGGAAAATAGAGTGACCTGTGCCTGTCCCAACACCAAGAGCTAGTCTTTCATTGGTTCCACGTCTTCCCGTTCATCCTCAGTACAAATTGCAACCTGTACGGAACAGGAGGTTAAAGGTGCTGATGCTCCAAGGAGGGAGATTGCTAGTAAAGTGGCTGGAATGGCGAACCCGGGCACAAGCAGATGAGAAATGAGGTGCGTTTTAGAAACCTTTCCCCATCATACGGTGTACCATCTTCTGGGTATCTCATGCATGTTTTCGATGTAGGAAGATGCCCTTGAACCTGGAGATTTGGGACCCATGCGATGGGTACCACGCAGTATTACTTTAAAAGGTCTGCGTTTGCTCACCCAACCTCACCAAACCTCTCAGCCGCAACAGTGTCCACCCTTATGTCTCATCCAGCTGTGGGTCTAGATATGGTCAATCCAGGTTGCATCACAGCCCGTGAACGCATTGTGTAAGAATTTCTCTCTCTTTCACTGTCTTTGTTTCATGGGTTTTTCAAAGTAATTTATTTTTATAAATGGGTTTAGCTGCTTTTCACTGCTGTGTTTATGCCGCTTTTCACCCACTTGACACACTAACAGAGAGATATCAATACATAGGTTTTAAGATTATTACTATTCAGATATATTCTTGTGCGGTGAATAGGGCGTGTTGAGTCCAGTTCTCTGAGCAAGGAGTAGGTCTTGTCTATTACATATTGGTTTTATGGAACGGTATCTGAGCTAATTTGAAACCCTTGTTTTATGTATCACCCCACCTCACCTTTCCCGTTAAGCAGCCATAGTGTGTTTTCTGCATGTGTGACTCTGTTCTGTTTTGTAATTCAGTTCAAGTGTAACGGTTTTTACATTCCCTCTATCAGTGATACCTTATGAGAAGTGTCCTTTTCTGTGTGACTTATTTCACTTAGAGTCGTTGTACCTAAATCCACTCATCATGCTGCTACTAGCCTTATGACATTGATTTCACGGCTGAGTGATATTCCATTGTACATAAGGACCACAACTTCTTTATCCATTTTTCTCTTTCCTGGGATATTGAAGGTGGAATGAAGTGGAGGTCCTTGTCAACAGAGCAGCCCTAAACTTTGGGGTGCTTGTGTCTTGCTGATTTTTAATTTTCCCAATTTATACCCCCATGAGTGGAAGTGCCCTATGCTCTCTAAGCTGTGTTTTTTAGATGTTTCAGGACACACCGTACACTTCTGCAGAGTGGCTGTTGGCAATTTACATCCCGCCCATCAGTATAGGAAGGCTCCCATTTCTCCATGGCCTGTCCTGCATTTCTGGTTTTGACATTTTTTTCAGCATGGCCCTTTTGACCGATGGGAATCGAGACTTGTTTGTAGCGCTGATTTGCCTTTCCAGGTTGCTTGGTTGGCCAAAAAGGGCGTATGCGTTTTTTCCTGAATATATTCAGGAAAAAACGCATACGCCCTTTTTGGCCAAGGGCATCATTGTCAACGATTTTCTGCTTTTCATGTGATTTAAAGGCGATTCGAATCTACCTCCTGAAATCTGTTTCCTGCAATTCTGCCTTGATTTCAAATCCTCTTCTTTGCCTTCCCTCAATATATTTGTGGACGAGAGTTATCATTTATAACTCTGCAGGTTTGTGAATTGCAGTGCCCTGAACCTCCATTTTACAACTCGCTTTTTAGGGAGCTGGCCGCAAAAGCGCAGGATGGCTTCAGGCCCGGTTCTGGTTCCGGGGGGCAGGCTGATCCTGTGGTTAATTCTTCTTCCTGATGGGAAAATAGAGTGACCTGTGCCTGTCCCAACACCAAGAGCTAGTCTCTCGTTGGTTCCACGTCTTCCCGTTCATCCTCAGGACAAATTGCAACCTGTACGGAACAGGAGGTTAAAGGTGCTGATGCTCCAAGGAGGGAGATTGCTAGTAAAGTGGCTGGAATGGCGAACCCGGGCACAAGCAGATGAGAAATGAGGTGCGTTTTAGAAACCTTTCCCCATCACACGGTGTACCATCTTCTGGGTATCTCATGCATGTTTTCGATGTAGGAAGATGCCCTTGAACCTGGAGATTTGGGACCCATGCGATGGGTACCACGCAGTATTACTTTAAAGGGTCTGCGTTTGCTCACCCAACCTCACCAAACCTCTCAGCCGCAACAGTGTCCACCCTTATGTCTCATCCAGCTGTGGGTCTAGATATGGTCAATCCAGGTTGCATCACAGCCCCTGAACGCATTGTGTAAGAATTTCTCTCTCTTTCACTGTCTTTGTTTCATGGGTTTTTCAAAATAATTTATTTTTATAATGGGGTTTAGCTGCTTTTCACTGCTGTGTTTATGCCGCTTTTTACCCACTTGACACACTAACAGAGAGATATCAATACATAGGTTTTAAGATTATTACTAGTCAGATATATTCTTGTGCGGTGAATAGGGCGTGTTGAGTCCAGTTCTCTGAGCAAGGAGTAGGTCTTGTCTATTACATATTGGGTTTATGGAACGGTATCTGAGCTAATTTGAATCCCTTGTTTTATGTATCACCCCACCTCACCTTTCCCGTTAAGCAGCCATAGTGTGTTTTCTGCATGTGTGACTCTGTTCTGTTTTCTGATTCAGTTCAAGTGTAACGGTTTTTACATTCCCTCTATAAGTGATACCGTATGAGAAGTGTCCTTTTCTGTGTGACTTATTTCACTTAGAATCGTCGTACCTAAATCCACTCATCATGCTGCTACTAGCCTTATGACATTGATTTCATGGCTGAGTGATATTCCATTGTACATAAGGACCACAACTTCTTTATCCATTTTTCTCTTTCCTGGGATATTGAAGGTGGAATGAAGTGGAGGTCCTTGTCAACAGAGCAGCCCTAAACTTTGGGGTGCTTGTGTCTTGCTGATTTTTCATTTTGCCAATTTATACCCCCTTGAGTGGAAGTGCCCTATGCTCTCTAAGCTGTGTTTTTTAGATGTTTCAGGACACACCGTACACTTCTGCAGAGTGGCTGTTGGCAGTTTACATCCCGCCCATCAGTATAGGAAGGCTCCCATTTCTCCATGGCCTGTCCTGCATTTCTGGTTTTGACATTGTTTTCAGCATGGCCCTTTTGACCGATGGGAAGCGAGACTTGTTTGTAGCGCTGATTTGCCTTTCCAGGTTGCTTGGTTGGCCAAAAAGGGCGTATGCGTTTTTTCCTGAATATATTCAGGAAAAAACGCATACGCCCTTTTTGGCCAAGGGCATCATTGTCAACGATTTTCTGCTTTTCATGTGATTTAAAGGCGATTCGAATCTACCTCCTGAAATCTGTTTCCTGCAATTCTGCCTTGATTTCAAATCCTCTTCTTTGCCTTCCCTCAAAATATTTGTGGATGAGAGGTATCATTTATAACTCTGCAGGTTTGTGAATTGCAGTGCCCTGAACCTCCATTTTACAACTCGCTTTTTAGGGAGCTGGCCGCAAAAGCACAGGATGGCTTCAGGCCCGGTTCTGGTTCTGGGGGGCAGGCTGATCCTGTGGTTAATTCTTCTTCCTGATGGGAAAATAGAGTGACCTGTGCCTGTCCCAACACCAAGAGCTAGTCTCTCGTTGGTTCCACGTCTTCCCGTTCATCCTCAGGACAAATTGCAACCTGTACGGAACAGGAGGTTAAAGGTGCTGATGCTCCAAGGAGGGAGATTGCTAGTAAAGTGGCTGGAATGGCGAACCCGGGCACAAGCAGATGAGAAATGAGGTGCGTTTTAGAAACCTTTCCCCATCACACGGTGTACCATCTTCTGGGTATCTCATGCATGTTTTCGATGTAGGAAGATGCCCTTGAACCTGGAGATTTGGGACCCATGCGATGGGTACCACGCAGTATTACTTTAAAGGGTCTGTGTTTGCTCACCCAACCTCACCAAACCTCTCAGCCGCAACAGTGTCCACCCTTATGTCTCATCCAGCTGTGGGTCTAGATATGGTCAATCCAGGTTGCATCACAGCCCCTGAACGCATTGTGTAAGAATTTCTCTCTCTTTCACTGTCTTTGTTTCATGGGTTTTTCAAAGTAATTTATTTTTATAATGGGGTTTAGCTGCTTTTCACTGCTGTGTTTATGCCGCTTTTTACCCACTTGACACACTAACAGAGAGATATCAATACATAGGTTTTAAGATTATTACTAGTCAGATATATTCTTGTGCGGTGAATAGGGCGTGTTGAGTCCAGTTCTCTGAGCAAGGAGTAGGTCTTGTCTATTACATATTGGGTTTATGGAACGGTATCTGAGCTAATTTGAAACCCTTGTTTTATGTATCACCCCACCTCACCTTTCCCGTTAAGCAGCCATAGTGTGTTTTCTGCATGTGTGACTCTGTTCTGTTTTGTAATTCAGTTCAAGTGTAACGGTTTTTACATTCCCTCTATAAGTGATACCTTATGAGAAGTGCCCTTTTCTGTGTGACTTATTTCACTTAGAGTCGTCGTACCTAAATCCACTCATCATGCTGGTACTAGCCTTATGACATTGATTTCACGGCTGAGTGATATTCCATTGTACATAAGGACCACAACTTCTTTATCCATTTTTCTCTTTCCTGGGATATTGAAGGTGGAATGAAGTGGAGGTCCTTGTCAACAGAGCAGCCCTAAACTTTGGGGTGCTTGTGTCTTGCTGATTTTTAATTTTCCCAATTTATAACCCCATGAGTGGAAGTGCCCTATGCTCTCTAAGCTTTGTTTTTTAGATGTTTCAGGACTCACCGTACGCTTCTCCAGAGTGGCTGTTGGCAATTTACATCCCGCCCATCAGTGTAGCAAGGCTCCCATTTCTCCATGGCCTGTCCTGCATTTCTGGTTTTGACACTTTATTCAGCATGGCCTTTTTAACCGATGGGAAGCGAGACATCTTTGTAGCACTGATTTGCCTTTCCAGGTTGCTTGGTTGGCCAAAAAGGGCGTATGCGTTTTTTCCTGAATATATTCAGGAAAAAACGCATACGCCCTTTTTGGCCAAGGGCATCATTGTCAACGTTTTGCCGCTTTTCATGTGCTTTAAAGGCGATTCGAATCTACCTCCTGAAATATGTTTCCTGCAATTCTGCCTTGATTTCAAATCCTCTTCTTTGCCTTCCCTCAATATATTTGTGGACGAGAGTTATTATTTATAACTCTGCAGGTTTGTGAATTGCAGTGCCCTGAACCTCCATTTTATAACTCGCGTTTTTGGGAGATGGCCGCAAAAGCGCAGGATGGCTTCAGTCCCTGTTCTTGTTCCGGGGGGCAGGCTGAGCCTGTGGTTAATTCTTCTTCCTGATGGGAAAATAGAGTGACCTGTGCCTGTCCCAACACCAAGAGCTAGTCTTTCATTGCTTCCACGTCTTCCCGTTCATCCTCAGTACAAATTGCAACCTGTACGGAACAGGAGGTTAAAGGTGCTGATGCTCCAAGGAGGGAGATTGCTAGTAAAGTGGCTGGAATGGCGAACCCGGGCACAAGCAGATGAGAAATGAGGTGCGTTTTAGAAACCTTTCCCCATCATACGGTGTACCATCTTCTGGGTATCTCATGCATGTTTTCGATGTAGGAAGATGCCCTTGAACCTGGAGATTTGGGACCCATGCGATGGGTACCACGCAGTATTACTTTAAAGGGTCTGCGTTTGCTCACCCAACCTCACCAAACCTCTCAGCCGCAACAGTGTCCACCTTTATGTCTCATCCAGCTGTGGGTCTAGATATGGTCAATCCAGGTTGCATCACAGCCCCTGAACGCATTGTGTAAGAATTTCTCTCTCTTTCACTGTCTTTGTTTCATGGGTTTTTCAAAATAATTTATTTTTATAATGGGGTTTAGCTGCTTTTCACTGCTGTGTTTATGCCGCTTTTTACCCACTTGACACACTAACAGAGAGATATCAATACATAGGTTTTAAGATTATTACTAGTCAGATATATTCTTGTGTGGTGAATACGGCGTGTTGAGTCCAGTTCTCTGAGCAAGGAGTAGGTCTTGGCTATTACATATTGGGTTTATGGAACTGTATCTGAGCTAATTTGAATCCCTTGTTTTATGTATCACCCCACCTCACCTTTCCCGTTAAGCAGCCATAGTGTGTTTTCTGCATGTGTGACTCTGTTCTGTTTTCTGATTCAGTTCAAGTGTAACGGTTTTTACATTCCCTCTATAAGTGATACCTTATGAGAAGTGTCCTTTTCTCTGTGACTTATTTCACTTAGAATCGTCGTACCTAAATCCACTCATCATGCTGCTACTAGCCTTATGACATTGATTTCATGGCTGAGTGATATTCCATTGTACATAAGGACCACAACTTCTTTATCCATTTTTCTCTTTCCTGGGATATTGAAGGTGGAATGAAGTGGAGGTCCTTGTCAACAGAGCAGCCCTAAACTTTGGGGTGCTTGTGTCTTGCTGATTTTTAATTTTCCCAATTTATACCCCCATGAGTGGAAGTGCCCTATGCTCTCTAAGCTGTGTTTTTTAGATGTTTCAGGACACACCGTACACTTCTGCAGAGTGGCTGTTGGCAATTTACATCCCGCCCATCAGTATAGGAAGGCTCCCATTTCTCCATGGCCTGTCCTGCATTTCTGGTTTTGACATTTTTTTCAGCATGGCCCTTTTGACCGATGGGAAGCGAGACTTGTTTGTAGCGCTGATTTGCCTTTCCAGGTTGCTTGGTTGGCCAAAAAGGGCGTATGCGTTTTTTCCTGAATATATTCAGGAAAAAACGCATACGCCCTTTTTGGCCAAGGGCATCATTGTCAACGATTTTCTGCTTTTCATGTGATTTAAAGGCGATTCGAATCTACCTCCTGAAATCTGTTTCCTGCAATTCTGCCTTGATTTCAAATCCTCTTCTTTGCCTTCCCTCAATATATTTGTGGATGAGAGTTATCATTTATAACTCTGCAGGTTTGTGAATTGCAGTGCCCTGAACCTCCATTTTACAACTCGCTTTTTAGGGAGCTGGCCGCAAAAGCGCAGGATGGCTTCAGGCCCGGTTCTGGTTCCGGGGGGCAGGCTGATCCTGTGGTTAATTCTTCTTCCTGATGGGAAAATAGAGTGACCTGTGCCTGTCCCAACACCAAGAGCTAGTCTCTCGTTGGTTCCACGTCTTCCCGTTCATCCTCAGGACAAATTGCAACCTGTACGGAACAGGAGGTTAAAGGTGCTGATGCTCCAAGGAGGGAGATTGCTAGTAAAGTGGCTGGAATGGCGAACCCGGGCACAAGCAGATGAGAAATGAGGTGCGTTTTAGAAACCTTTCCCCATCACACGGTGTACCATCTTCTGGGTATCTCATGCATGTTTTCGATGTAGGAAGATGCCCTTGAACCTGGAGATTTGGGACCCATGCGATGGGTACCACGCAGTATTACTTTAAAGGGTCTGTGTTTGCTCACCCAACCTCACCAAACCTCTCAGCCGCAACAGTGTCCACCCTTATGTCTCATCCAGCTGTGGGTCTAGATATGGTCAATCCAGTTTGCATCACAGCCCCTGAACGCATTGTGTAAGAATTTCTCTCTCTTTCACTGTCTTTGTTTCATGGGTTTTTCAAAGAAATTTATTTTTATAATGGG
Organism: Balaenoptera borealis; assembly: GCF_965194805.1. Classification (NCBI taxonomy): domain Eukaryota; kingdom Metazoa; phylum Chordata; class Mammalia; order Artiodactyla; family Balaenopteridae; genus Balaenoptera; species Balaenoptera borealis. Next base: position 206,627 of record NW_028123694.1, read on the forward strand.
GTTTAGCTGCTTTTCACTGCTGTGTTTATGCCGCTTTACACCCACTTGACACACTAACAGAGAGATATCAATACATAGGTTTTAAGATTATTACTAGTCAGATATATTCTTGTGCGGTGAATAGGGCGTGTTGAGTCCAGTTCTCTGAGCAAGGAGTAGGTCTTGTCTATTACATATTGGGTTTATGGAACGGTATCTGAGCTAATTTGAAACCCTTGTTTTATGTATCACCCCACCTCACCTTTCCCGTTAAGCAGCCATAGTGTGTTTTCTGCATGTGTGACTCTGTTCTGTTTTGTAATTCAGTTCAAGTGTAACGGTTTTTACATTCCCTCTATAAGTGATACCTTATGAGAAGTGCCCTTTTCTGTGTGACTTATTTCACTTAGAGTCGTCGTACCTAAATCCACTCATCATGCTGGTACTAGCCTTATGACATTGATTTCACGGCTGAGTGATATTCCATTGTACATAAGGACCACAACTTCTTTATCCATTTTTCTCTTTCCTGGGATATTGAAGGTGGAATGAAGTGGAGGTCCTTGTCAACAGAGCAGCCCTAAACTTTGGGGTGCTTGTGTCTTGCTGATTTTTAATTTTCCCAATTTATAACCCCATGAGTGGAAGTGCCCTATGCTCTCTAAGCTTTGTTTTTTAGATGTTTCAGGACTCACCGTACACTTCTCCAGAGTGGCTGTTGGCAATTTACATCCCGCCCATCAGTGTAGCAAGGCTCCCATTTCTCCATGGCCTGTCCTGCATTTCTGGTTTTGACACTTTATTCAGCATGGCCTTTTTAACCGATGGGAAGCGAGACATCTTTGTAGCGCTGATTTGCCTTTCCAGGTTGCTTGGTTGGCCAAAAAGTGCGTATGCGTTTTTTCCTGAATATATTCAGGAAAAAACGCATACGCCCTTTTTGGCCAAGGGCATCATTGTCAACGTTTTGCCGCTTTTCATGTGCTTTAAAGGCGATTCGAATCTACCTCCTGAAATATGTTTCCTGCAATTCTGCCTTGATTTCAAATCCTCTTCTTTGCCTACCCTCAATATATTTGTGGACGAGAGTTATCATTTATAACTCTGCAGGTTTGTGAATTGCAGTGCCCTGAACCTCCATTTTACAACTCGCGTTTTTGGGAGATGGCCGCAAAAGCGCAGGATGGCTTCAGGCCCTCTTCTTGTTCCGGGGGGCAGGCTGAGCCTGTGGTTAATTCTTCTTCCTGATGGGAAAATAGAGTGACCTGTGCCTGTCCCAACACCAAGAGCTAGTCTTTCATTGGTTCCACGTCTTCCCGTTCATCCTCAGTACAAATTGCAACCTGTACGGAACAGGAGGTTAAAGGTGCTGATGCTCCAAGGAGGGAGATTGCTAGTAAAGTGGCTGGAATGGCGAACCCGGGCACAAGCAGATGAGAAATGAGGTGCGTTTTAGAAACCTTTCCCCATCATACGGTGTACCATCTTCTGGGTATCTCATGCATGTTTTCGATGTAGGAAGATGCCCTTGAACCTGGAGATTTGGGACCCATGCGATGGGTACCACGCAGTATTACTTTAAAAGGTCTGCGTTTGCTCACCCAACCTCACCAAACCTCTCAGCCGCAACAGTGTCCACCCTTATGTCTCATCCAGCTGTGGGTCTAGATATGGTCAATCCAGGTTGCATCACAGCCCGTGAACGCATTGTGTAAGAATTTCTCTCTCTTTCACTGTCTTTGTTTCATGGGTTTTTCAAAGTAATTTATTTTTATAAATGGGTTTAGCTGCTTTTCACTGCTGTGTTTATGCCGCTTTTCACCCACTTGACACACTAACAGAGAGATATCAATACATAGGTTTTAAGATTATTACTATTCAGATATATTCTTGTGCGGTGAATAGGGCGTGTTGAGTCCAGTTCTCTGAGCAAGGAGTAGGTCTTGTCTATTACATATTGGTTTTATGGAACGGTATCTGAGCTAATTTGAAACCCTTGTTTTATGTATCACCCCACCTCACCTTTCCCGTTAAGCAGCCATAGTGTGTTTTCTGCATGTGTGACTCTGTTCTGTTTTGTAATTCAGTTCAAGTGTAACGGTTTTTACATTCCCTCTATCAGTGATACCTTATGAGAAGTGTCCTTTTCTGTGTGACTTATTTCACTTAGAGTCGTTGTACCTAAATCCACTCATCATGCTGCTACTAGCCTTATGACATTGATTTCACGGCTGAGTGATATTCCATTGTACATAAGGACCACAACTTCTTTATCCATTTTTCTCTTTCCTGGGATATTGAAGGTGGAATGAAGTGGAGGTCCTTGTCAACAGAGCAGCCCTAAACTTTGGGGTTCTTGTGTCTTGCTGATTTTTAATTTTCCCAATTTATACCCCCATGAGTGGAAGTGCCCTATGCTCTCTAAGCTGTGTTTTTTAGATGTTTCAGGACACACCGTACACTTCTGCAGAGTGGCTGTTGGCAATTTACATCCCGCCCATCAGTATAGGAAGGCTCCCATTTCTCCATGGCCTGTCCTGCATTTCTGGTTTTGACATTTTTTTCAGCATGGCCCTTTTGACCGATGGGAAGCGAGACTTGTTTGTAGCGCTGATTTGCCTTTCCAGGTTGCTTGGTTGGCCAAAAAGGGCGTATGCGTTTTTTCCTGAATATATTCAGGAAAAAACACATACGCCCTTTTTGGCCAAGGGCATCATTGTCAACGATTTTCTGCTTTTCATGTGATTTAAAGGCGATTCGAATCTACCTCCTGAAATCTGTTTCCTGCAATTCTGCCTTGATTTCAAATCCTCTTCTTTGCCTTCCCTCAATATATTTGTGGACGAGAGTTATCATTTATAACTCTGCAGGTTTGTGAATTGCAGTGCCCTGAACCTCCATTTTACAACTCGCTTTTTAGGGAGCTGGCCGCAAAAGCGCAGGATGGCTTCAGGCCCGGTTCTGGTTCCGGGGGGCAGGCTGAGCCTGTGGTTAATTCTTCTTCCTGATGGGAAAATAGAGTGACCTGTGCCTGTCCCAACACCAAGAGCTAGTCTCTCGTTGGTTCCCCGTCTTCCCGTTCATCCTCAGGACAAATTGCAACCTGTACGGAACAGGAGGTTAAAGGTGCTGATGCTCCAAGGAGGGAGATTTCTAGTAAAGTGGCTGGAATGGCGAACCCGGGCACAAGCAGATGAGAAATGAGGTGCGTTTTAGAAACCTTTCCCCATCACACGGTGTACCATCTTCTGGGTATCTCATGCATGTTTTCGATGTAGGAAGATGCCCTTGAACCTGGAGATTTGGGACCCATGCGATGGGTACCACGCAGTATTACTTTAAAGGGTCTGCGTTTGCTCACCCAACCTCACCAAACTTCTCAGCCGCAACAGTGTCCACCCTTATGTCTCATCCAGCTGTGGGTCTAGATATGGTCAATCCAGGTTGCATCACAGCCCCTGAACGCATTGTGTAAGAATTTCTCTCTCTTTCACTGTCTTTGTTTCATGGGTTTTTCAAAGTAATTTATTTTTATAATGGGGTTTAGCTGCTTTTCACTGCTGTGTTTATGCCGCTTTTTACCCACTTGACACACTAACAGAGAGATATCAATACATAGGTTTTAAGATTATTACTAGTCAGATATATTCTTGTGCGGTGAATAGGGCGTGTTGAGTCCAGTTCTCTGAGCAAGGAGTAGGTCTTGTCTATTACATATTGGGTTTATGGAACGGTATCTGAGCTAATTTGAAACCCTTGTTTTATGTATCACGCCACCTCACCTTTCCCGTTAAGCAGCCATAGTGTGTTTTCTGCATGTGTGACTCTGTTCTGTTTTGTAATTCAGTTCAAGTGTAACGGTTTTTACATTCCCTCTATCAGTGATACCTTATGAGAAGTGTCCGTTTCTGTTTGACTTATTTCACTTTGAATCGTCGTACCTAAATCCACTCATCATGCTGCTACTAGCCTTATGACAGTGATTTCATGGCTGAGTGATATTCCATTGTACATAAGGACCACAACTTCTTTATCCATTTTTCTCTTTCCTGGGATATTGAAGGTGGAATGAAGTGGAGGTCCTTGTCAACAGAGCAGCCCTAAACTTTGGGTTGCTTGTGTCTTGCTGATTTTTAATTTTCCCAATTTATACCCCCATGAGTGGATGTGCCCTATGCTCTCTTAGCTTTGCTTTTTAGAAGTTTCAGGACTCACCGTACACTTCTCCAGAGTGGCTGTTGACAATTTACATCCCGCCCATCACTGTAGCAAGGCTCCCATTTCTCCATGGCCTGTCCTGCATTTCTGGTTTTGACACTTTTTTCAGCATGGCCCTTTTGACCGATGGGAAGCGAGACATCTTTGTAGCGCTGATTTGCCTTTCCAGGTTGCTTGGTTGGCCAAAAAGGGCGTATGCGTTTTTTCCTGAATATATTCAGGAAAAAACGCATACGCCCTATTTGGCCAAGGGCATCATTGTCAACGTTTTGCCGCTTTTCATGTGCTTTAAAGGCGATTCGAATCTACCTCCTGAAATCTGTTTCCTGCAATTCTGCCTTGATTTCAAATCCTCTTCTTTGCCTTCCCTCAATATATTTGTGGACGAGAGTTATCATTTATAAGTCTGCAGGTTTGTGAATTGCAGTGCCCTGAACCTCCATTTTACAACTCGCTTTTTAGGGAGCTGGCCGCAATAGCACAGGATGGCTTCAGGCCCTGTTCTGGTTCCGGGTGGCAGGCTGAGCCTGTGGTTAATTCTTCTTCCTGATGGGAAAATAGAGTGACCTGTGCCTGTCCCAACACCAAGAGCTAGTCTCTCATTGGTTCCACGTCTTCCAGTTCATCCTCAGGACAAATTGCAACCTGTACGGAAGAGGAGGTTAAAGGTGCTGATGCTCCAAGGAGGGAGATTGCTAGTAAAGTGGCTGGAATGGCGAACCCGGGCACAAGCAGATGAGAAATGAGGTGCGTTTTAGAAACCTTTCCCCATCACACGGTGTACCATCTTCTGGGTTTCTCATGCATGTTTTCGATGTAGGAAGATGCCCTTGAACCTGGAGATTTGGGACCCATGCGATGGGTACCACGCAGTATTACTTTAAAGGGTCTGCGTTTGCTCACCCAACCTCACCAAACCTCTCAGCCGCAACAGTGTCCACCCTTATGTCTCATCCAGCTGTGGGTCTAGATATGGTCAATCCAGGTTGCATCACAGCCCCTGAACGCATTGTGTAAGAATTTCTCTCTCTTTCACTGTCTTTGTTTCATGGGTTTTTCAAAGAATTTATTTTTATAATGGGGTTTAGCTGCTTTTCACTGCTGTGTTTATGCCGCTTTTTAACCACTTGACACACTAACAGAGAGATATCAGTACATATTTTTTAAGATTATTACTAGTCAGATGTATTCTTGTGCGGTGAATAGGGCGTGTTGAGTCCAGTTCTCTGAGCAAGGAGTAGGTCTTGTCTATTACATATTGGTTTTATGGAACGGTATCTGAGCTAATTTGAAACCCTTGTTTTATGTATCACCCCACCTCACCTTTCCCGTTAAGCAGCCATAGTGTGTTTTCTGCATGTGTGACTCTGTTCTGTTTTGTAATTCAGTTCAAGTGTAACGGTTTTTACATTCCCTCTATAAGTGATACCTTATGAGAAGTGCCCTTTTCTGTGTGACTTATTTCACTTAGAGTCATCGTACCTAAATCCACTCATCATGCTGGTACTAGCCTTATGACATTGATTTCACGGCTGAGTGATATTCCATTGTACATAAGGACCACAACTTCTTTATCCATTTTTCTCTTTCCTGGGATATTGAAGGTGGAATGAAGTGGAGGTCCTTGTCAACAGAGCAGCCCTAAACTTTGGGGTGCTTGTGTCTTGCTGATTTTTAATTTTCCCAATTTATAACCCCATGAGTGGAAGTGCCCTATGCTCTCTAAGCTTTGTTTTTTAGATGTTTCAGGACTCACCGTACACTTCTCCAGAGTGGCTGTTGGCAATTTACATCCCGCCCATCAGTGTAGCAAGGCTCCCATTTCTCCATGGCCTGTCCTGCATTTCTGGTTTTGACACTTTATTCAGCATGGCCTTTTTAACCGATGGGAAGCGAGACATCTTTGTAGCGCTGATTTGCCTTTCCAGGTTGCTTGGTTGGCCAAAAAGTGCGTATGCGTTTTTTCCTGAATATATTCAGGAAAAAACGCATACGCCCTTTTTGGCCAAGGGCATCATTGTCAACGTTTTGCCGCTTTTCATGTGCTTTAAAGGCGATTCGAATCTACCTCCTGAAATATGTTTCCTGCAATTCTGCCTTGATTTCAAATCCTCTTCTTTGCCTACCCTCAATATATTTGTGGACGAGAGTTATCATTTATAACTCTGCAGGTTTGTGAATTGCAGTGCCCTGAACCTCCATTTTACAACTCGCGTTTTTGGGAGATGGCCGCAAAAGCGCAGGATGGCTTCAGGCCCTCTTCTTGTTCCGGGGGGCAGGCTGAGCCTGTGGTTAATTCTTCTTCCTGATGGGAAAATAGAGTGACCTGTGCCTGTCCCAACACCAAGAGCTAGTCTTTCATTGGTTCCACGTCTTCCCGTTCATCCTCAGTACAAATTGCAACCTGTACGGAACAGGAGGTTAAAGGTGCTGATGCTCCAAGGAGGGAGATTGCTAGTAAAGTGGCTGGAATGGCGAACCCGGGCACAAGCAGATGAGAAATGAGGTGCGTTTTAGAAACCTTTCCCCATCATACGGTGTACCATCTTCTGGGTATCTCATGCATGTTTTCGATGTAGGAAGATGCCCTTGAACCTGGAGATTTGGGACCCATGCGATGGGTACCACGCAGTATTACTTTAAAAGGTCTGCGTTTGCTCACCCAACCTCACCAAACCTCTCAGCCGCAACAGTGTCCACCCTTATGTCTCATCCAGCTGTGGGTCTAGATATGGTCAATCCAGGTTGCATCACAGCCCGTGAACGCATTGTGTAAGAATTTCTCTCTCTTTCACTGTCTTTGTTTCATGGGTTTTTCAAAGTAATTTATTTTTATAAATGGGTTTAGCTGCTTTTCACTGCTGTGTTTATGCCGCTTTTCACCCACTTGACACACTAACAGAGAGATATCAATACATAGGTTTTAAGATTATTACTATTCAGATATATTCTTGTGCGGTGAATAGGGCGTGTTGAGTCCAGTTCTCTGAGCAAGGAGTAGGTCTTGTCTATTACATATTGGTTTTATGGAACGGTATCTGAGCTAATTTGAAACCCTTGTTTTATGTATCACCCCACCTCACCTTTCCCGTTAAGCAGCCATAGTGTGTTTTCTGCATGTGTGACTCTGTTCTGTTTTGTAATTCAGTTCAAGTGTAACGGTTTTTACATTCCCTCTATCAGTGATACCTTATGAGAAGTGTCCTTTTCTGTGTGACTTATTTCACTTAGAGTCGTTGTACCTAAATCCACTCATCATGCTGCTACTAGCCTTATGACATTGATTTCACGGCTGAGTGATATTCCATTGTACATAAGGACCACAACTTCTTTATCCATTTTTCTCTTTCCTGGGATATTGAAGGTGGAATGAAGTGGAGGTCCTTGTCAACAGAGCAGCCCTAAACTTTGGGGTGCTTGTGTCTTGCTGATTTTTAATTTTCCCAATTTATACCCCCATGAGTGGAAGTGCCCTATGCTCTCTAAGCTGTGTTTTTTAGATGTTTCAGGACACACCGTACACTTCTGCAGAGTGGCTGTTGGCAATTTACATCCCGCCCATCAGTATAGGAAGGCTCCCATTTCTCCATGGCCTGTCCTGCATTTCTGGTTTTGACATTTTTTTCAGCATGGCCCTTTTGACCGATGGGAAGCGAGACTTGTTTGTAGCGCTGATTTGCCTTTCCAGGTTGCTTGGTTGGCCAAAAAGGGCGTATGCGTTTTTTCCTGAATATATTCAGGAAAAAACGCATACGCCCTTTTTGGCCAAGGTCATCATTGTCAACGATTTTCTGCTTTTCATGTGATTTAAAGGCGATTCGAATCTACCTCCTGAAATCTGTTTCCTGCAATTCTGCCTTGATTTCAAATCCTCTTCTTTGCCTTCCCTCAATATATTTGTGGACGAGAGTTATCATTTATAACTCTGCAGGTTTGTGAATTGCAGTGCCCTGAACCTCCATTTTACAACTCGCTTTTTAGGGAGCTGGCCGCAAAAGCGCAGGATGGCTTCAGGCCCGGTTCTGGTTCCGGGGGGCAGGCTGAGCCTGTGGTTAATTCTTCTTCCTGATGGGAAAATAGAGTGACCTGTGCCTGTCCCAACACCAAGAGCTAGTCTCTCGTTGGTTCCACGTCTTCCCGTTCATCCTCAGGACAAATTGCAACCTGTACGGAACAGGAGGTTAAAGGTGCTGATGCTCCAAGGAGGGAGATTTCTAGTAAAGTGGCTGGAATGGCGAACCCGGGCACAAGCAGATGAGAAATGAGGTGCGTTTTAGAAACCTTTCCCCATCACACGGTGTACCATCTTCTGGGTATCTCATGCATGTTTTCGATGTAGGAAGATGCCCTTGAACCTGGAGATTTGGGACCCATGCGATGGGTACCACGCAGTATTACTTTAAAGGGTCTGCGTTTGCTCACCCAACCTCACCAAACTTCTCAGCCGCAACAGTGTCCACCCTTATGTCTCATCCAGCTGTGGGTCTAGATATGGTCAATCCAGGTTGCATCACAGCCCCTGAACGCATTGTGTAAGAATTTCTCTCTCTTTCACTGTCTTTGTTTCATGGGTTTTTCAAAGTAATTTATTTTTATAATGGGGTTTAGCTGCTTTTCACTGCTGTGTTTATGCCGCTTTTTACCCACTTGACACACTAACAGAGAGATATCAATACATAGGTTTTAAGATTATTACTAGTCAGATATATTCTTGTGCGGTGAATAGGGCGTGTTGAGTCCAGTTCTCTGAGCAAGGAGTAGGTCTTGTCTATTACATATTGGGTTTATGGAACGGTATCTGAGCTAATTTGAAACCCTTGTTTTATGTATCACCCCACCTCACCTTTCCCGTTAAGCAGCCATAGTGTGTTTTCTGCATGTGTGACTCTGTTCTGTTTTGTAATTCAGTTCAAGTGTAACGGTTTTTACATTCCCTCTATCAGTGATACCTTATGAGAAGTGTCCTTTTCTGTGTGACTTATTTCACTTAGAGTCGTCGTACCTAAATCCACTCATCATGCTGCTACTAGCCTTATGACATTGATTTCACGGCTGAGTGATATTCCATTGTACATAAGGACCACAACTTCTTTATCCATTTTTCTCTTTCCTGGGATATTGAAGGTGGAATGAAGTGGAGGTCCTTGTCAACAGAGCAGCCCTAAACTTTGGGGTGCTTGTGTCTTGCTGATTTTTCATTTTCCCAATTTATAACCCCATGAGTGGAAGTGCCCTATGCTCTCTAAGCTTTGCTTTTTAGACGTTTCAGGACTCACCGTACACTTCTCCAGAGTGGCTGTTGACAATTTACATCCCGCCCATCAGTGTAGCAAGGCTCCCATTTCTCCATGGCCTGTCCTGCATTTCTGGTTTTGACACTTTTTTCAGCATGGCCCTTTTGACCAATGGGAAGCGAGACATCTTTGTAGCGCTGATTTGCCTTTCCAGGTTGCTTGGTTGGCCAAAATGGCGTATGCGTTTTTTCCTGAATATATTCAGGAAAAAACGCATACGCCCTTTTTGGCCAAGGGCATCATTGTCAACGTTTTGTCGCTTTTCATGTGCTTTAAAGGCGATTCGAATCTACCTCCTGAAATCTGTTTCCTGCAATTCTGCCTTGATTTCAAATCCTCTTCTTTGCCTTCCCTCAATATATTTGTGGATGAGAGTTATCATTTATAACTCTGCAGGTTTGTGAATTGCAGTGCCCTGAACCTCCATTTTACAACTCGCTTTTTAGGGAGCTGGCCGCAAAAGCGCAGGATGGCTTCAGGCCCTGTTCTGCGTCCGGGGGGCAGGCTGAGCCTGTGGTTAATTCTTCTTCCTGATGGGAAAATAGAGTGACCTGTGCCTGTCCCAACACCAAGAGCTAGTCTTTCATTGGTTCCACGTCTTCCCGTTCATCCTCAGTACTAATTGCAACCTGTACGGAACAGGAGGTTAAAGGTGCTGATGCTCCAAGGAGGGAGATTGCTAGTAAAGTGGCTGGAATGGCGAACCCGGGCACAAGCAAATGAGAAATGAGGTGCGTTTTAGAAACCTTTCCCCATCACACGGTGTACCATCTTCAGGGTATCTCATGCATGTTTTCGATGTAGGAAGATGCCCTTGAACCTGGAGATTTGGGACCCATGCGATGGGTACCACGCAGTATTACTTTAAAGGGTCTGCGTTTGCTCACCCAACCTCACCAAACCTCTCAGCCACAACAGTGTCCACCCTTAGGTCTCATCCAGCTGTGGGTCTAGATATGGTCAATCCAGGTTGCATCACAGCCCCTGAACGCATTGTGTAAGAATTTCGCTCTCTTTCACTGTCTTTGTTTCACGGGTTTTTCAAAGTAATTTATTTTTATAATGGGGTTCAGCTGCTTTTCACTGCTGTGTTTATGCCGCTTTACACCCACTTGACACACTAACAGAGAGATATCAATACATAGGTTTTAAGTTTATTACTAGACAGATATATTCTTGTGCGGTGAATAGGGCGTGTTGAGTCCAGTTCTCTGAGCAAGGAGTAGGTCTTGTCTATTACATATTGGGTTTATGGAACGGTATCTGAGCTAATTTGAAACCCTTGTTTTATGTATCACCCCACCTCACCTTTCCCGTTAAGCAGCCATAGTGTGTTTTCTGCATGTGTGACTCTGTTCTGTTTTGTAATTCAGTTCAAGTGTAACGGTTTTTACATTCCCTCTATCAGTGATACCTTATGAGAAGTGTCCTTTTCTGTGTGACTTATTTCACTTAGAGTCGTCGTACCTAAATCCACTCATCATGCTGCTACTAGCCTTATGACATTGATTTCATGGCTGAGTGATATTCCATTGTACATAAGGACCACAACTTCTTTATCCAGTTTTCTCTTTCCTGGGATATTGAAGGTGGAATGAAGTGGAGGTCCTTGTCAACAGAGCAGCCCTAAACTTTGGGGTGCTTGTGTCTTGCTGATTTTTCATTTTCCCAATTTATACCCCCATGAGTGGAAGTGCCCTATGCTCTCTAAGCTTTGCTTTTTAGACGTTTCAGGACTCACCGTACACTTCTCCAGAGTGGCTGTTGACAATTTACATCCCGCCCATCAGTGTAGCAAGGCTCCCATTTCTCCATGGCCTGTCCTGCATTTCTGGTTTTGAGACTTTTTTCAGCATGGCCCTTTTGACCGATGGGAAGCGAGACATCTTTGTAGCGCTGATTTGCCTTTCCAGGTTGCTTGGTTGGCCAAAAAGGGCGTATGCGTTTTTTCCTGAATATATTCAGGAAAAAACGCATACGCCCTTTTTGGCCAAGGGCATCATTGTCAACGTTTTTCCGCTTTTCATGTGCTTTAAAGGCGATTCGAATCTACCTCCTGAAATCTGTTTCCTGCAATTCTGCCTTGATTTCAAATCCTCTTCTTTGCCTTCCCTCAATATATTTGTGGATGAGAGTTATCATTTATAACTCTGCAGGTTTGTGAATTGCAGTGCCCTGAACCTCCATTTTACAACTCGCTTTTTAGGGAGCTGGCCGCAAAAGCGCAGGATGGCTTCAGGCCCTGTTCTGGTTCTGGGGGGCAGGCTGAGCCTGTGGTTAATTCTTCTTCCTGATGGGAAAATAGAGTGACCTGTGCCTGTCCCAACACCAAGAGCTAGTCTTTCATTGTTTCCACGTCTTCCCGTTCATCCTCAGTACAAATTGCAACCTGTACGGAACAGGAGGTTAAAGGTGCTGATGCTCCAAGGAGGGAGATTGCTAGTAAAGTGGCTGGAATGGCGAACCCGGGCACAAGCAGATGAGAAATGAGGTGCGTTTTAGAAACCTTTCCCCATCACACGGTGTACCATCTTCTGGGTATCTCATGCATGTTTTCGATGTAGGAAGATGCCCTTGAAGCTTGAGATTTGGGACCCATGCGATGGGTACCACGCAGTATTACTTTAAAGGGTCTGCGTTTGCTCACCCAACCTCACCAAACCTCTCAGCCGCAACAGTGTCCACCCTTATGTCTCATCCAGCTGTGGGTCTAGATATGGTCAATCCAGGTTGCATCACAGCCCCTGAACGCATTGTGTAAGAATTTCTCTCTCTTTCACTGTCTTTGTTTCATGGGTTTTTCAAAATAATTTATTTTTATAATGGGGTTTAGCTGCTTTTCACTGCTGTGTTTATGCCGCTTTTTACCCACTTGACACACTAACAGAGAGATATCAATACATAGGTTTTAAGATTATTACTAGTCAGATATATTCTTGTGTGGTGAATAGGGCGTGTTGAGTCCAGTTCTCTGAGCAAGGAGTAGGTCTTGTCTATTACATATTGGGTTTATGGAACGGTATCTGAGCTAATTTGAAACCCTTGTTTTATGTGTCACCCCACCTCACCTTTCCCGTTAAGCAGCCATAGTGTGTTTTCTGCATGTGTGACTCTGTTCTGTTTTGTAATTCAGTTCAAGTGTAACGGTTTTTACATTCCCTCTATCAGTGATACCTTATGAGAAGTGTCCTTTTCTGTGTGACTTATTTCACTTAGAATCGTCGTACCTAAATCCACTCATCATGCTGCTACTAGCCTTATGACATTGATTTCATGGCTGAGTGATATTCCATTGTACATAAGGACCACAACTTCTTTATCCATTTTTCTCTTTCCTGGGATATTGAAGGTGGAATGAAGTGGAGGTCCTTGTCAACAGAGCAGCCCTAAACTTTGGGGTGCTTGTGTCTTGCTGATTTTTAATTTTCCCAATTTATACCCCCATGAGTGGAAGTGCCCTATGCTCTCTAAGCTTTGCTTTTTAGACTTTTCAGGACTTACCGTACGCTTCTCCAGAGTGGCTGTTGACAATTTACATCCCGCCCATCAGTGTAGCAAGGCTCCCATTTCTCCATGGCCTGTCCTGCATTTCTGGTGTTGACACTTTTTTCAGCATGGCCCTTTTGACCGATGGGAAGCGAGACATCTTTGTAGCGCTGATTTGCCTTTCCAGGTTGCTTGGTTGGCCAAAAAGGGCGTATGCGTTTTTTCCTGAATATCTTCAGGAAAAAACGCATACGCCCTTTTTGGCCAAGGGCATCATTGTCAACGTTTTGCCGCTTTTCATGTGCTTTAAAGGCGATTCGAATCTACCTCCTGAAATCTGTTTCCTGCAATTCTGCCTTGATTTCAAATCCTCTTCTTTGCCTTCCCTCAATATGTTTGTGGACGAGAGTTATCATTTATAACTCTGCAGGTTTGTGAATTGCAGTGCCCTGAACCTCCATTTTACAACTCGCTTTTTAGGGAGCTGGCCGCAAAAGCGCAGGATGCCTTCAGGCCCTGTTCTGGTTCCGGGGGCAGGCTGAGCCTGTGGTTAATTCTTCTTCCTGATGGGAAAATAGAGTGACCTGTGCCTGTCCCAACACCAAGAGCTAGTCTCTCATTGGTTCCACGTCTTCCAGTTCATCCTCAGGACAAATTGCAACCTGTACGGAACAGGAGCTTAAAGGTGCTGATGCTCCAAGTAGGGAGATTGCTAGTAAAGCGGCTGGAATAGCGAACCCGGCCACAAGGAGATGAGAAATGAGGTGCGTTTTAGAAACCTTTCCACATCACACGGTGTACCATCTTCTGGGTTTCTCATGCATGTTTTCGATGTAGGAAGATGCCCTTGAACCTGGAGATTTGTGACCCATGCGATGGGTACCATGCAGTATTACTGTAAAGGGTCTCCGTTTGCTCACCCAACCTCACCAAACCTCTCAGCCGCAACAGTGTCCACCCTTATGTCTCATCCAGCTGTGGGTCTAGATATGGTCAATCCAGGTTGCATCACAGCCCCTGAACGAATTGTGTAAGAATTTCGCTCTCTTTCACTGTCTTTGTTTCATGGGTTTTTCAAAGTAATTTATTTTTATAATGGGGTTTAGCTGCTTTTCACTGCTGTGTTTATGCCGCTTTACACCCACTTGACACACTAACAGAGAGATATCTATACATAGGTTTTAAGATTATTACTAGTCAGATATATTCTTGTGCGGTGAATAGGGCGTGTTGAGTCCAGTTCTCTGAGCAAGGAGTAGGTCTTGTCTATTACATATTGGTTTTATGGAACGGTATCTGAGCTAATTTGAAACCCTTGTTTTATGTATCACCCCACCTCACCTTTCCCGTGAAGCAGCCATAGTGTGTTTTCTGCATGTGTGACTCTGTTCTGTTTTGTAATTCAGTTCAAGTGTAACGGTTTTTACATTCCCTCTATCAGTGATACCTTATGAGAAGTGTCCTTTTCTGTGTGACTTATTTCACTTAGAATCGTCGTACCTAAATCCACTCATCATGCTGCTACTAGCCTTATGACATTGATTTCATGGCTGAGTGATATTCCATTGTACATAAGGACCACAACTTCTTTATCCATTTTTCTCTTTCCTGGGATATTGAAGGTGGAATGAAGTGGAGGTCCTTGTCAACAGAGCAGCCCTAAACTTTGGGGTGCTTGTGTCTTGCTGATTTTTAATTTTCCCAATTTATACCCCCATGAGTGGAAGTGCCCTATGCTCTCTAAGCTTTGCTTTTTAGACGTTTCAGGACTCACCGTACGCTTCTCCAGAGTGGCTGTTGACAATTTACATCCCGCCCATCAGTGTAGCAAGGCTCCCATTTCTCCATGGCCTGTCCTGCATTTCTGGTTTTGACACTTTTTTCAGCATGGCCCTTTTGGCCGATGGGAAGCGAGACATCTTTGTAGCGCTGATTTGCCTTTCCAGGTTGCTTGGTTGGCCAAAAAGGGCGTATGCGTTTTTTCCTGAATATATTCAGGAAAAAACGCATACGCCCTTTTTGGCCAAGGGCATCATTGTCAACGTTTTGCCGCTTTTCATGTGCTTTAAAGGCGATTCGAATCTACCTCCTGAAATCTGTTTCCTGCAATTCTGCCTTGATTTCAAATCCTCTTCTTTGCCTTCCCTCAATATATTTGTGGACGAGAGTTATCATTTATAACTCTGCAGGTTTGTGAATTGCAGTGCCCTGAACCTCCATTTTACAACTCGCGTTTTTGGGAGATGGCCGCAAAAGCGCAGGATGGCTTCAGGCCCTGTTCTTGTTCCGGGGGGCAGGCTGAGCCTGTGGTTAATTCTTCTTCCTGATGGGAAAATAGAGTGACCTGTGCCTGTCCCAACACCAAGAGATAGTCTCTCATTGGTTTCACGTCTTCCCGTTCATCCTCAGGACAAATTGCAACCTGTACGGAACAGGAGGTTAAAGGTGATGATGCTCCAAGGAGGGAGATTGCTAGTAAAGTGGCTGGAATGGCGAACCCGAGCACAAGGAGATGAGAAATGAGGTGCGTTTTAGAAACCTTTCCCCATCACACGGTGTACCATCTTCTGGGTTTCTCATGCATGTTTCCGATGTAGGAAGATGCCCTTGAACCTGGAGATTTGGGACCCATGCGATGGGTACCACGCAGTATTACTTTAAAGGGGCTGCGTTTGCTCACCCAACCTCACCAAACCTCTCAGCCGCAACAGTGTCCACCCTTATGTCTCATCCAGCTGTGGGTCTAGATATGGTCAATCCAGGTTGCATCACAGCCCCTGAACGCATTGTGTAAGAATTTCGCTCTCTTTCACTGTCTTTGTTTCATGGGTTTTTCAAAGTAATTTATTTTTATAATGGGGTTTAGCTGCTTTTCACTGCTGTGTTTATGCCGCTTTACACCCACTTGACACACTAACAGAGAGATATCAATACATAGGTTTTAAGATTATTACTAGTCAGATATATTCTTGTGCGGTGAATAGGGCGTGTTGAGTCCAGTTCTCTGAGCAAGGAGTAGGTCTTGTCTATTACATATTGGGTTTATGGAACGGTATCTGAGCTAATTTGAAACCCTTGTTTTATGTATCACCCCACCTCACCTTTCCCGTTAAGCAGCCATAGTGTGTTTTCTGCATGTGTGACTCTGTTCTGTTTTGTAATTCAGTTCAAGTGTAACGGTTTTTACATTCCCTCTATAAGTGATACCTTATGAGAAGTGTCCTTTTCTGTGTGACTTATTTCACTTAGAGTCGTCGTACCTAAATCCACTCATCATGCTGCTACTAGCCTTATGACATTGATTTCATGGCTGAGTGATATTCCATTGTACATAAGGACCACAACTTCTTTATCCATTTTTCTCTTTCCTGGGATATTGAAGGTGGAATGAAGTGGAGGTCCTTGTCAACAGAGCAGCCCTAAACTTTGGGGTGCTTGTGTCTTGCTGATTTTTAATTTTCCCAATTTATACCCCCATGAGTGGAAGTGCCCTATGCTCTCTAAGCTTTGCTTTTTAGACGTTTCAGGACTCACCGTACACTTCTCCAGAGTGGCTGTTGACAATTTACATCCCGCCCATCAGTGTAGCAAGGCTCCCATTTCTCCATGGCCTGTCCTGCATTTTTGGTTTTGAGACTTTTTTCAGCATGGCCCTTTTGACCGATGGGAAGCGAGACATCTTTGTAGCGCTGATTTGCCTTTCCAGGTTGCTTGGTTGGCCAAAAAGGGCGTATGCGTTTTTTCCTGAATATATTCAGGAAAAAACGCATACGCCCTTTTTGGCCAAGGGCATCATTATCAACGTTTTGCCGCTTTTCATGTGCTTTAAAGGCGATTCGAATCTACCTCCTGAAATCTGTTTCCTGCAATTCTGCCTTGATTTCAAATCCTCTTCTTTGCCTTCCCTCAATATATTTGTGGACGAGAGTTATCATTTATAACTCTGCAGGTTTGTGAATTGCAGTGCCCTGAACCTCCATTTTACAGCTTGCTTTTTAGGGAGCTGGCCGCAAAACGCAGGATGCCTTCAGGCCCTGTTCTGGTTCCGGGGGGCAGGCTGAGCCTGTGGTTAATTCTTCTTCCTGATGGGAAAATAGAGTGACCTGTGCCTGTCCCAACACCAAGAGCTAGTCTCTCATTGGTTCCACGTCTTCCAGTTCATCCTCAGGACAAATTGCAACCTGTACGGAACAGGAGCTTAAAGGTGCTGATGCTCCAAGTAGGGAGATTGCTAGTAAAGCGGCTGGAATAGCGAACCCGGCCACAAGGAGATGAGAAATGAGGTGCGTTTTAGAAACTTTTCCACATCACACGGTGTACCATCTTCTGGGTTTCTCATGCATGTTTTCGATGTAGGAAGATGCCCTTGAACCTGGAGATTTGTGACCCATGCGATGGGTACCATGCAGTATTACTGTAAAGGGTCTGCGTTTGCTCACCCAACCTCACCAAACCTCTCAGCCCCAAGAGTGTCCACCCTTATGTCTCATCCAGCTGTGGGTCTAGATATGGTCAATCCAGGTTGCATCACAGCCCCTGAACGAATTGTGTAAGAATTTCGCTCTCTTTCACTGTCTTTGTTTCATGGGTTATTCAAAGTAATTTATTTTTATAATGGGGTTTAGCTGCTTTTCACTTCTGTGTTTATGCCGCTTTACACCCACTTGACACACTAACAGAGAGATATCTATACATAGGTTTTAAGATTATTACTAGTCAGATATATTCTTGTGCGGTGAATAGGGCGTGTTGAGTCCAGTTCTCTGAGCAAGGAGTAGGTCTTGTCTATTACATATTGGTTTTATGGAACGGTATCTGAGCTAATTTGAAACCCTTGTTTTATGTATCACCCCACCTCACCTTTCCCGTGAAGCAGCCATAGTGTGTTTTCTGCATGTGTGACTCTGTTCTGTTTTGTAATTCAGTTCAAGTGTAACGGTTTTTACATTCCCTCTATCAGTGATACCTTATGAGAAGTGTCCTTTTCTGTGTGACTTATTTCACTTAGAATCGTCGTACCTAAATCCACTCATCATGCTGCTACTAGCCTTATGACATTGATTTCATGGCTGAGTGATATTCCATTGTACATAAGGACCACAACTTCTTTATCCATTTTTCTCTTTCCTGGGATATTGAAGGTGGAATGAAGTGGAGGTCCTTGTCAACAGAGCAGCCCTAAACTTTGGGGTGCTTGTGTCTTGCTGATTTTTAATTTTCCCAATTTATACCCCCATGAGTGGAAGTGCCCTATGCTCTCTAAGCTTTGCTTTTTAGACGTTTCAGGACTCACCGTACGCTTCTCCAGAGTGGCTGTTGACAATTTACATCCCGCCCATCAGTGTAGCAAGGCTCCCATTTCTCCATGGCCTGTCCTGCATTTCTGGTTTTGACACTTTTTTCAGCATGGCCCTTTTGACCGATGGGAAGTGACACATCTTTGTAGCGCTGATTTGCCTTTCCAGGTTGCTTGGTTGGCCAAAAAGGGCGTATGCGTTTTTTCCTGAATATATTCAGGAAAAAACGCATACGCCCTTTTTGGCCAAGGGCATCATTGTCAACGTTTTGCCGCTTTTCATGTGCTTTAAAGGCGATTCGAATCTACCTCCTGAAATCTGTTTCCTGCAATTCTGCCTTGATTTCAAATCCTCATCTTTGCCTTCCCTCAATATATTTGTGGACGAGAGTTATCATTTATAACTCTGCAGGTTTGTGAATTGCAGTGCCCTGAACCTCCATTTTACAACTCGCGTTTTTGGGAGATGGCCGCAAAAGCGCAGGATGGCTTCAGGCCCTGTTCTTGTTCCGGGGGGCAGGCTGACCCTGTGGTTAATTCTTCTTCCTGATGGGAAAATAGAGTGACCTGTGCCTGTCCCAACACCAAGAGATAGTCTCTCATTGGTTTCACGTCTTCCCGTTCATCCTCAGGACAAATTGCAACCTGTACGGAACAGGAGGTTAAAGGTGATGATGCTCCAAGGAGGGAGATTGCTAGTAAAGTGGCTGGAATGGCGAACCCGAGCACAAGGAGATGAGAAATGAGGTGCGTTTTAGAAACCTTTCCCCATCACACGGTGTACCATCTTCTGGGTTTCTCATGCATGTTTCCGATGTAGGAAGATGCCCTTGAACCTGGAGATTTGGGACCCATGCGATGGGTACCACGCAGTATTACTTTAAAGGGGCTGCGTTTGCTCACCCAACCTCACCAAACCTCTCAGCCGCAACAGTGTCCACCCTTATGTCTCATTCAGCTGTGGGTCTAGATATGGTCAATCCAGGTTGCATCACAGCCCCTGAACGCATTGTGTAAGAATTTCGCTCTCTTTCACTGTCTTTGTTTCATGGGTTTTTCAAAGTAATTTATTTTTATAATGGGGTTTAGCTGCTTTTCACTGCTGTGTTTATGCCGCTTTACACCCACTTGACACACTAACAGAGAGATATCAATACATAGGTTTTAAGATTATTACTAGTCAGATATATTCTTGTGCGGTGAATAGGGCGTGTTGAGTCCAGTTCTCTGAGCAAGGAGTAGGTCTTGTCTATTACATATTGGGTTTATGGAACGGTATCTGAGCTAATTTGAAACCCTTGTTTTATGTATCACCCCACCTCACCTTTCCCGTTAAGCAGCCATAGTGTGTTTTCTGCATGTGTGACTCTGTTCTGTTTTGTAATTCAGTTCAAGTGTAACGGTTTTTACATTCCCTCTATAAGTGATACCTTATGAGAAGTGTCCTTTTCTGTGTGACTTATTTCACTTAGAGTCGTCGTACCTAAATCCACTCATCATGCTGCTACTAGCCTTATGACATTGATTTCATGGCTGAGTGATATTCCATTGTACATAAGGACCACAACTTCTTTATCCATTTTTCTCTTTCCTGGGATATTGAAGGTGGAATGAAGTGGAGGTCCTTGTCAACAGAGCAGCCCTAAACTTTGGGGTGCTTGTGTCTTGCTGATTTTTAATTTTCCCAATTTATACCCCCATGAGTGGAAGTGCCCTATGCTCTCTAAGCTTTGCTTTTTAGACGTTTCAGGACTCACCGTACACTTCTCCAGAGTGGCTGTTGACAATTTACATCCCGCCCATCAGTGTAGCAAGGCTCCCATTTCTCCATGGCCTGTCCTGCATTTTTGGTTTTGAGACTTTTTTCAGCATGGCCCTTTTGACCGATGGGAAGCGAGACATCTTTGTAGCGCTGATTTGCCTTTCCAGGTTGCTTGGTTGGCCAAAAAGGGCGTATGCGTTTTTTCCTGAATATATTCAGGAAAAAACGCATACGCCCTTTTTGGCCAAGGGCATCATTATCAACGTTTTGCCGCTTTTCATGTGCTTTAAAGGCGATTCGAATCTACCTCCTGAAATCTGTTTCCTGCAATTCTGCCTTGATTTCAAATCCTCTTCTTTGCCTTCCCTCAATATATTTGTGGACGAGAGTTATCATTTATAACTCTGCAGGTTTGTGAATTGCAGTGCCCTGAACCTCCATTTTACAGCTCGCTTTTTAGGGAGCTGGCCGCAAAAGCGCAGGATGCCTTCAGGCCCTGTTCTGGTTCTGGGGGGCAGGCTGAGCCTGTGGTTAATTCTTCTTCCTGATGGGAAAATAGAGTGACCTGTGCCTGTCCCAACACCAAGAGCTAGTCTCTCATTGGTTCCACGTCTTCCAGTTCATCCTCAGGACAAATTGCAACCTGTACGGAACAGGAGCTTAAAGGTGCTGATGCTCCAAGTAGGGAGATTGCTAGTAAAGCGGCTGGAATAGCGAACCCGGCCACAAGGAGATGAGAAATGAGGTGCGTTTTAGAAACTTTTCCACATCACACGGTGTACCATCTTCTGGGTTTCTCATGCATGTTTTCGATGTAGGAAGATGCCCTTGAACCTGGAGATTTGTGACCCATGCGATGGGTACCATGCAGTATTACTGTAAAGGGTCTGCGTTTGCTCACCCAACCTCACCAAACCTCTCAGCCCCAAGAGTGTCCACCCTTATGTCTCATCCAGCTGTGGGTCTAGATATGGTCAATCCAGGTTGCATCACAGCCCCTGAACGAATTGTGTAAGAATTTCGCTCTCTTTCACTGTCTTTGTTTCATGGGTTATTCAAAGTAATTTATTTTTATAATGGGGTTTAGCTGCTTTTCCCTTCTGTGTTTATGCCGCTTTACACCCACTTGACACACTAACAGAGAGATATCTATACATAGGTTTTAAGATTATTACTAGTCAGATATATTCTTGTGCGGTGAATAGGGCGTGTTGAGTCCAGTTCTCTGAGCAAGGAGTAGGTCTTGTCTATTACATATTGGTTTTATGGAACGGTATCTGAGCTAATTTGAAACCCTTGTTTTATGTATCACCCCACCTCACCTTTCCCGTGAAGCAGCCATAGTGTGTTTTCTGCATGTGTGACTCTGTTCTGTTTTGTAATTCAGTTCAAGTGTAACGGTTTTTACATTCCCTCTATCAGTGATACCTTATGAGAAGTGTCCTTTTCTGTGTGACTTATTTCACTTAGAATCGTCGTACCTAAATCCACTCATCATGCTGCTACTAGCCTTATGACATTGATTTCATGGCTGAGTGATATTCCATTGTACATAAGGACCACAACTTCTTTATCCATTTTTCTCTTTCCTGGGATATTGAAGGTGGAATGAAGTGGAGGTCCTTGTCAACAGAGCAGCCCTAAACTTTGGGGTGCTTGTGTCTTGCTGATTTTTAATTTTCCCAATTTATACCCCCATGAGTGGAAGTGCCCTATGCTCTCTAAGCTTTGCTTTTTAGACGTTTCAGGACTCACCGTACGCTTCTCCAGAGTGGCTGTTGACAATTTACATCCCGCCCATCAGTGTAGCAAGGCTCCCATTTCTCCATGGCCTGTCCTGCATTTCTGGTTTTGACACTTTTTTCAGCATGGCCCTTTTGACCGATGGGAAGTGAGACATCTTTGTAGCGCTGATTTGCCTTTCCAGGTTGCTTGGTTGGCCAAAAAGGGCGTATGCGTTTTTTCCTGAATATATTCAGGAAAAAACGCATACGCCGTTTTTGGCCAAGGGCATCATTGTCAACGTTTTGCCGCTTTTCATGTGCTTTAAAGGCGATTCGAATCTACCTCCTGAAATCTGTTTCCTGCAATTCTGCCTTGATTTCAAATCCTCTTCTTTGCCTTCCCTCAATATATTTGTGGACGAGAGTTATCATTTATAACTCTGCAGGTTTGTGAATTGCAGTGCCCTGAACCTCCATTTTACAACTCGCGTTTTTGGGAGATGGCCGCAAAAGCGCAGGATGGTTTCAGGCCCTGTTCTTGTTCCGGGGGGCAGGCTGAGCCTTTGGTTAATTCTTCTTCCTGATGGGAAAATAGAGTGACCTGTGCCTGTCCCAACACCAAGAGATAGTCTCTCATTGGTTTCACGTCTTCCCGTTCATCCTCAGGACAAATTGCAACCTGTACGGAACAGGAGGTTAAAGGTGCTGATGCTCCAAGTAGGGAGATTGCTAGTAAAGTGGCTGGAATGGCGAACCCGAGCACAAGGAGATGAGAAATGAGGTGCGTTTTAGAAACCTTTCCCCATCACACGGTGTACCATCTTCTGGGTTTCTCATGCATGTTTCCGATGTAGGAAGATGCCCTTGAACCTGGAGATTTGGGACCCATGCGATGGGTACCACGCAGTATTACTTTAAAGGGGCTGCGTTTGCTCACCCAACCTCACCAAACCTCTCAGCCGCAACAGTGTCCACCCTTATGTCTCATTCAGCTGTGGGTCTAGATATGGTCAATCCAGGTTGCATCACAGCCCCTGAACGCATTGTGTAAGAATTTCGCTCTCTTTCACTGTCTTTGTTTCATGGGTTTTTCAAAGTAATTTATTTTTATAATGGGGTTTAGCTGCTTTTCACTGCTGTGTTTATGCCGCTTTACACCCACTTGACACACTAACAGAGAGATATCAATACATAGCTTTTAAGATTATTACTAGTCAGATATATTCTTGTGCGGTGAATAGGGCGTGTTGAGTCCAGTTCTCTGAGCAAGGAGTAGGTCTTGTCTATTACATATTGGTTTTATGGAACGGTATCTGAGCTAATTTGAAACCCTTGTTTTATGTATCACCCCACCTCACCTTTCCCGTTAAGTAGCCATAGTGTGTTTTCTGCATGTGTGACTCTGTTCTGTTTTGTAATTCAGTTCAAGTGTAACGGTTTTTACATTCCCTCTATAAGTGATACCTTATGAGAAGTGTCCTTTTCTGTGTGACTTATTTCACTTAGAGTCGTCGTACCTAAATCCACTCATCATGCTGCTACTAGCCTTATGACATTGATTTCACGGCTGAGTGATATTCCATTGTACATAAGGACCACAACTTCTTTATCCATTTTTCTCTTTCCTGGGATATTGAAGGTGGAATGAAGTGGAGGTCCTTGTCAACAGAGCAGCCCTAAACTTTGGGGTGCTTGTGTCTTGCTGATTTTTCATTTTCCCAATTTATACCCCCATGAGTGGAAGTGCCCTATGCTCTCTAAGCTTTGCTTTTTAGACGTTTCAGGACTCACCGTACACTTCTCCAGAGTGGCTGTTGACAATTTACATCCCGCCCATCAGTGTAGCAAGGCTCCCATTTCTCCATGGCCTGTCCTGCATTTTTGGTTTTGAGACTTTTTTCAGCATGGCCCTTTTGACCGATGGGAAGCGAGACATCTTTGTAGCGCTGATTTGCCTTTCCAGGTTGCTTGGTTGGCCAAAAAGGGCGTATGCGTTTTTTCCTGAATATATTCAGGAAAAAACGCATACGCCCTTTTTGGCCAAGGGCATCATTGTCAACGTTTTGCCGCTTTTCATGTGCTTTAAAGGCGATTCGAATCTACCTCCTGAAATCTGTTTCCTGCAATTCTGCCTTGATTTCAAATCCTCTTCTTTGCCTTCCCTCAATATATTTGTGGACGAGAGTTATCATTTATAACTCTGCAGGTTTGTGAATTGCAGTGCCCTGAACCTCCATTTTACAACTCGCGTTTTTGGGAGATGGCCGCAAAAGCGCAGGATGGCTTCAGGCCCTGTTCTTGTTCCGGGGGGCAGGCTGAGCCTGTGGTTAATTCTTCTTCCTGATGGGAAAATAGAGTGACCTGTGCCTGTCCCAACACCAAGAGATAGTCTCTCATTGGTTTCACGTCTTCCCGTTCATCCTCAGGACAAATTGCAACCTGTACGGAACAGGAGGTTAAAGGTGATGATGCTCCAAGGAGGGAGATTGCTAGTAAAGTGGCTGGAATGGCGAACCCGAGCACAAGGAGATGAGAAATGAGGTGCGTTTTAGAAACCTTTCCCCATCACACGGTGTACCATCTTCTGGGTTTCTCATGCATGTTTCCGATGTAGGAAGATGCCCTTGAACCTGGAGATTTGGGACCCATGCGATGGGTACCACGCAGTATTACTTTAAAGGGGCTGCGTTTGCTCACCCAACCTCACCAAACCTCTCAGCCGCAACAGTGTCCACCCTTATGTCTCATCCAGCTGTGGGTCTAGATATGGTCAATCCAGGTTGCATCACAGCCCCTGAACGCATTGTGTAAGAACTTCGCTCTCTTTCACTGTCTTTGTTTCATGGGTTTTTCAAAGTAATTTATTTTTATAATGGGGTTTAGCTGCTTTTCACTGCTGTGTTTATGCCGCTTTACACCCACTTGACACACTAACAGAGAGATATCAATACATAGGTTTTAAGATTATTACTAGTCAGATATATTCTTGTGCGGTGAATAGGGCGTGTTGAGTCCAGTTCTCTGAGCAAGGAGTAGGTCTTGTCTATTACATATTGGGTTTATGGAACGGTATCTGAGCTAATTTGAAACCCTTGTTTTATGTATCACCCCACCTCACCTTTCCCGTGAAGCAGCCATAGTGTGTTTTCTGCATGTGTGACTCTGTTCTGTTTTGTAATTCAGTTCAAGTGTAACGGTTTTTACATTCCCTCTATCAGTGATACCTTATGAGAAGTGTCCTTTTCTGTTTGACTTATTTCACTTAGAGTCGTCGTACCTAAATCCACTCATCATGCTGCTACTAGCCTTATGACATTGATTTCACGGCTGAGTGATATTCCATTGTACATAAGGACCACAACTTCTTTATCCATTTTTCTCTTTCCTGGGATATTGAAGGTGGAATGAAGTGGAGGTCCTTGTCAACAGAGCAGCCCTAAACTTTGGGGTGCTTGTGTCTTGCTGATTTTTCATTTTCCCAATTTATACCCCCATGAGTGGAAGTGCCCTATGCTCTCTAAGCTTTGCTTTTTAGACGTTTCAGGACTCACCGTACACTTCTCCAGAGTGGCTGTTGACAATTTACATCCCGCCCATCAGTGTAGCAAGGCTCCCATTTCTCCATGGCCTGTCCTGCATTTTTGGTTTTGAGACTTTTTTCAGCATGGCCCTTTTGACCGATGGGAAGCGAGACATCTTTGTAGCGCTGATTTGCCTTTCCAGGTTGCTTGGTTGGCCAAAAAGGGCGTATGCGTTTTTTCCTGAATATATTCAGGAAAAAACGCATACGCCCTTTTTGGCCAAGGGCATCATTGTCAACGTTTTGCCGCTTTTCATGTGCTTTAAAGGCGATTCGAATCTACCTCCTGAAATCTGTTTCCTGCAATTCTGCCTTGATTTCAAATCCTCTTCTTTGCCTTCCCTCAATATATTTGTGGACGAGAGTTATCATTTATAACTCTGCAGGTTTGTGAATTGCAGTGCCCTGAACCTCCATTTTACAACTCGCGTTTTTGGGAGATGGCCGCAAAAGCGCAGGATGGCTTCAGGCCCTGTTCTTGTTCCGGGGGGCAGGCTGAGCCTTTGGTTAATTCTTCTTCCTGATGGGAAAATAGAGTGACCTGTGCCTGTCCCAACACCAAGAGATAGTCTCTCATTGGTTTCACGTCTTCCCGTTCATCCTCAGGACAAATTGCAACCTGTACGGAACAGGAGGTTAAAGGTTATGATGCTCCAAGGAGGGAGATTGCTAGTAAAGTGGCTGGAATGGCGAACCCGAGCACAAAGAGATGAGAAATGAGGTGCGTTTTAGAAACCTTTCCCCATCACACGGTGTACCATCTTCTGGGTTTCTCATGCATGTTTTCGATGTAGGAAGATGCCCTTGAACCTGGAGATTTGGGACCCATGCGATGGGTACCACGCAGTATTACTTTAAAGGGGCTGCGTTTGCTCACCCAACCTCACCAAACCTCTCAGCCGCAACAGTGTCCACCCTTATGTCTCATCCAGCTGTGGGTCTAGATATGGTCAATCCAGGTTGCATCACAGCCCCTGAACGCATTGTGTAAGAACTTCGCTCTCTTTCACTGTCTTTGTTTCATGGGTTTTTCAAAGTAATTTATTTTTATAATGGGGTTTAGCTGCTTTTCACTGCTGTGTTTATGCCGCTTTACACCCACTTGACACACTAACAGAGAGATATCAATACATAGGTTTTAAGATTATTACTAGTCAGATATATTCTTGTGCGGTGAATAGGGCGTGTTGAGTCCAGTTCTCTGAGCAAGGAGTAGGTCTTGTCTATTACATATTGGGTTTATGGAACGGTATCTGAGCTAATTTGAAACCCTTGTTTTATGTATCACCCCACCTCACCTTTCCCGTTAAGCAGCCATAGTGTGTTTTCTGCATGTGTGACTCTGTTCTGTTTTGTAATTCAGTTCAAGTGTAACGGTTTTTACATTCCCTCTATCAGTGATACATTATGAGAAGTGTCCTTTTCTGTGTGACTTATTTCACTTAGAGTCGTCGTACCTAAATCCACTCATCATGCTGCTACTAGCCTTATGACATTGATTTCACGGCTGAGTGATATTCCATTGTACATAAGGACCACAACTTCTTTATCCATTTTTCTCTTTCCTGGGATATTGAAGGTGGAATGAAGTGGAGGTCCTTGTCAACAGAGCAGCCCTAAACTTTGGGGTGCTTGTGTCTTGCTGATTTTTAATTTTCCCAATTTATACCCCCATGAGTGGAAGTGCCCTATGCTCTCTAAGCTTTGCTTTTTAGACGTTTCAGGACTCACCGTACACTTCTCCAGAGTGGCTGTTGACAATTTACATCCCGCCCATCAGTGTAGCAAGGCTCCCATTTCTCCATGGCCTGTCCTGCATTTTTGGTTTTGAGACTTTTTTCAGCATGGCCCTTTTGACCGATGGGAAGTGAGACATCTTTGTAGCGCTGATTTGCCTTTCCAGGTTGCTTGGTTGGCCAAAAAGGGCGTATGCGTTTTTTCCTGAATATCTTCAGGAAAAAACGCATACGCCCTTTTTGGCCAAGGGCATCATTGTCAACGTTTTGACGCTTTTCATGTGCTTTAAAGGCGATTCGAATCTACCTCCTGAAATCTGTTTCCTGCAATTCTGCCTTGATTTCAAATCCTCTTCTTTGCCTTCCCTCAATATATTTGTGGACGAGAGTTATCATTTATAACTCTGCAGGTTTGTGAATTGCAGTGCCCTGAACCTCCATTTTACAACTCGCTTTTTAGGGAGCTGGCCGCAAAAGCGCAGGATGCCTTCAGGCCCTGTTCTGGTTCCGGGGGCAGGCAGAGCCTGTGGTTAATTCTTCTTCCTGATGGGAAAATAGAGTGACCTGTGCCTGTCCCAATACCAAGAGCTAGTCTCTCATTGGTTCCACGTCTTCCAGTTCATCCTCAGGACAAATTGCAACCTGTACGGAACAGGAGCTTAAAGGTGCTGATGCTCCAAGTAGGGAGATTGCTAGTAAAGCGGCTGGAATAGCGAACCCGGGCACAAGGAGATGAGAAATGAGGTGCGTTTTAGAAACCTTTCCACATCACACGGTGTACCATCTTCTGGGTTTCTCATGCATGTTTCCGATATAGGAAGATGCCCTTGAACCTGGAGATTTGGGACCCATGCGATGGGTACCACGCAGTATTACTTTAAAGGGGCTGCGTTTGCTCACCCAACCTCACCAAACCTCTCAGCCGCAACAGTGTCCACCCTTATGTCTCATCCAGCTGTGGGTCTAGATATGGTCAATCCAGGTTGCATCACAGCCCCTGAACGCATTGTGTAAGAATTTCGCTCTCTTTCACTGTCTTTGTTTCATGGGTTTTTCAAAGTAATTTATTTTTATAATGGGGTTTAGCTGCTTTTCACTGCTGTGTTTATGCCGCTTTACACCCACTTGACACACTAACAGAGAGATATCAATACATAGGTTTTAAGATTATTACTAGTCAGATATATTCTTGTGCGGTGAATAGCGCGTGTTGAGTCCAGTTCTCTGAGCAAGGAGTAGGTCTTGTCTATTACATATTGGGTTTATGGAACGGTATCTGAGCTAATTTGAAACCCTTGTTTTATGTATCACCCCACCTCACCTTTCCCGTTAAGCAGCCATAGTGTGTTTTCTGCATGTGTGACTCTGTTCTGTTTTGTAATTCAGTTCAAGTGTAACGGTTTTTACATTCCCTCTATCAGTGATACCTTATGAGAAGTGTCCTTTTCTGTGTGACTTATTTCACTTAGAGTCGTCGTACCTAAATCCACTCATCATGCTGCTACTAGCCTTATGACATTGATTTCACGGCTGAGTGATATTCCATTGTACATAAGGACCACAACTTCTTTATCCATTTTTCTCTTTCCTGGGATATTGAAGGTGGAATGAAGTGGAGGTCCTTGTCAACAGAGCAGCCCTAAACTTTGGGGTGCTTGTGTCTTGCTGATTTTTCATTTTCCCAATTTATACCCCCATGAGTGGAAGTGCCCTATGCTCTCTAAGCTTTGCTTTTTAGACGTTTCAGGACTCACCGTACACTTCTCCAGAGTGGCTGTTGACAATTTACATCCTGCCCATCAGTGTAGCAAGGCTCCCATTTCTCCATGGCCTGTCCTGCATTTCTGGTTTTGAGACTTTTTTCAGCATGGCCCTTTTGACCGATGGGAAGCGAGACATCTTTGTAGCGCTGATTTGCCTTTCCAGGTTGCTTGGTTGGCCAAAAAGGGCGTATGCGTTTTTTCCTGAATATATTCAGGAAAAAACGCATACGCCCTTTTTGGCCAAGGGCATCATTGTCAACGTTTTGCCGCTTTTCATGTGCTTTAAAGGCGATTCGAATCTACCTCCTGAAATCTGTTTCCTGCAATTCTGCCTTGATTTCAAATCCTCTTCTTTGCCTTCCCTCAATATATTTGTGGACGAGAGTTATCATTTATAACTCTGCAGGTTTGTGAATTGCAGTGCCCTGAACCTCCATTTTACAACTCGCGTTTTTGGGAGATGGCCGCAAAAGCGCAGGATGGCTTCAGGCCCTGTTCTGGGTCCGGGGGGCAGGCTGAGCCTGTGGTTAATTCTTCTTCCTGATGGGAAAATAGAGTGACCTGTGCCTGTCCCAACACCAAGAGATAGTCTCTCATTGGTTTCACGTCTTCCCGTTCATCCTCAGGACAAATTGCAACCTGTACGGAACAGGAGGTTAAAGGTGATGATGCTCCAAGGAGGGAGATTGCTAGTAAAGTGGCTGGAATGGCGAACCCGAGCACAAGGAGATGAGAAATGAGGTGCGTTTTAGAAACCTTTCCCCATCACACGGTGTACCATCTTCTGGGTTTCTCATGCATGTTTCCGATGTAGGAAGATGCCCTTGAACCTGGAGATTTGGGACCCATGCGATGGGTACCACGCAGTATTACTTTAAAGGGGCTGCGTTTGCTCACCCAACCTCACCAAACCTCTCAGCCGCAACAGTGTCCACCCTTATGTCTCATTCAGCTGTGGGTCTAGATATGGTCAATCCAGGTTGCATCACAGCCCCTGAACGCATTGTGTAAGAATTTCGCTCTCTTTCACTGTCTTTGTTTCATGGGTTTTTCAAAGTAATTTATTTTTATAATGGGGTTTAGCTGCTTTTCACTGCTGTGTTTATGCCGCTTTACACCCACTTGACACACTAACAGAGAGATATCAATACATAGCTTTTAAGATTATTACTAGTCAGATATATTCTTGTGCGGTGAATAGGGCGTGTTGAGTCCAGTTCTCTGAGCAAGGAGTAGGTCTTGTCTATTACATATTGGGTTTATGGAACGGTATCTGAGCTAATTTGAAACCCTTGTTTTATGTATCACCCCACCTCACCTTTCCCGTTAAGCAGCCATAGTGTGTTTTCTGCATGTGTGACTCTGTTCTGTTTTGTAATTCAGTTCAAGTGTAACGGTTTTTACATTCCCTCTATCAGTGATACCTTATGAGAAGTGTCCTTTTCTGTGTGACTTATTTCACTTAGAGTCGTCGTACCTAAATCCACTCATCATGCTGCTACTAGCCTTATGACATTGATTTCACGGCTGAGTGATATTCCATTGTACATAAGGACCACAACTTCTTTATCCATTTTTCTCTTTCCTGGGATATTGAAGGTGGAATGAAGTGGAGGTCCTTGTCAACAGAGCAGCCCTAAACTTTGGGGTGCTTGTGTCTTGCTGATTTTTCATTTTCCCAATTTATACCCCCATGAGTGGAAGTGCCCTATGCTCTCTAAGCTTTGCTTTTTAGACGTTTCAGGACTCACCGTACGCTTCTCCAGAGTGGCTGTTGACAATTTACATCCCGCCCATCAGTGTAGCAAGGCTCCCATTTCTCCATGGCCTGTCCTGCATTTTTGGTTTTGAGACTTTTTTCAGCATGGCCCTTTTGACCGATGGGAAGCGAGACATCTTTGTAGCGCTGATTTGCCTTTCCAGGTTGCTTGGTTGGCCAAAAAGGGCGTATGCGTTTTTTCCTGAATATATTCAGGAAAAAACGCATACGCCCTTTTTGGCCAAGGGCATCATTGTCAACGTTTTGCCGCTTTTCATGTGCTTTAAAGGCGATTCGAATCTACCTCCTGAAATCTGTTTCCTGCAATTCTGCCTTGATTTCAAATCCTCTTCTTTGCCTTCCCTCAATATATTTGTGGACGAGAGTTATCATTTATAACTCTGCAGGTTTGTGAATTGCAGTGCCCTGAACCTCCATTTTACAACTCGCTTTTTAGGGAGCTGGCCGCAAAAGCGCAGGATGCCTTCAGGCCCTGTTCTGGTTCCGGGGGCAGGCTGAGCCTGTGGTTAATTCTTCTTCCTGATGGGAAAATAGAGTGACCTGTGCCTGTCCCAACACCAAGAGCTAGTCTCTCATTGGTTCCACGTCTTCCAGTTCATCCTCAGGACAAATTGCAACCTGTACGGAACAGGAGCTTAAAGGTGCTGATGCTCCAAGTAGGGAGATTGCTAGTAAAGCGGCTGGAATAGCGAACCCGGGCACAAGGAGATGAGAAATGAGGTGCGTTTTAGAAACCTTTCCACATCACACGGTGTACCATCTTCTGGGTTTCTCATGCATGTTTTCGATGTAGGAAGATGCCCTTGAACCTGGAGATTTGTGACCCATGCGATGGGTACCATGCAGTATTACTGTAAAGGGTCTGCGTTTGCTCACCCAACCTCACCAAACCTCTCAGCCCCAAGAGTGTCCACCCTTATGTCTCATCCAGCTGTGGGTCTAGATATGGTCAATCCAGGTTGCATCACAGCCCCTGAACGAATTGTGTAAGAATTTCGCTCTCTTTCACTGTCTTTGTTTCATGGGTTATTCAAAGTAATTTATTTTTATAATGGGGTTTAGCTGCTTTTCACTTCTGTGTTTATGCCGCTTTACACCCACTTGACACACTAACAGAGAGATATCTATACATAGGTTTTAAGATTATTACTAGTCAGATATATTCTTGTGCGGTGAATAGGGCGTGTTGAGTCCAGTTCTCTGAGCAAGGAGTAGGTCTTGTCTATTACATATTGGTTTTATGGAACGGTATCTGAGCTAATTTGAAACCCTTGTTTTATGTATCACCCCACCTCACCTTTCCCGTGAAGCAGCCATAGTGTGTTTTCTGCATGTGTGACTCTGTTCTGTTTTGTAATTCAGTTCAAGTGTAACGCTTTTTACATTCCCTCTATCAGTGATACCTTATGAGAAGTGTCCTTTTCTGTGTGACTTATTTCACTTAGAATCGTCGTACCTAAATCCACTCATCATGCTGCTACTAGCCTTATGACATTGATTTCACGGCTGAGTGATATTCCATTGTACATAAGGACCACAACTTCTTTATCCATTTTTCTCTTTCCTGGGATATTGAAGGTGGAATGAAGTGGAGGTCCTTGTCAACAGAGCAGCCCTAAACTTTGGGGTGCTTGTGTCTTGCTGATTTTTCATTTTCCCAATTTATACCCCCATGAGTGGAAGTGCCCTATGCTCTCTAAGCTTTGCTTTTTAGACGTTTCAGGACTCACCGTACGCTTCTCCAGAGTGGCTGTTGACAATTTACATCCCGCCCATCAGTGTAGCAAGGCTCCCATTTCTCCATGGCCTGTCCTGCATTTCTGGTTTTGACACTTTTTTCAGCATGGCCCTTTTGACTGATGGGAAGCGAGACATCTTTGTAGCGCTGATTTGCCTTTCCAGGTTGCTTGGTTGGCCAAAAAGGGCGTATGCGTTTTTTCCTGAATATATTCAGGAAAAAACGCATACGCCCTTTTTGGCCAAGGGCATCATTGTCAACGTTTTGCCGCTTTTCATGTGCTTTAAAGGCGATTCGAATCTACCTCCTGAAATCTGTTTCCTGCAATTCTGCCTTGATTTCAAATCCTCTTCTTTGCCTTCCCTCAATATATTTGTGGACGAGAGTTATCATTTATAACTCTGCAGGTTTGTGAATTGCAGTGCCCTGAACCTCCATTTTACAACTCGCGTTTTTGGGAGATGGCCGCAAAAGCGCAGGATGGCTTCAGGCCCTGTTCTGGGTCCGGGGGGCAGGCTGAGCCTGTGGTTAATTCTTCTTCCTGATGGGAAAATAGAGTGACCTGTGCCTGTCCCAACACCAAGAGATAGTCTCTCATTGGTTTCACGTCTTCCCGTTCATCCTCAGGACAAATTGCAACCTGTACGGAACAGGAGGTTAAAGGTGATGATGCTCCAAGGAGGGAGATTGCTAGTAAAGTGGCTGGAATGGCGAACCCGAGCACAAGGAGATGAGAAATGAGGTGCGTTTTAGAAACCTTTCCCCATCACACGGTGTACCATCTTCTGGGTTTCTCATGCATGTTTCCGATGTAGGAAGATGCCCTTGAACCTGGAGATTTGGGACCCATGCGATGGGTACCACGCAGTATTACTTTAAAGGGGCTGCGTTTGCTCACCCAACCTCACCAAACCTCTCAGCCGCAACAGTGTCCACCCTTATGTCTCATTCAGCTGTGGGTCTAGATATGGTCAATCCAGGTTGCATCACAGCCCCTGAACGCATTGTGTAAGAATTTCGCTCTCTTTCACTGTCTTTGTTTCATGGGTTTTTCAAAGTAATTTATTTTTATAATGGGGTTTAGCTGCTTTTCACTGCTGTGTTTATGCCGCTTTACACCCACTTGACACACTAACAGAGAGATATCAATACATAGCTTTTAAGATTATTACTAGTCAGATATATTCTTGTGCGGTGAATAGGGCGTGTTGAGTCCAGTTCTCTGAGCAAGGAGTAGGTCTTGTCTATTACATATTGGGTTTATGGAACGGTATCTGAGCTAATTTGAAACCCTTGTTTTATGTATCACCCCACCTCACCTTTCCCGTTAAGCAGCCATAGTGTGTTTTCTGCATGTGTGACTCTGTTCTGTTTTGTAATTCAGTTCAAGTGTAACGGTTTTTACATTCCCTCTATCAGTGATACCTTATGAGAAGTGTCCTTTTCTGTGTGACTTATTTCACTTAGAGTCGTCGTACCTAAATCCACTCATCATGCTGCTACTAGCCTTATGACATTGATTTCACGGCTGAGTGATATTCCATTGTACATAAGGACCACAACTTCTTTATCCATTTTTCTCTTTCCTGGGATATTGAAGGTGGAATGAAGTGGAGGTCCTTGTCAACAGAGCAGCCCTAAACTTTGGGGTGCTTGTGTCTTGCTGATTTTTCATTTTCCCAATTTATACCCCCATGAGTGGAAGTGCCCTATGCTCTCTAAGCTTTGCTTTTTAGACGTTTCAGGACTCACCGTACGCTTCTCCAGAGTGGCTGTTGACAATTTACATCCCGCCCATCAGTGTAGCAAGGCTCCCATTTCTCCATGGCCTGTCCTGCATTTTTGGTTTTGAGACTTTTTTCAGCATGGCCCTTTTGACCGATGGGAAGCGAGACATCTTTGTAGCGCTGATTTGCCTTTCCAGGTTGCTTGGTTGGCCAAAAAGGGCGTATGCGTTTTTTCCTGAATATATTCAGGAAAAAACGCATACGCCCTTTTTGGCCAAGGGCATCATTGTCAACGTTTTGCCGCTTTTCATGTGCTTTAAAGGCGATTCGAATCTACCTCCTGAAATCTGTTTCCTGAAATTCTGCCTTGATTTCAAATCCTCTTCTTTGCCTTCCCTCAATATATTTGTGGACGAGAGTTATCATTTATAACTCTGCAGGTTTGTGAATTGCAGTGCCCTGAACCTCCATTTTACAACTCGCTTTTTAGGGAGCTGGCCGCAAAAGCGCAGGATGCCTTCAGGCCCTGTTCTGGTTCCGGGGGCAGGCTGAGCCTGTGGTTAATTCTTCTTCCTGATGGGAAAATAGAGTGACCTGTGCCTGTCCCAACACCAAGAGCTAGTCTCTCATTGGTTCCACGTCTTCCAGTTCATCCTCAGGACAAATTGCAACCTGTACGGAACAGGAGGTTAAAGGTGCTGATGCTCCAAGTAGGGAGATTGCTAGTAAAGCGGCTGGAATAGCGAACCCGGGCACAAGGAGATGAGAAATGAGGTGCGTTTTAGAAACCTTTCCACATCACACGGTGTACCATCTTCTGGGTTTCTCATGCATGTTTTCGATGTAGGAAGATGCCCTTGAACCTGGAGATTTGTGACCCATGCGATGGGTACCATGCAGTATTACTGTAAAGGGTCTGCGTTTGCTCACCCAACCTCACCAAACCTCTCAGCCCCAAGAGTGTCCACCCTTATGTCTCATCCAGCTGTGGGTCTAGATATGGTCAATCCAGGTTGCATCACAGCCCCTGAACGAATTGTGTAAGAATTTCGCTCTCTTTCACTGTCTTTGTTTCATGGGTTATTCAAAGTAATTTATTTTTATAATGGGGTTTAGCTGCTTTTCACTGCTGTGTTTATGCCGCTTTACACCCACTTGACACACTAACAGAGAGATATCTATACATAGGTTTTAAGATTATTACTAGTCAGATATATTCTTGTGCGGTGAATAGGGCGTGTTGAGTCCAGTTCTCTGAGCAAGGAGTATGTCTTGTCTATTACATATTGGTTTTATGGAACGGTATCTGAGCTAATTTGAAACCCTTGTTTTATGTATCACCCCACCTCACCTTTCCCGTGAAGCAGCCATAGTGTGTTTTCTGCATGTGTGACTCTGTTCTGTTTTGTAATTCAGTTCAAGTGTAACGCTTTTTACATTCCCTCTATCAGTGATACCTTATGAGAAGTGTCCTTTTCTGTGTGACTTATTTCACTTAGAATCGTCGTACCTAAATCCACTCATCATGCTGCTACTAGCCTTATGACATTGATTTCACGGCTGAGTGATATTCCATTGTACATAAGGACCACAACTTCTTTATCCATTTTTCTCTTTCCTGGGATATTGAAGGTGGAATGAAGTGGAGGTCCTTGTCAACAGAGCAGCCCTAAACTTTGGGGTGCTTGTGTCTTGCTGATTTTTCATTTTCCCAATTTATACCCCCATGAGTGGAAGTGCCCTATGCTCTCTAAGCTTTGCTTTTTAGACGTTTCAGGACTCACCGTACGCTTCTCCAGAGTGGCTGTTGACAATTTACATCCCGCCCATCAGTGTAGCAAGGCTCCCATTTCTCCATGGCCTGTCCTGCATTTCTGGTTTTGACACTTTTTTCAGCATGGCCCTTTTGACCGATGGGAAGCGAGACATCTTTGTAGCGCTGATTTGCCTTTCCAGGTTGCTTGGTTGGCCAAAAAGGGCGTATGCGTTTTTTCCTGAATATATTCAGGAAAAAACGCATACGCCCTTTTTGGCCAAGGGCATCATTGTCAACGTTTTGCCGCTTTTCATGTGCTTTAAAGGCGATTCGAATCTACCTCCTGAAATCTGTTTCCTGCAATTCTGCCTTGATTTCAAATCCTCTTCTTTGCCTTCCCTCAATATATTTGTGGACGAGAGTTATCATTTATAACTCTGCAGGTTTGTGAATTGCAGTGCCCTGAACCTCCATTTTACAACTCGCGTTTTTGGGAGATGGCCGCAAAAGCGCAGGATGGCTTCAGGCCCTGTTCTGGGTCCGGGGGGCAGGCTGAGCCTGTGGTTAATTCTTCTTCCTGATGGGAAAATAGAGTGACCTGTGCCTGTCCCAACACCAAGAGATAGTCTCTCATTGGTTTCACGTCTTCCCGTTCATCCTCAGGACAAATTGCAACCTGTACGGAACAGGAGGTTAAAGGTGATGATGCTCCAAGGAGGGAGATTGCTAGTAAAGTGGCTGGAATGGCGAACCCGAGCACAAGGAGATGAGAAATGAGGTGCGTTTTAGAAACCTTTCCCCATCACACGGTGTACCATCTTCTGGGTTTCTCATGCATGTTTCCGATGTAGGAAGATGCCCTTGAACCTGGAGATTTGGGACCCATGCGATGGGTACCACGCAGTATTACTTTAAAGGGGCTGCGTTTGCTCACCCAACCTCACCAAACCTCTCAGCCGCAACAGTGTCCACCCTTATGTCTCATTCAGCTGTGGGTCTAGATATGGTCAATCCAGGTTGCATCACAGCCCCTGAACGCATTGTGTAAGAATTTCGCTCTCTTTCACTGTCTTTGTTTCATGGGTTTTTCAAAGTAATTTATTTTTATAATGGGGTTTAGCTGCTTTTCACTGCTGTGTTTATGCCGCTTTACACCCACTTGACACACTAACAGAGAGATATCAATACATAGCTTTTAAGATTATTACTAGTCAGATATATTCTTGTGCGGTGAATAGGGCGTGTTGAGTCCAGTTCTCTGAGCAAGGAGTAGGTCTTGTCTATTACATATTGGGTTTATGGAACGGTATCTGAGCTAATTTGAAACCCTTGTTTTATGTATCACCCCACCTCACCTTTCCCGTTAAGCAGCCATAGTGTGTTTTCTACATGTGTGACTCTGTTCTGTTTTGTAATTCAGTTCAAGTGTAACGGTTTTTACATTCCCTCTATCAGTGATACCTTATGAGAAGTGTCCTTTTCTGTGTGACTTATTTCACTTAGAGTCGTCGTACCTAAATCCACTCATCATGCTGCTACTAGCCTTATGACATTGATTTCACGGCTGAGTGATATTCCATTGTACATAAGGACCACAACTTCTTTATCCATTTTTCTCTTTCCTGGGATATTGAAGGTGGAATGAAGTGGAGGTCCTTGTCAACAGAGCAGCCCTAAACTTTGGGGTGCTTGTGTCTTGCTGATTTTTCATTTTCCCAATTTATACCCCCATGAGTGGAAGTGCCCTATGCTCTCTAAGCTTTGCTTTTTAGACGTTTCAGGACTCACCGTACACTTCTCCAGAGTGGCTTTTGACAATTTACATCCCGCCCATCAGTGTAGCAAGGCTCCCATTTCTCCATGGCCTGTCCTGCATTTTTGGTTTTGAGACTTTTTTCAGCATGGCCCTTTTGACCGATGGGAAGCGAGACATCTTTGTAGCGCTGATTTGCCTTTCCAGGTTGCTTGGTTGGCCAAAAAGGGCGTATGCGTTTTTTCCTGAATATATTCAGGAAAAAACGCATACGCCCTTTTTGGCCAAGGGCATCATTGTCAACGTTTTGCCGCTTTTCATGTGCTTTAAAGGCGATTCGAATCTACCTCCTGAAATCTCTTTCCTGCAATTCTGCCTTGATTTCAAATCCTCTTCTTTGCCTTCCCTCAATATATTTGTGGACGAGAGTTATCATTTATAACTCTGCAGGTTTGTGAATTGCAGTGCCCTGAACCTCCATTTTACAACTCGCTTTTTAGGGAGCTGGCCGCAAAAGCGCAGGATGCCTTCAGGCCCTGTTCTGGTTCCGGGGGCAGGCTGAGCCTGTGGTTAATTCTTCTTCCTGATGGGAAAATAGAGTGACCTGTGCCTGTCCCAACACCAAGAGCTAGTCTCTCATTGGTTCCACGTCTTCCAGTTCATCCTCAGGACAAATTGCAACCTGTACGGAACAGGAGCTTAAAGGTGCTGATGCTCCAAGTAGGGAGATTGCTAGTAAAGCGGCTGGAATAGCGAACCCGGGCACAAGGAGATGAGAAATGAGGTGCGTTTTAGAAACCTTTCCACATCACACGGTGTACCATCTTCTGGGTTTCTCATGCATGTTTTCGATGTAGGAAGATGCCCTTGAACCTGGAGATTTGTGACCCATGCGATGGGTACCATGCAGTATTACTGTAAAGGGTCTGCGTTTGCTCACCCAACCTCACCAAACCTCTCAGCCCCAAGAGTGTCCACCCTTATGTCTCATCCAGCTGTGGGTCTAGATATGGTCAATCCAGGTTGCATCACAGCCCCTGAACGAATTGTGTAAGAATTTCGCTCTCTTTCACTGTCTTTGTTTCATGGGTTATTCAAAGTAATTTATTTTTATAATGGGGTTTAGCTGCTTTTCACTTCTGTGTTTATGCCGCTTTACACCCACTTGACACACTAACAGAGAGATATCTATACATAGGTTTTAAGATTATTACTAGTCAGATATATTCTTGTGCGGTGAATAGGGCGTGTTGAGTCCAGTTCTCTGAGCAAGGAGTAGGTCTTGTCTATTACATATTGGTTTTATGGAACGGTATCTGAGCTAATTTGAAACCCTTGTTTTATGTATCACCCCACCTCACCTTTCCCGTGAAGCAGCCATAGTGTGTTTTCTGCATGTGTGACTCTGTTCTGTTTTGTAATTCAGTTCAAGTGTAACGGTTTTTACATTCCCTCTATCAGTGATACCTTATGAGAAGTGTCCTTTTCTGTGTGACTTATTTCACTTAGAATCGTCGTACCTAAATCCACTCATCATGCTGCTACTAGCCTTATGACATTGATTTCATGGCTGAGTGATATTCCATTGTACATAAGGACCACAACTTCTTTATCCATTTTTCTCTTTCCTGGGATATTGAAGGTGGAATGAAGTGGAGGTCCTTGTCAACAGAGCAGCCCTAAACTTTGGGGTGCTTGTGTCTTGCTGATTTTTCATTTTCCCAATTTATACCCCCATGAGTGGAAGTGCCCTATGCTCTCTAAGCTTTGCTTTTTAGACGTTTCAGGACTCACCGTACGCTTCTCCAGAGTGGCTGTTGACAATTTACATCCCGCCCATCAGTGTAGCAAGGCTCCCATTTCTCCATGGCCTGTCCTGCATTTCTGGTTTTGAGACTTTTTTTAGCATGGCCCTTTTGACCGATGGGAAGCGAGACATCTTTGTAGCGCTGATTTGCCTTTCCAGGTTGCTTGGTTGGCCAAAAAGGGCGTATGCGTTTTTTCCTGAATATATTCAGGAAAAAACGCATACGCCCTTTTTGGCCAAGGGCATCATTGTCAACGTTTTGCCGCTTTTCATGTGCTTTAAAGGCGATTCGAATCTACCTCCTGAAATCTGTTTCCTGCAATTCTGCCTTGATTTCAAATCCTCTTCTTTGCCTTCCCTCAATATATTTGTGGACGAGAGTTATCATTTATAACTCTGCAGGTTTGTGAATTGCAGTGCCCTGAACCTCCATTTTACAACTCGCGTTTTTGGGAGATGGCCGCAAAAGCGCAGGATGGCTTCAGGCCCTGTTCTGGGTCCGGGGGGCAGGCTGAGCCTGTGGTTAATTCTTCTTCCTGATGGGAAAATAGAGTGACCTGTGCCTGTCCCAACACCAAGAGATAGTCTCTCATTGGTTTCACGTCTTCCCGTTCATCCTCAGGACAAATTGCAACCTGTACGGAACAGGAGGTTAAAGGTGATGATGCTCCAAGGAGGGAGATTGCTAGTAAAGTGGCTGGAATGGCGAACCCGAGCACAAGGAGATGAGAAATGAGGTGCGTTTTAGAAACCTTTCCCCATCACACGGTGTACCATCTTCTGGGTTTCTCATGCATGTTTCCGATGTAGGAAGATGCCCTTGAACCTGGAGATTTGGGACCCATGCGATGGGTACCACGCAGTATTACTTTAAAGGGGCTGCGTTTGCTCACCCAACCTCACCAAACCTCTCAGCCGCAACAGTGTCCACCCTTATGTCTCATTCAGCTGTGGGTCTAGATATGGTCAATCCAGGTTGCATCACAGCCCCTGAACGCATTGTGTAAGAATTTCGCTCTCTTTCACTGTCTTTGTTTCATGGGTTTTTCAAAGTAATTTATTTTTATAATGGGGTTTAGCTGCTTTTCACTGCTGTGTTTATGCCGCTTTACACCCACTTGACACACTAACAGAGAGATATCAATACATAGCTTTTAAGATTATTACTAGTCAGATATATTCTTGTGCGGTGAATAGGGCGTGTTGAGTCCAGTTCTCTGAGCAAGGAGTAGGTCTTGTCTATTACATATTGGGTTTATGGAACGGTATCTGAGCTAATTTGAAACCCTTGTTTTATGTATCACCCCACCTCACCTTTCCCGTTAAGCAGCCATAGTGTGTTTTCTGCATGTGTGACTCTGTTCTGTTTTGTAATTCAGTTCAAGTGTAACGGTTTTTACATTCCCTCTATAAGTGATACCTTATGAGAAGTGTCCTTTTCTGTGTGACTTATTTCACTTAGAGTCGTCGTACCTAAATCCACTCATCATGCTGCTACTAGCCTTATGACATTGATTTCACGGCTGCGTGATATTCCATTGTACATAAGGACCACAACTTCTTTATCCATTTTTCTCTTTCCTGGGATATTGAAGGTGGAATGAAGTGGAGGTCCTTGTCAACAGAGCAGCCCTAAACTTTGGGGTGCTTGTGTCTTGCTGATTTTTCATTTTCCCAATTTATACCCCCATGAGTGGAAGTGCCCTATGCTCTCTAAGCTTTGCTTTTTAGACGTTTCAGGACTCACCGTACACTTCTCCAGAGTGGCTGTTGACAATTTACATCCCGCCCATCAGTGTAGCAAGGCTCCCATTTCTCCATGGCCTGTCCTGCATTTTTGGTTTTGAGACTTTTTTCAGCATGGCCCTTTGACCGATGGGAAGCGAGACATCTTTGTAGCGCTGATTTGCCTTTCCAGGTTGCTTGGTTGGCCAAAAAGGGCGTATGCGTTTTTTCCTGAATATATTCAGGAAAAAACGCATACGCCCTTTTGGCCAAGGGCATCATTGTCAACGTTTTGCCGCTTTTCATGTGCTTTAAAGGCGATTCGAATCTACCTCCTGAAATCTGTTTCCTGCAATTCTGCCTTGATTTCAAATCCTCTTCTTTGCCTTCCCTCAATATATTTGTGGACGAGAGTTATCATTTATAACTCTGCAGGTTTGTGAATTGCAGTGCCCTGCACCTCCATTTTACAACTCGCTTTTTAGGGAGCTGGCCGCAAAAGCGCAGGATGCCTTCAGGCCCTGTTCTGGTTCCGGGGGCAGGCTGAGCCTGTGGTTAATTCTTCTTCCTGATGGGAAAATAGAGTGACCTGTGCCTGTCCCAACACCAAGAGCTAGTCTCTCATTGGTTCCACGTCTTCCAGTTCATCCTCAGGACAAATTGCAACCTGTACGGAACAGGAGCTTAAAGGTGCTGATGCTCCAAGTAGGGAGATTGCTAGTAAAGCGGCTGGAATAGCGAACCCGGGCACAAGGAGATGAGAAATGAGGTGCGTTTTAGAAACCTTTCCACATCACACGGTGTACCATCTTCTGGGTTTCTCATGCATGTTTTCGATGTAGGAAGATGCCCTTGAACCTGGAGATTTGTGACCCATACGATGGGTACCATGCAGTATTACTGTAAAGGGTCTGCGTTTGCTCACCCAACCTCACCAAAACTCTCAGCCCCAAGAGTGTCCACCCTTATGTCTCATCCAGCTGTGGGTCTAGATATGGTCAATCCAGGTTGCATCACAGCCCCTGAACGAATTGTGTAAGAATTTCGCTCTCTTTCACTGTCTTTGTTTCATGGGTTATTCAAAGTAATTTATTTTTATAATGGGGTTTAGCTGCTTTTCACTTCTGTGTTTATGCCGCTTTACACCCACTTGACACACTAACAGAGAGATATCTATACATAGGTTTTAAGATTATTACTAGTCAGATATATTCTTGTGCGGTGAATAGGGCGTGTTGAGTCCAGTTCTCTGAGCAAGGAGTAGGTCTTGTCTATTACATATTGGGTTTATGGAACGGTATCTGAGCTAATTTGAAACCCTTGTTTTATGTATCACCCCACCTCACCTTTCCCGTTAAGCAGCCATAGTGTGTTTTCTGCATGTGTGACTCTGTTCTGTTTTGTAATTCAGTTCAAGTGTAACGGTTTTTACATTCCCTCTATCAGTGATACCTTATGAGAAGTGTCCTTTTCTGTGTGACTTATTTCACTTAGAATCGTCGTACCTAAATCCACTCATCATGCTGCTACTAGCCTTATGACATTGATTTCATGGCTGAGTGATATTCCATTGTACATAAGGACCACAACTTCTTTATCCATTTTTCTCTTTCCTGGGATATTGAAGGTGGAATGAAGTGGAGGTCCTTGTCAACAGAGCAGCCCTAAACTTTGGGGTGCTTGTGTCTTGCTGATTTTTCATTTTCCCAATTTATACCCCCATGAGTGGAAGTGCCCTATGCTCTCTAAGCTTTGCTTTTTAGACGTTTCAGGACTCACCGTACGCTTCTCCAGAGTGGCTGTTGACAATTTACATCCCGCCCATCAGTGTAGCAAGGCTCCCATTTCTCCATGGCCTGTCCTGCATTTCTGGTTTTGAGACTTTTTTTAGCATGGCCCTTTTGACCGATGGGAAGCGAGACATCTTTGTAGCGCTGATTTGCCTTTCCAGGTTGCTTGGTTGGCCAAAAAGGGCGTATGCGTTTTTTCCTGAATATATTCAGGAAAAAACGCATACGCCCTTTTTGGCCAAGGGCATCATTGTCAACGTTTTGCCGCTTTTCATGTGCTTTAAAGGCAATTCGAATCTACCTCCTGAAATCTGTTTCCTGCAATTCTGCCTTGATTTCAAATCCTCTTCTTTGCCTTCCCTCAATATATTTGTGGACGAGAGTTATCATTTATAACTCTGCAGGTTTGTGAATTGCAGTGCCCTGAACCTCCATTTTACAACTCGCGTTTTTGGGAGATGGCCGCAAAAGCGCAGGATGGCTTCAGGCCCTGTTCTTGTTCCGGGGGGCAGGCTGAGCCTGTGGTTAATTCTTCTTCCTGATGGGAAAATAGAGTGACCTGTGCCTGTCCCAACACCAAGAGATAGTCTCTCATTGGTTTCACGTCTTCCCGTTCATCCTCAGGACAAATTGCAACCTGTACGGAACAGGAGGTTAAAGGTGATGATGCTCCAAGGAGGGAGATTGCTAGTAAAGTGGCTGGAATGGCGAACCCGAGCACAAGGAGATGAGAAATGAGGTGCGTTTTAGAAACCTTTCCCCATCACACGGTGTACCATCTTCTGGGTTTCTCATGCATGTTT
Source organism: Balaenoptera borealis (assembly GCF_965194805.1). Lineage (NCBI taxonomy): Eukaryota > Metazoa > Chordata > Mammalia > Artiodactyla > Balaenopteridae > Balaenoptera > Balaenoptera borealis. The sequence continues at coordinate 250,344 of NW_028123694.1, forward strand.
CCGATGTAGGAAGATGCCCTTGAACCTGGAGATTTGGGACCCATGCGATGGGTACCACGCAGTATTACTTTAAAGGGGCTGCGTTTGCTCACCCAACCTCACCAAACCTCTCAGCCGCAACAGTGTCCACCCTTATGTCTCATCCAGCTGTGGGTCTAGATATGGTCAATCCAGGTTGCATCACAGCCCCTGAACGCATTGTGTAAGAATTTCGCTCTCTTTCACTGTCTTTGTTTCATGGGTTTTTCAAAGTAATTTATTTTTATAATGGGGTTTAGCTGCTTTTCACTGCTGTGTTTATGCCGCTTTACACCCACTTGACACACTAACAGAGAGATATCAATACATAGGTTTTAAGATTATTACTAGTCAGATATATTCTTGTGCGGTGAATAGGGCGTGTTGAGTCCAGTTCTCTGAGCAAGGAGTAGGTCTTGTCTATTACATATTGGGTTTATGGAACGGTATCTGAGCTAATTTGAAACCCTTGTTTTATGTATCACCCCACCTCACCTTTCCCGTTAAGCAGCCATAGTGTGTTTTCTGCATGTGTGACTCTGTTCTGTTTTGTAATTCAGTTCAAGTGTAACGGTTTTTACATTCCCTCTATAAGTGATACCTTATGAGAAGTGTCCTTTTCTGTGTGACTTATTTCACTTAGAGTCGTCGTACCTAAATCCACTCATCATGCTGCTACTAGCCTTATGACATTGATTTCACGGCTGAGTGATATTCCATTGTACATAAGGACCACAACTTCTTTATCCATTTTTCTCTTTCCTGGGATATTGAAGGTGGAATGAAGTGGAGGTCCTTGTCAACAGAGCAGCCCTAAACTTTGGGGTGCTTGTGTCTTGCTGATTTTTCATTTTCCCAATTTATACCCCCATGAGTGGAAGTGCCCTATGCTCTCTAAGCTTTGCTTTTTAGACGTTTCAGGACTCACCGTACACTTCTCCAGAGTGGCTGTTGACAATTTACATCCCGCCCATCAGTGTAGCAAGGCTCCCATTTCTCCATGGCCTGTCCTGCATTTTTGGTTTTGAGACTTTTTTCAGCATGGCCCTTTTGACCAATGGGAAGCGAGACATCTTTGTAGCGCTGATTTGCCTTTCCAGGTTGCTTGGTTGGCCAAAAAGGGCGTATGCGTTTTTTCCTGAATATATTCAGGAAAAAACGCATACGCCCTTTTTGGCCAAGGGCATCATTGTCAACGTTTTGCCGCTTTTCATGTGCTTTAAAGGCGATTCGAATCTACCTCCTGAAATCTGTTTCCTGCAATTCTGCCTTGATTTCAAATCCTCTTCTTTGCCTTCCCTCAATATATTTGTGGACGAGAGTTATCATTTATAACTCTGCAGGTTTGTGAATTGCAGTGCCCTGAACCTCCATTTTACAACTCGCTTTTTAGGGAGCTGGCCGCAAAAGCGCAGGATGCCTTCAGGCCCTGTTCTGGTTCCGGGGGCAGGCTGAGCCTGTGGTTAATTCTTCTTCCTGATGGGAAAATAGAGTGACCTGTGCCTGTCCCAACACCAAGAGCTAGTCTCTCATTGGTTCCACGTCTTCCAGTTCATCCTCAGGACAAATTGCAACCTGTACGGAACAGGAGCTTAAAGGTGCTGATGCTCCAAGTAGGGAGATTGCTAGTAAAGCGGCTGGAATAGCGAACCCGGGCACAAGGAGATGAGAAATGAGGTGCGTTTTAGAAACCTTTCCACATCACACGGTGTACCATCTTCTGGGTTTCTCATGCATGTTTTCGATGTAGGAAGATGCCCTTGAACCTGGAGATTTGTGACCCATACGATGGGTACCATGCAGTATTACTGTAAAGGGTCTGCGTTTGCTCACCCAACCTCACCAAAACTCTCAGCCCCAAGAGTGTCCACCCTTATGTCTCATCCAGCTGTGGGTCTAGATATGGTCAATCCAGGTTGCATCACAGCCCCTGAACGAATTGTGTAAGAATTTCGCTCTCTTTCACTGTCTTTGTTTCATGGGTTATTCAAAGTAATTTATTTTTATAATGGGGTTTAGCTGCTTTTCACTTCTGTGTTTATGCCGCTTTACACCCACTTGACACACTAACAGAGAGATATCTATACATAGGTTTTAAGATTATTACTAGTCAGATATATTCTTGTGCGGTGAATAGGGCGTGTTGAGTCCAGTTCTCTGAGCAAGGAGTAGGTCTTGTCTATTACATATTGGGTTTATGGAACGGTATCTGAGCTAATTTGAAACCCTTGTTTTATGTATCACCCCACCTCACCTTTCCCGTTAAGCAGCCATAGTGTGTTTTCTGCATGTGTGACTCTGTTCTGTTTTGTAATTCAGTTCAAGTGTAACGGTTTTTACATTCCCTCTATCAGTGATACCTTATGAGAAGTGTCCTTTTCTGTGTGACTTATTTCACTTAGAATCGTCGTACCTAAATCCACTCATCATGCTGCTACTAGCCTTATGACATTGATTTCATGGCTGAGTGATATTCCATTGTACATAAGGACCACAACTTCTTTATCCATTTTTCTCTTTCCTGGGATATTGAAGGTGGAATGAAGTGGAGGTCCTTGTCAACAGAGCAGCCCTAAACTTTGGGGTGCTTGTGTCTTGCTGATTTTTCATTTTCCCAATTTATACCCCCATGAGTGGAAGTGCCCTATGCTCTCTAAGCTTTGCTTTTTAGACGTTTCAGGACTCACCGTACGCTTCTCCAGAGTGGCTGTTGACAATTTACATCCCGCCCATCAGTGTAGCAAGGCTCCCATTTCTCCATGGCCTGTCCTGCATTTCTGGTTTTGAGACTTTTTTTAGCATGGCCCTTTTGACCGATGGGAAGCGAGACATCTTTGTAGCGCTGATTTGCCTTTCCAGGTTGCTTGGTTGGCCAAAAAGGGCGTATGCGTTTTTTCCTGAATATATTCAGGAAAAAACGCATACGCCCTTTTTGGCCAAGGGCATCATTGTCAACGTTTTGCCGCTTTTCATGTGCTTTAAAGGCAATTCGAATCTACCTCCTGAAATCTGTTTCCTGCAATTCTGCCTTGATTTCAAATCCTCTTCTTTGCCTTCCCTCAATATATTTGTGGACGAGAGTTATCATTTATAACTCTGCAGGTTTGTGAATTGCAGTGCCCTGAACCTCCATTTTACAACTCGCGTTTTTGGGAGATGGCCGCAAAAGCGCAGGATGGCTTCAGGCCCTGTTCTTGTTCCGGGGGGCAGGCTGAGCCTGTGGTTAATTCTTCTTCCTGATGGGAAAATAGAGTGACCTGTGCCTGTCCCAACACCAAGAGATAGTCTCTCATTGGTTTCACGTCTTCCCGTTCATCCTCAGGACAAATTGCAACCTGTACGGAACAGGAGGTTAAAGGTGATGATGCTCCAAGGAGGGAGATTGCTAGTAAAGTGGCTGGAATGGCGAACCCGAGCACAAGGAGATGAGAAATGAGGTGCGTTTTAGAAACCTTTCCCCATCACACGGTGTACCATCTTCTGGGTTTCTCATGCATGTTTCCGATGTAGGAAGATGCCCTTGAACCTGGAGATTTGGGACCCATGCGATGGGTACCACGCAGTATTACTTTAAAGGGGCTGCGTTTGCTCACCCAACCTCACCAAACCTCTCAGCCGCAACAGTGTCCACCCTTATGTCTCATCCAGCTGTGGGTCTAGATATGGTCAATCCAGGTTGCATCACAGCCCCTGAACGCATTGTGTAAGAATTTCGCTCTCTTTCACTGTCTTTGTTTCATGGGTTTTTCAAAGTAATTTATTTTTATAATGGGGTTTAGCTGCTTTTCACTGCTGTGTTTATGCCGCTTTACACCCACTTGACACACTAACAGAGAGATATCAATACATAGCTTTTAAGATTATTACTAGTCAGATATATTCTTGTGCGGTGAATAGGGCGTGTTGAGTCCAGTTCTCTGAGCAAGGAGTAGGTCTTGTCTATTACATATTGGGTTTATGGAACGGTATCTGAGCTAATTTGAAACCCTTGTTTTATGTATCACCCCACCTCACCTTTCCCGTTAAGCAGCCATAGTGTGTTTTCTGCATGTGTGACTCTGTTCTGTTTTGTAATTCAGTTCAAGTGTAACGGTTTTTACATTCCCTCTATAAGTGATACCTTATGAGAAGTGTCCTTTTCTGTGTGACTTATTTCACTTAGAGTCGTCGTACCTAAATCCACTCATCATGCTGCTACTAGCCTTATGACATTGATTTCACGGCTGAGTGATATTCCATTGTACATAAGGACCACAACTTCTTTATCCATTTTTCTCTTTCCTGGGATATTGAAGGTGGAATGAAGTGGAGGTCCTTGTCAACAGAGCAGCCCTAAACTTTGGGGTGCTTGTGTCTTGCTGATTTTTCATTTTCCCAATTTATACCCCCATGAGTGGAAGTGCCCTATGCTCTCTAAGCTTTGCTTTTTAGACGTTTCAGGACTCACCGTACACTTCTCCAGAGTGGCTGTTGACAATTTACATCCCGCCCATCAGTGTAGCAAGGCTCCCATTTCTCCATGGCCTGTCCTGCATTTTTGGTTTTGAGACTTTTTTCAGCATGGCCCTTTTGACCAATGGGAAGCGAGACATCTTTGTAGCGCTGATTTGCCTTTCCAGGTTGCTTGGTTGGCCAAAAAGGGCGTATGCGTTTTTTCCTGAATATATTCAGGAAAAAACGCATACGCCCTTTTTGGCCAAGGGCATCATTGTCAACGTTTTGCCGCTTTTCATGTGCTTTAAAGGCGATTCGAATCTACCTCCTGAAATCTGTTTCCTGCAATTCTGCCTTGATTTCAAATCCTCTTCTTTGCCTTCCCTCAATATATTTGTGGACGAGAGTTATCATTTATAACTCTGCAGGTTTGTGAATTGCAGTGCCCTGAACCTCCATTTTACAACTCGCTTTTTAGGGAGCTGGCCGCAAAAGCGCAGGATGCCTTCAGGCCCTGTTCTGGTTCCGGGGGCAGGCTGAGCCTGTGGTTAATTCTTCTTCCTGATGGGAAAATAGAGTGACCTGTGCCTGTCCCAACACCAAGAGCTAGTCTCTCATTGGTTCCACGTCTTCCCGTTCACCCTCAGGACAAATTGCAACCTGTACGGAGCAGGAGCTTAAAGGTGCTGATGCTCCAAGTAGGGAGATTGCTAGTAAAGCGGCTGGAATAGCGAACCCGGGCGCAAGGAGATGAGAAATGAGGTGCGTTTTAGAAACCTTTCCCCATCACACGGTGTACCATCTTCTGGGTTTCTCATGCATGTTTTCGATGTAGGAAGATGCCCTTGAACCTGGAGATTTGTGACCCATGCGATGGGTACCATGCAGTATTACTGTAAAGGGTCTGCGTTTGCTCACCCAACCTCACCAAACCTCTCAGCCCCAAGAGTGTCCACCCTTATGTCTCATCCAGCTGTGGGTCTAGATATGGTCAATCCAGGTTGCATCACAGCCCCTGAACGAATTGTGTAAGAATTTCGCTCTCTTTCACTGTCTTTGTTTCATGGGTTATTCAAAGTAATTTATTTTTATAATGGGGTTTAGCTGCTTTTCACTTCTGTGTTTATGCCGCTTTACATCCACTTGACACACTAACAGAGAGATATCTATACATAGGTTTTAAGATTATTACTAGTCAGATATATTCTTGTGCGGTGAATAGGGCGTGTTGAGTCCAGTTCTCTGAGCAAGGAGTAGGTCTTGTCTATTACATATTGGTTTTATGGAACGGTATCTGAGCTAATTTGAAACCCTTGTTTTATGTATCACCCCACCTCACCTTTCCCGTGAAGCAGCCATAGTGTGTTTTCTGCATGTGTGACTCTGTTCTGTTTTGTAATTCAGTTCAAGTGTAACGGTTTTTACATTCCCTCTATCAGTGATACCTTATGAGAAGTGTCCTTTTCTGTGTGACTTATTTCACTTAGAATCGTCGTACCTAAATCCACTCATCATGCTGCTACTAGCCTTATGACATTGATTTCATGGCTGAGTGATATTCCATTGTACATAAGGACCACAACTTCTTTATCCATTTTTCTCTTTCCTGGGATATTGAAGGTGGAATGAAGTGGAGGTCCTTGTCAACAGAGCAGCCCTAAACTTTGGGGTGCTTGTGTCTTGCTGATTTTTAATTTTCCCAATTTATACCCCCATGAGTGGAAGTGCCCTATGCTCTCTAAGCTTTGCTTTTTAGACGTTTCAGGACTCACCATACGCTTCTCCAGAGTGGCTGTTGACAATTTACATCCCGCCCATCAGTGTAGCAAGGCTCCCATTTCTCCATGGCCTGTCCTGCATTTCTGGTTTTGACACTTTTTTCAGCATGGCCCTTTTGACCGATGGGAAGCGAGACATCTTTGTAGCGCTGATTTGCCTTTCCAGGTTGCTTGGTTGGCCAAAAAGGGCGTATGCGTTTTTTCCTGAATATATTCAGGAAAAAACGCATACGCCCTTTTTGGCCAAGGGCATCATTGTCAACGTTTTGCTGCTTTTCATGTGCTTTAAAGGCGATTCGAATCTACCTCCTGAAATCTGTTTCCTGCAATTCTGCCTTGATTTCAAATCCTCTTCTTTGCCTTCCCTCAATATATTTGTGGACGAGAGTTATCATTTATAACTCTGCAGGTTTGTGAATTGCAGTGCCCTGAACCTCCATTTTACAACTCGCGTTTTTGGGAGATGGCCGCAAAAGCGCAGGATGGCTTCAGGCCCTGTTCTTGTTCCGGGGGGCAGGCTGAGCCTGTGGTTAATTCTTCTTCCTGATGGGAAAATAGAGTGACCTGTGCCTGTCCCAACACCAAGAGATAGTCTCTCATTGGTTTCACGTCTTCCCGTTCATCCTCAGGACAAATTGCAACCTGTACGGAACAGGAGGTTAAAGGTGATGATGCTCCAAGGAGGGAGATTGCTAGTAAAGTGGCTGGAATGGAGAACCCGAGCACAAGGAGATGAGAAATGAGGTGCGTTTTAGAAACCTTTCCCCATCACACGGTGTACCATCTTCTGGGTTTCTCATGCATGTTTCCGATGTAGGAAGATGCCCTTGAACCTGGAGATTTGGGACCCATGCGATGGGTACCACGCAGTATTACTTTAAAGGGGCTGCGTTTGCTCACCCAACGTCACCAAACCTCTCAGCCGCAACAGTGTCCACCCTTATGTCTCATTCAGCTGTGGGTCTAGATATGGTCAATCCAGGTTGCATCACAGCCCCTGAACGCATTGTGTAAGAATTTCGCTCTCTTTCACTGTCTTTGTTTCATGGGTTTTTCAAAGTAATTTATTTTTATAATGGGGTTTAGCTGCTTTTCACTGCTGTGTTTATGCCGCTTTACACCCACTTGACACACTAACAGAGAGATATCAATACATAGCTTTTAAGATTATTACTAGTCAGATATATTCTTGTGCGGTGAATAGGGCGTGTTGAGTCCAGTTCTCTGAGCAAGGAGTAGGTCTTGTCTATTACATATTGGTTTTATGGAACGGTATCTGAGCTAATTTGAAACCCTTGTTTTATGTATCACCCCACCTCACCTTTCCCGTTAAGTAGCCATAGTGTGTTTTCTGCATGTGTGACTCTGTTCTGTTTTGTAATTCAGTTCAAGTGTAACGGTTTTTACATTCCCTCTATAAGTGATAACTTATGAGAAGTGTCCTTTTCTGTGTGACTTATTTCACTTAGAGTCGTCGTACCTAAATCCACTCATCATGCTGCTACTAGCCTTATGACATTGATTTCACGGCTGAGTGATATTCCATTGTACATAAGGACCACAACTTCTTTATCCATTTTTCTTTCCTGGGATATTTAAGGTGGAATGAAGTGGAGGTCCTGGTCAACAGAGCAGCCCTAAACTTTGGGGTGCTTGTGTCTTGCTGATTTTTCATTTTCCCAATTTATACCCCCATGAGTGGAAGTGCCCTATGCTCTCTAAGCTTTGCTTTTTAGACGTTTCAGGACTCACCGTACACTTCTCCAGAGTGGCTGTTGACAATTTACATCCCGCCCATCAGTGTATCAAGGCTCCCATTTCTCCATGGCCTGTCCTGCATTTTTGGTTTTGAGACTTTTTTCAGCATGGCCCTTTTGACCGATGGGAAGCGAGACATCTTTGTAGCGCTGATTTGCCTTTCCAGGTTGCTTGGTTGGCCAAAAAGGGCGTATGCGTTTTTTCCTGAATATATTCAGGAAAAAACGCATACGCCCTTTTTGGCCAAGGGCATCATTGTCAACGTTTTGCCGCTTTTCATGTGCTTTAAAGGCGATTCGAATCTACCTCCTGAAATCTGTTTCCTGCAATTCTGCCTTGATTTCAAATCCTCTTCTTTGCCTTCCCTCAATATATTTGTGGACGAGAGTTATCATTTATAACTCTGCAGGTTTGTGAATTGCAGTGCCCTGAACCTCCATTTTACAACTCGCTTTTTAGGGAGCTGGCCGCAAAAGCACAGGATGCCTTCAGGCCCTGTTCTGGTTCCGGGGGCAGGCTGAGCCTGTGGTTAATTCTTCTTCCTGATGGGAAAATAGAGTGACCTGTGCCTGTCCCAACACCAAGAGCTAGTCTCTCATTGGTTCCACGTCTTCCCGTTCACCCTCAGGACAAATTGCAACCTGTACGGAGCAGGAGCTTAAAGGTGCTGATGCTCCAAGTAGGGAGATTGCTAGTAAAGTGGCTGGAATAGCGAACCCGGGCGCAAGGAGATGAGAAATGAGGTGCGTTTTAGAAACCTTTCCACATCACATGGTGTACCATCTTCTGGGTTTCTCATGCATGTTTTCGATGTAGGAAGATGCCCTTGAACCTGGAGATTTGGGACCCATGCGATGGGTACCACGCAGTATTAGTTGAAAGGGTCTGCGTTTGCTCACCCAACCTCACCAAACCTCTCAGCCCCAAGAGTGTCCACCCTTATGTCTCATCCAGCTGTGGGTCTAGATATGGTCAATCCAGGTTGCATCACAGCCCGTGAACGCATTGTGTAAGAATTTCTATCTCTTTCACTGTCTTTGTTTCATGGGTTTTTCAAAGTAATTTATTTTTATAATGGGGTTTAGCTGCTTTTCACTGCTGTGTTTATGCCGCTTTACACCCACTTGACATACTAACAGAGAGATATCAATACATAGGTTTTAAGATTATTACTAGTCAGATATATTCTTGTGTGGTGAATAGGGCGTGTTGAGTCCAGTTCTCTGAGCAAGGAGTAGGTCTTGTCTATTACATATTGGGTTTATGGAACGGTATCTGAGCTAATTTGAAACCCTTGTTTTATGTATCACCCCACCTCACCTTTCCCGTTAAGCAGCCATAGTGTGTTTTCGGCATGTGTGACTCTGTTCTGTTTTGTAATTCAGTTCAAGTGTAACGGTTTTTACATTCCCTCTATCAGTGATACCTTATGAGAAGTGTCCTTTTCTGTGTGACTTATTTCACTTAGAATCGTCGTACCTAAATCCACTCATCATGCTGCTACTAGCCTTATGACATTGATTTCACGGCTGAGTGATATTCCATTGTACATAAGGACCACAACTTCTTTATCCATTTTTCTCTTTCCTGGGATATTGAAGGTGGAATGAAGTGGAGGTCCTTGTCAACAGAGCAGCCCTAAACTTTGGGGTGCTTGTGTCTTGCTGATTTTTCATTTTCCCAATTTATAACCCCATGAGTGGAAGTGCCCTATGCTCTCTAAGCTTTGTTTTTTAGATGTTTCAGGACTCACCGTACGCTTCTCCAGAGTGGCTGTTGGCAATTTACATCCCGCCCATCAGTGTAGCAAGGCTCCCATTTCTCCATGGCCTGTCCTGCATTTCTGGTTTTGACACTTTTTTCAGCATGGCCTTTTTAACCGATGGGAAGCGAGACATCTTTGTAGCGCTGATTTGCCTTTCCAGGTTGCTTGGTTGGCCAAAAAGGGCGTATGCGTTTTTTCCTGAATATATTCAGGAAAAAACGCATACGCCCTTTTTGGCCAAGGGCATCATTGTCAACGTTTTGCCGTTTTTCATGTGCTTTAAAGGCGATTCGAATCTACCTCCTGAAATCTGTTTCCTGCAATTCTGCCTTGATTTCAAATCCTCTTCTTTGCCTTCCCTCAATATATTTGTGGACGAGAGTTATCATTTATAACTCTGCAGGTTTGTGAATTGCAGTGCCCTGAACCTCCATTTTACAACTCGCTTTTTAGGGAGCTGGCCGCAAAAGCGCAGGATGCCTTCAGGCCCTGTTCTGGTTCCGGGTGGCAGGCTGAGCCTGTGGTTAATTCTTCTTCCTGATGGGAAAATAGAGTGACCTGTGCCTGTCCCAACACCAAGAGCCAGTCTCTCATTGGTTCCCCGTCTTCCCGTTCACACTCAGGACAAATTGCAACCTGTACGGAGCAAGAGGTTAAAGGTGCTGATGCTCCAAGTAGGGAGATTGCTAGTAAAGCGGCTGGAATGGCGAACCCGGGCACAAGGAGATGAGAAATGAGGTGCGTTTTAGAAACCTTTCCCCATCACACGGTTTACCATCTTCTGGGTTTCTCATGCATGTTTTCGATGTAGGAAGATGCCCTTGAACCTGGTGATTTGGGACCCATGGGATGGGTACCACGCAGTATTACTTTAAAGGGTCTGCGTTTGCTCACCCAAGCTCACCAAACCTCTCAGCCCCAAGAGTGTCCACCCTTAGATCTCATCCAGCTGTGGGTCTAGATATGGTCAATCCAGGTTGCATCACAGCCCCTGAACGCATTGTGTAAGAATTTCTCTCTCTTTCACTGTCTTTGTTTCATGGGTTTTTCAAAGTAATTTATTTTCATAATGGGGTTTAGCTGCTTTTCACCGCTGTGTTTATGCCGCTTTACACCCACTTGACACACTAACAGAGAGATATCAATACATAGGTTTTAAGATTATTACTAGTCAGATATATTCTTGTGCGGTGAATAGGGCGTGTTGAGTCCAGTTCTCTGAGCAAGGAGTAGGTCTTGTCTATTACATATTGGGTTTATGGAACGGTATCTGAGCTAATTTGAAACCCTTGTTTTATGTATCACCCCACCTCACCTTTCCCGTTAAGCAACTATAGTGTGTTTTCTGCATGTGTGACTCTGTTCTGTTTTGTAATTCATTTCAAGTGTAACGGTTTTTACATTCCCTCTATAAGTGATACCTTATGAGAAGTGTCCTTTTCTGTGTGACTTATTTCACTTAGAGTCGTCGTACCTAAATCCACTCATCATGCTGCTACTAGCCTTATGACATTGATTTCACGGCTGAGTGATATTCCATTGTACATAAGGACCACAACTTCTTTATCCATTTTTCTCTTTCCTGGGATATTGAAGGTGGAATGAAGTGGAGGTCCTTGTCAACAGAGCAGCCCTAAACTTTGGGGTGCTTGTGTCTTGCTGATTTTTCATTTTCCCAATTTATACCCCCATGAGTGGAAGTGCCCTATGCTCTCTAAGCTGTGTTTTTTAGATGTTTCAGGACACACCGTACACTTCTCCAGAGTGGCTGTTGGCAATTTACATCCCGCCCATCAGTGTAGCAAGGCACCCATTTCTCCATGGCCTGTCCTGCATTTCTGGTTTTGACACTTTTTTCAGCATGGCCCTTTTGAGCGATGGGTAGCGAGTCTTCTTTGTAACGCTGATTTGCCTTTCCAGGTTGCTTGGTTGGCCAAAAAGGGCGTATGCGTTTTTTCCTGAATATATTCAGGAAAAAACGCATACGCCCTTTTTGGCCAAGGGCATCATTGTCGACGTTTTGCCGCTTTTCATGTGCTTTAAAGGCGATTCGAATCTACCTCGTGAAATCTGTTTCCTGCAATTCTGCCTTGATTTCAAATCCTCTTCTTTGCCTTCCCTCAATATATTTGTGGACGAGAGTTATCATTTATAATTCTGCAGGTTTGTGAATTGCAGTGCCCTGTAGCTCCATTTTACAACTCGCTTTTTTGGAGATGGCCGCAAAAGCGCAGGATGGCTTCAGGCCCTGTTCTGGTTCCGGGGGGCAGGCTGAGTCTGTGGTAAATTCTTCTTCCTGATGGGACAATAGTGTGACCTTTGCCTGTCCCAACACCAAGAACTAGTCTCTCATTGGTTCCCCATCTACCCGTTCATCCTCAGGACAAATTGCAACCTGTATGGAACAGGAGGTTAAAGGTGCTGATGCTCCAAGTAGGGAGCTTGCTAGAAAAGCGGCTGGAATGGCGAACCCGGGCACAAGGAGATGAGAAATGAGGTGCGTTTTAGAAACCTTTCCCCATCACACGGTGTACCATCTTCTGGGTTTCTCATGCATGTTTTCGATGTAGGAAGATGCCCTTGAACCTGGAGATTTGGGACCCATGGGATGGGTACCACGCAGTAGTACTTTAAAGGGTCTGCATTTGCTCACCCAACCTCACCAAACCTCTCAGCCGCAAGAGTGTCCACCCTTATGTCTCATCCAGCTGTGGGTCTAGATATGGTCAATCCAAGTTTCATCACAGCCCCTGAACGCATTGTGTAAGAATTTCGCTCTCTTTCACTGTCTTTGTTTCATGGGTTTTTCAAAGTTATTTATTTTTATAATGGGTTTTAGCTGCTTTTCACTGTTGTGTTTATGCCGCTTTACATCCACTTGACACACTAACAGAGAGATATCAATATATAGGTTTTAAGATTATTACTAGTCAGATATAATGTTGTGCGGTGAACAGGGCGTGTTGAGTCCAGTTCTCTGAGCAAGGAGTAGGTCTTGTATATTACATATTGGGTTTATGGAACGGTATCTGAGCTAATTTGAAACCCTTGTTTTATGTATCACCCCACCTCACCTTTCCCGTTAGCACCCATAGTGTGTTTTCTGCATGTGTGACTCTGTTCTCTTTTGTAATTCAGTTCAAGTGTAACGGTTTTTACATTCCCTCTATCAGTGAGACCTTATGAGAAGTGTCCTTTTCTGTGTGACTTATTTCACTTAGAATCGTCGTACCTAAATCCACTCATCATGCTGCTACTAGCCTTATGACATTGATTTCATGGCTGAGTGATATTCCATTGTACATAAGGACCACAACTTCTTTATCCATTTTTCTCTTTCCTGGGATATTTAAGGTGGAATGAAGTGGAGGTCCTTTTCAAGAGAGCAGCCCTAAACTTTGGTGTGCTTGTGTCTTGCTGATTTTTCATTTTCCCAATTTATACCCCCATGAGTGGAAGTGCCCTATTCTCTCTAAGCTGTGTTTTTTAGATGTTTCAGGACACACCGTACGCTTCTCCAGAGTGGCTGTTGGCCATTTACATCCCGCCCATCAGTGTAGCAAGGCTCTGTTTCCTCCCTGGCCTCTCCTGCTTTTCTTGTTTTACACTTTTTTAGGAAGGCCATTTTGACCGATGGGAAGTCAGACTTCTTTGTAGCGCTGAATTGCATTTCCGGCTTGTTTGGTTGGCCAAAAAGGGCCTATGGGTTTTTTCCTGAATTCATTCAGAACAAAACGCATATGCTCTTTTTGGCCAAGTGCATCATTGTCGACGTTTTGCCGCTTTTCATGTGCTTTAGTGGTGATTCGAATCTATCTCCTGAAATCTGTTTCCTGCAATTCTGCCTTAATTTCAAATCCTCTTCGTTGCCTTCACTCAATATATTTATGGACGAGAGTTATCATTTATAACTCTGCAGGTTTGTGAATTGCAGTGCCCCTGAGCTCCATTTTTCAACTCGCTTTTTTGGGAGCTTTCTGCAGAACCGCTCGTTTGCTTCTGTCCCTACTCTGGTTCCCGGTGGCAGGCTAAGCCTTTGCTTAATTCTTCTTCCTGACTGGAAAGTAGAGTGACATGTGCCTCTCCGAACATCTAGGGCTTGGCTCTCCTTGTTTCTCCTCCTTCCCCTTCTTCCTTTGGACAAATTCCGATTTCTGTGCAACTGGATGTTGAAGGTGCTGACATCCTCTAGTGGGGAGATTTTAAGGAAAAAGGCTGGAGGGTTGAACCCAACAACCAGGAAATTAGGCGTTTTGGTGCCTTTTCCAAAATCTTCCTGATCCAACCGTGTTCCATCTTCTGGGTGTCACAGGCATGTTTTAGCTGTAGGAAAGGTCCCGTGTATGTAAGGAGAACACAAGGGATTTTTCCAAATCAGTGTCTCCCCGAACTCCAATCTGGGGAATTTTTAAGCTACTGGTACATGTGTGTTCATTAAGGGACTTGGGCCGTAGGCAGAGTCCGAACTTTAGATGATTGAAGTCTTCAGGTTCAGAAACGCTCACCATCGGCCTCCTTTAGTTTCCATTTTATCTGTAGTTGATAGATGATGTCGATATAGATATCTATTGTTTTTCAGATTATTTCCCCTCAGGGGTCATTACAAAATATTGAGTATAGTTCCCTGTGCTATACAGTAGTTCCCTGTTGATATATTTTATACATAGCAGTGTGTATATGTTAATCTGAAACTGTTAATTTATCCCTCCTCCCACCTTTCCCCTTTGGTAATAAAAAATATAAGATTTTATACTTCTCAGAAATCTAGGAGCTGAAAGAGAGGTATCATTTTCAATGGAAAATCATTCAAAACAAGGTTGAAACTTCAACCAAGATTATTAGATGTACATCCTTGGAAAGAAATCACTGCATTTCTCTACTCTTGACCTGCCAAATAAGACAATCCCCTCCACTGAACTTGCTTATAATAAAGTGATGGAAATATCAAATGGAAGTGTTAGAAACATCTTATTTTACACGAGCCTTATACACTGCTCTATGTTAATTACAGTTTGGCTCACACATCTGTGCATTGAAGTTACAATGTTCTCAAATTCTGTTACTGATCCTGCAGAGTGGGCCCCAACAAGGGTCTCCCTGCCCAGTGTCATTGGAGCCAACAGATCGAGACTGACTTTGGTTCAGAAGCAAAGGAAAACTTTATATTTTGATCAGAGAATGGAGAGGTGAGAGTGTGTGCTCCCCTGCGGGTTGTGGGCCGGGCTGCTGTGTAGGGATCCTGTCAGCATCAGCGGGAGGGAGGGGGCGGAGCTCTCGAGGGCCAGGTTGGCTGGAGCTCAGGCTCTATGTCGCAGAGTCTGCACGGGGCCCCACGAGCTGAGGTGTCGGCCCAGCCATTTTGCACGAGGAAATCGGGTCTGAAGTGTCGGGTGTGGGACCTCTGCATGTGGAAACCTAGGAGCAAGTGAAATTAGACAAAGCACAAAGGAAAAAATGGTTAGACTTTATTTTATTGCCCAGATTCTATTTTTATCTCCCAGGAATTTTTAATGGGCTTTGCCAGTGACAAAGCCCTCCTCTGCCTTTTGTCCCATTCCTCATTCTTGGGGCGCTGAGGGTGCAGACACGTCTTCTGTAAATGCTTCATGCTGAGTTGGGTGTCCTCATACCCGGGGGGAGGGGCAGGACTTCTCCCCAGCAGCCTCCAGGTGAGGTTGATTGTCCGCAGGCCTCCTCCCTCACTGCTCGTCTGCCTGAGCACCAGCATTGGAAGTTTTATAGATTCTAATGACCTTTAAGGGTCCAGGAAAGAGATGTGCAGAGACGCTGGGGGGGTGGGCGGTTTTACCCTGCTCCACATTGGTTCGGCCCCCTTAGGCTGATGGTTTCTGCCAGCCTAGATGCTCTGACCAGTAGTCTGTGCTTTCTTCAGTTAGGCCACTGAATTAACGTACAAACAGCACCAGGTGTCAGAGCCCTGCTTGCTCAACTCCCAGACAGTCCAGGGCCGGTGGTGATCCAGGACCATGACGGCCACTCAGTCAACGGCCTTTTGAAGTAGCCAGGAGTACAGCCGGTCTCATTGGCCGCCGTCACTGCGGTGTCTGTAGGCTTTTCTATGGTGGCAGCGTTATTTACGGTTCCCCTGCCAAGTTTATTAGCTCCGCTCTGGGTGCAGTAAGTCCTGTAAGCAATAGTCTGCTCTTTTGGGGCACACTCTTGTTGTTTTCTGAGAGAAGCTCCAGGTCAAGTGATGGTCACACGAGTCGTCATGGGGGCCCATTGCCCCAGGTTGTCTCTCTGGAGGTTGGTGTTGGAGGGCCTCCTCACTCGAGGTCATTGTGCCCACGGAGCAATCCCTGCAACTTCAGGGCATGGTGGGTGGTTAGGATCACCAAGTGGCGTCCTTTTCCCTTAGGAGGGAGCTGGCCTTGCGGGCTGCTGATTTCCAGGTTTTTAGATACCCCCAGTATCCTGGTCGGATGGGGTGGCTGGCCAATGCCTGGAGGGCATTCTTACATTGTTCCATTTCAAGTGGTCCCAGTTTTTGCACTAATACTCCAAGGGCGATTCGCCTTGGACCAGGAATGTAAAGGTCAAAGGGTTTAGCTAACTTAGGGAGGTCCAGGGCCAGGGTCTGAATTGACTGCTCTTTCCATTCTTGAAAGGCCGCTTCTGGATTCTATTCAAAAGGATCATCATCTTTTCCTTTCAGTGTTTCATATAGAGGCCCAGCTATTAGACTGTAGTTAGGGATCCAGATGCAGCAAACCCCGGTCTCCCCAGGAACCCCTAAGCTGTCTTCTAGTTTCAGGAAAGGTGAGGCTGTAAATGGCTTCTTCCCTTTCCTGGGGTGGGCTTCTCCGACCTTCTGTGCGAATGAAGCCCAGGAAGGCCACCTTAGTTTGTGATATTTGAGCCTTTTCCTTGGACACCTTCTATCTTTTATTGGCTAGGTAGTTCAGAGGCCTCCTTAGTCGGGCTGGTGATCAGAATGTCATCTGCATATTGAAGGAGGGTTCCCTTCTCCAGAGGTAGATCTTTTAGGTCTTTAGCTAACGTTTCCCCAAAGATGGTGTGGGAATTTTTGAACCCCTGGGGCAGGACGGCCCAGCAGTATTGTTTTTGTTGTAGGTTGAGTCCTGCCACTCACAGCCAAAATTTCTTGTGACTCTGGGACTAATGGAATACAGAAGAAGGCATCATTGAAGTCTAATACAGAATGCCATGTCCTGGTGGATGGTAGAATGACCAGCAGGGTGTAGGAATTAGGAACTACTAGATGTATATCCTCTGTGGCTTCACTGACTGTCCTGGCGTCCTCTACCAGGTCCCCAGCAGCCCACGGGGCTCTTGTGGTCAGGCCCCTCCCAGGATATGGAGCTCACCTGGGCAGGTACGCAGCAGCCCACGGGGCTCTCGTGGGCAGGCCCCTCCCTGGATATGGAGCTCCCGTGGACAGGTACCCCGGCAGGGCTGGGCACACAGGAACCGTGCACGTAGCCCTCATTGCAGAGCACCCCCAGCACCCCTGTCACTCAGAGCTGACACAGAGCACCTCAGAGCAGAGCTTGAACTAACAAACAGCAGCTCCAACAGGTCTGTGACCCTAGGCTTCACTCTGTGCGGCCTCCCTCTGCCTGGTCTTCCAGGGGCTTCCACTGCAGCCGGGGCACCAGGCCTCTGTCTCCACCCACCACCCCTCCTCTCCCTGACTCCTGGGTTCCTCTCATTAGCAGAGGGTCTTCTTGAAGTTGTCTCCCACTCATGGACCAGATAAAATGATTCGAAAACAAGCCAGGGCTGCCGCCCCTTATCTATCCTGACTCTCGGGACCCTACACCTGTTCCTTGGATCTGGCCGGTGCAGCAAGGCCCATTTTCTGCAACTCTGAGCCCCTGAGGGGCGAGGATTGGCTGACCTGGGCAGCCTGACCCGGCCGGCCAGCCCTTCCCAGGTGTGCCTGGGTTGAGGTCAATATAAACACCCCTCCAGGCAGCAAAAGCCTCTGCAGCTGTGCCTGACGCCATATTCTCTGCCCCGTCAGCAGTCTCGGGGTTGGGCTGGTGGGAGGGAGTAGGGCCCACGGCTCTATGAGTGGCCCAGTGTGACTGGGGCTCTGCTGGACTTTCTGCAGGAGTTGCCGGGCTGCCACCTGCTAAAGAAGAGGATGTGTCACCCATACTTGCTGCTGGAATTTCTCCCCGGGCAGAGGTGAGGAAGGAAAAAAGCAGTGGGGGCCGGGACAGGAGAGGTACCTCAGGCAGGGAAATGGAAAGCTTCCAGACGAGCGCCCGGGGCCAGGACCATCCTGGCTGGCCTGCAGGCACCAAGTCGGCCTGCGTGCTGTCGCTGGTGTGACTCCAAGCCCCTTCCTCTAGTTTTGAAAGTCTTTGCACACATTCAGGTGTTTTACCTGGGAAGGGTGGGAAAAGTTCAGCAGCAGCTGGCCTGGGGCTCAGCTCACGTTTACTCAGAGACGCCTCCTCATGGTCCCCCAGCTTTGCAATGAGGACGCTCCTCGTGTGGGGGCTGCTGGCTGCATGGGAGATGATTCCCCACCTGTGACCAACTTCAGAATTGTTTACCCCTGGAGCAAGTGCCCTGATAGGGTTTTCCTCTGTATGACCAGTGGGTTCTGTTTTTTTTTTTTCTTTTTTGGTTCAAGGTAAGTTTTATTCCTCTTTTTGTATTTATGGATATAAGCATGGAAATAATTCATTCATATAAATACGTCTATGGGAAGGACAGAACTTTTTTTCTGTTTTATTTTTTTAAGTATTACTTATTTTTTAATTTTTGAATTTATTTTATTCATTTTTTTATACAGCAGGCTCTTATTGGTAACCTATTTTATACATATAAGTGTATATATGTCAATCCCAGGCTCGCAATTCATCCCACCACCACCACCCTGCCACTTTCCCCCCTTGGTGTCCATACATTTGTTCTCTACATCTGTGTCTCTATTTGTGCCTTGCAAACCGGTTCATCTTTACCATTTTTCTAGGTTCCACATGTATGCGTTAATATACGATATTTGTTTTTCTCTTTCTGACTTACTTCACTCTGTATGACAGTCTCTAGATCTATCCACGTCTCTACAAATGACCCAATTTCATTCCTTTTTATGGCTGAGTAATATTCCATTTTATATATGTAGCACATCTTTTCTGTTCGTCTGTCTATGGGCATTTAGGTTGCTTCCATGACCTGGCTATTGTAAATAGTGCTGCAATGAATATTGTGGTGAATATGTCTTTTTGAATTATGGTTTTCTCTGGGTATATGGCCAGTAGTGGGATTGCTGGGTCATATGGTAATTCTATTTTTAGTTTCTTAAGGAACCTCCATACTGTTCTCCATCGTGACTGTATCAATTTACATTCCCACAAATAGTGTAAGAGGGTTCCCTTTTCTCCACACCCTCTCCAGCATTTGTTGCTTGTAGATTTTCTGATGATGCCCATTCTAACTCGTGTGAGGCGATACCTCATTGTAGTTTTGGTTTATATTTCTCTAATAATTAGTGATGTTGAGCAGCTTTTCATGTGCTTCTTGGTCATCTGTATGTCTTCTTGGGACAAATGTCTATTTACGTCATCTGCCCATTTTTGGATTGGGTTGTTTGTTTTTTTACTGTTGAGCTGCATGAGCTGTTTATATACATTGGAGATTAATCCTTTGTCCATTGATTCGTTTGCAAATATTTTCTCCCATTGTGAGGGTTGTCTTTTCGTCTTGTTTGTAGTTTCCTTTGCTTTGCAAAAGCTTTTAGGTTTCATTTGCTCCCATATGTTTATTTTTTTTTTATTCCATTACTCTAGGAGGTGGATCAAAAAAGATCTTGCTGTGATTTATGTCAAAGAGTATTCTTCCTATGTTTTCCTCTAAGAGTTTTATAGTGTCCGGTCTTACATTTCGGTCTCTAATCCATTTTGAGTTTATTTTTTGTGTATGGTGTTAGGGAGTGTTCTAATTTCATTCTTTTACATGTAGCTGTCCATTTTTCCCAGCACCACTTATTGAAGAGACTGTCTTTTCTCCTTTGTATACCCTTGCCTCCTTTGTCATAGATTAGTGGGCCATAGGTGTGTAGGTTTATCTCTGGGCTTTTTTTTTTCTTTTACATCTTTATTGGAGTATAATTGCTTTACAATTGTGTGTTAGTTTCTGCTGTATAAAAAAGTGAATCAGCTGTGCGTATACATATAACACCATATCCCCTCCCTCTTGCACCTCCCTCTCACTCCCTTATCCCACCCTTTTAGGTGGTCACAAAGCACAGAGCTGATCTCCCTGTGCTATGTGGCTGCTTCCCAGTAGCTATCAATTTTACATTTGGTAGTGTATATATGTCCATACCACTCTCTCACTTTGTCCCAGCTTACCCTTCCCTCTCCCCATGTCCTCAAGTCCTTTCTCTACGTCTGTGTCCTTAATCCTTTCCTGCCCCTAGGTTCTTCATAAACTTTTTTTTTTAAGATTCCATATATATGTGTTAGCATACGGTATTTGTTTTTCTCTTTCTGACTTACTTCACTCTGTAGGACAGACTCTAGATCCATCCACCTCACTAAAAGTAACTCAATTTCGTTTCTTTTTATGGCTGAATAATGTTCCATTGTATATTTGTGCCACATCTTCCTTATCCATTTATCTGTTGATGGACACTTAGGTTGCTTCCATGTCCTGGCTATTGTAAATAGAGCTACAGTGAACATTGTGGTACATGACTCTTTTTGAATTATGGTTTTCTGAGGGTAAATGTCCAGGAGTGGGTTTGCTGGGTTGTATGGTAGTTCTATTTTTAGTTTTTAAGGAACCCCCATACCGTTCTCCCTAGTGGCTATATCAATTTACATTCCCACCAACAGTGCAAGAGGGTTCCCTTTGCTCCAATAAATGCCTCTCCAGCATTTATTGTTGGTAGATTTTTTGATGATGGCCATTCTGACTGGTGTGAGGTGATACCTCACTGTAGTTTTGATTTGCATTTCTCTAATGATTAGTGATGTTCAGCATCCTTTCATGTGTTTGTTGGCAACCTGTATATCTTCTTTGGAGAAATGTCTATTTAGGTCTTCTGCCCATTTTTGGATTGGGTTGTTTGGTTTTGTGATATTGAGCTACATGAGCTGCTTTTTGGAGATTAATCCTTTGCCATTTGCTTCATTTGAAAATATTTTCTCCCATTCTGATGGTTGTCTTTTCATCTTGCTTATGTTTTCCTTTGCTGTGCAAAAGAATTTATGTTTCATTCGGTCCCATTTTTTTATTTTTGTTTTTATTTCCATTTCTCTAGGAGGTGGGTCAAAAAGGATCTTGCTGTGATTTATGTCATAGACTGTTCTGCTTATGTTTTCCTCTAAGAGTTTTATAGTGGCTGGTCTTATATTTAGGTCTCTAATCCATTTTGAGTTTATTTTTGTGTATGGTGTTAGGGAGTGTACTAATTTCATTCTTTTACATGTAACTGTCCAGTTTTCCCAGCACCACTTGCTGAAGACACTGTCTTTTCTCCATTGTATACCCTTGCCTCCTTTGTCATAGATTAGTGAACCATAGGTACGTGGGTTTATCTCTGTGCTTTCTATCCTGTTCTATTGACCTATATTTCTGTTCTTCTGTCAGTACCATATTATCTTGATTACTGTAGCTTTGCAATATAGTCTGAAGTCTGGAAGTCTGATTCCTCGAGCTCTTTTTTTTCCCCCCTCAAGACTGCTTTGGCTATCCAGGGTCTTTTGTGTCTCCCTACAAATTTTAAGATTTTTTTTTCTTGTTCTGTAGAAAATGCCAAAGGTATTTTGATCGGGATTGCATTGAATCTGTAGATTGCTTTGGGTAGTATAGTCATTTTCACAATATTGATTCTTCTAATCCGAGAACATGGTATATGTCTCCATCTGTTTATATCATCTTTGATTTCTTTCATCAGTGTCTTATAGTTTTCTGAGTACAGGTCTTTTACTTCCTTAGGTAGGTTTATTCCTAGGTATTTTATTCTTTTTGTTGCAGTGGTAATGGGATTGTTTCCTTAATTTCTCTTTCTGATCTTTCATTGTTAGTGTATAGGAATGCAAGCAATTTCTGTGCATTAATTTTGTATCCTGCAACTTTACCAAATTCATTGATTAGCTCCAGTGGTTTTCTGGTGGCATCTTTAGGATTCTCTATCTATGATATCATGTCATCTGCAAACAGTGACAATTTTACTTCTTCTTTTCCTTTTTGTATTCCTTTTATTTCTTTTTCTTCTCTGATTGCCATGGCTAGGACTTCCAAAACTATGTTGAATAGCAGTGGTGAGAGTGGACATCCTCGTCTTGTTCCTGATCTTAGAGGAAACGCTTTCAGTTTTTCACCATTGAGAATGCTGTTTGCTGTGGGTTTGTCATATATGGCCTTTATTATGTTGAGGTAGTTTCCCTCTATGCCCACACTCTGCAGAGTTTTTATCGTAAATGAGTGTTGAATTTTCTCAAAATCTTTTCCTTCAGCTATTGAGATGATCATATGGTTTTATTCTACAATTTGTTAATATGGTGTATCACATTGATTTGTGTATATTGAAGAATCCTCGCATCCCTGGGATAAACCCCACTTGATCATGGTGTATGATCCTTTTCATGTGTTGTTCGATTCTGTTTGCTAGTATTTTGTTGAGGATTTTTACATCTATATTCATCAGTGATATTGGTCTATAATTTTCTTTCCTTGTAGTATCTCTGTCTGATTTTGGTATCAGGGTGATGGTGGTCTCATAGAATGAGTTTGGGAGTGTTCCTTCCCCTGCAATTGTTTTGAAGAATTTGAGAAGGTTGGGTGTTAGCTCTTCTCTAAATGTTTGATAGAATTCACCTGTGATGCCATCTGGTTCTGGACTTTTGTTTGTTGGAAGATTTTTAATCACAGTTTCAATTTCATTGCTTGTGATAGGTTTGTTCATATTTTCTATTTCTTCCTGGTTCAGTCTTAGAAGGTTATCCCTTTCTAAGAATTTGTCCATTTCTTCCAGATTGTCCATTTTATTGGCCTAGAGTTGCTTGTAGTAGTCTCTTAGGATGCTTTGTATTCCTGTGGTGTCTGTTGTAACTTCTGCTTTTTCACTTCTAATTTTGTTGATTTGCGTCCTCTCCCTCTTTTTCTGGAGTCTGGCTAAAGGTTGATCATTTTTGCTTATCTTCTCAAAGAACCAGCTTTTAGTTTTATTGATCTTTGCTTTCGTTTTCTTTGTTTCTATTTCATTTATTTCTGCTCTGATCTTTATGATTTCTTTCCTTCTACTAACTTTGGGTTTTGTTCTTCTTTCTCTAGTTCCTCTAGGTGTAAGGTTAGATTGTTTATTTGAGATTTTTCTTGTTTCTTGAGGTAGGCTTGTATTGCTATAAACTTCCCTCTTAGAACTCCTTTTGCTGCATCCCATAGGTTTTGGATCATCGTGTTTTTGTTGTCATTTGTCTCTAGGTAGTTTTTGATTTCCTCTTTGATTTCTTCAGTGATCTCTTGGTTATTTAGTAACGTATTGTTTAGCTTCCATGTGTTTGTGTTTTTTACGGTTTTTTCCGTGTAATTGATTTCTAATCTCATAGCATTGTGGTCGGAACAGCTGCTTGATATGATTTCAGTTTTCTTAAATTTACTGAGGCTTTATCTGTGACCCAAGATGTTATCTATCCTGGAGAATGTTCCGTGTGCAGTTGAGAAGCACGTGTAATCTGCTGTTTTTGGATGGAATGTCCTATAAATATCAATTAACTCTATCTGGTCTATTGTGTCATTTAAAGCTTGTGTTTCCTTATTAATTGTCTGTCTGGCTGATCTCCACTGGTGTAAGTGAGCTGTTAAAGTCCCCCGCTATTATTGTGTTACTGTCGATTTCCTCTTTTATAGCTGTTAGCAGTTGCCTTATACATTGAGCTGCTCCTATTTTGGGTACATATATATTTATAATTGTTATATCTTCTTCTTGGATTGATCCCCTGACCATTATGTAGTGCCTTTCCTCGTCTCTTGTAACATTCTTTATTTTAAAGTCTATTTTATCTGATATGAGTATTGCTACTCCAGCTTTCTTTTGATTTTCATTTGCATAGAATATATTTTTCCATCGCCTCACTTTGAGTCTGTATGTGTCCCTAGGTCTGAAATGGATCTCTTGTAGACAGCATATATATGGGTCTTGTTTTTGTATCCATTCAGCGAGCCTGTGTCTTTTGGTTGGAACATGTAGTGCATTCACGTTTAAGGTAATTATCGATATGTATGTTCCTACTACTATTTTCTTAATTGTTATGGGTTTGTCTTGGTGGGTCCTTTTCTTCTCTTGTGTTTCCCACTTAGAGAAGTTCCTTTAGCATTTGGTGTAGAGCTGGTTTCATGGTGCTGAATTCTCTTAGCTTTTGCTTGTCTGTAAGGCTTTTGATTTCTCCATCAAATCTGAATGAGCTCTTTGCAGGGTGGAGTACTCTTGGTTGTAGGTTCTTCCCTTTCATCACTTTAAATTTATCATGCCACTTCCTTCTGGCTTGTAGATTTTCTGCTGAGAAATCAGTTGTTATCCTTATGGGAGTTCCCTTGTATGTTATTTGTCATTTTTCCCTTGCTGGTTTCAATCATTTTTCTTTGTCGTTAATTTTTGTCAATTTGATTACTATGTGTCTTGTCATTTTTCTCCTTTGGTTTATCCTGCCTTGGACACTCTGTGCTTCTGGACTTGGGTGGCTATTTCTTTTCCCATGCTAGGGAAGTTTTTGACCATAATCTCTTCAAATATATTCTCGGGTCCTTTCTCTCTCTCTTCTCCTTCTGGGACCCCTATAATGCGAATGTTGTTGCGTTTAAAGTTGTCCCAGAGGACTCTTGGGGTATCTTCGTTTATTTTCATTCTTTTTCTTTATTCTGTTCCATGGCAGTGATTTCCACCTTTCTGTCTTCCAGGTCACTTATCCGTTCTTCTGCCACAGTTATTCTGCTACTGATTCCTTCTAGTGTATTTTTCATTTCAGTTATTCCATTGTTCACCTCTGTTTGTTTGTTCTTTAATTCTTCTAGGTGTTTGTTCCTTAATTCTTCTAGGTCTTTGTTAAACATTTCTTGCATCTTCTCGATCTTTGCCTCCTTTCTTTTTCCAAGGTCTTGGCTCAACTTCACTATCATTATTCTGAATTCTTTTTCTGGAAGGTTCCCTATCTCCACCTCATTTCATTTTTTTTCTGGGGTTTTATCTTGTTCCTTGATCTGGTATAAAGTCCTCTGCCTTTTCATTTTGTCTATCTTTCTGTGAATGTGGTTTTCCTTCCACAGGCTGCAGAATTGTAGTTCTTCTTGCTTCTGCTGTCTGCTCTCCGGTGGATGAGTCTATCTTAGAGGCTTGTGCAAGCTTCCTGATGGGAGGGACTGGTGGTGGGTAGAGCTGGGTGTTGCTTTGGTGGGCAGAGCTTTAATCCGCTTGTCTACGGATTAAATAAAACTTTAATAAAAAGTTTAATCCGCTTGTCTGCTGATGCATGGGGCTGGGTTCCCTCCCTGTTGGTTGTTTGGCCTGAGGCGACCCAGCCCTGGAGCCTACCTTGCTCTTGGTGGGGCTAATGGCGGACTCTGGGAGGGCTCACACCAAGGAGTATTTCCCAGAACTTCTGCTGCCAGTGTCGTTGTCCTCACGGTGAGCCACAGCCACAGCCACCACCTGCCTCTGCAGGAGACCCTCTAAAAGTAGCAGGTAGTTCTGGTCATTCTCCTACAGGGTCACTGCTCCTTCCCCTGGGTCCTGATGTGCACACTCCTTTGTGTGTGCCCTCCAAGAGTGGAGTATCTGAGTGGAGTTGAGACTCTGAGACTCTGTGTGGAGTTGCACAGACTCTGGGTCCTGTGAAGCTTCGATGTTTTGTGATTCTAGAAATCCTATAGGAGACGGTCCACAGCAGGTGACGCTAATGTTGTCAGTAGAGGTGTTGAAGCCAAAGATTTGCAGTTCCAACTAGAGGTGCCGATGTACATACAGGACAAAATCATCTCGTGTGAATGTAGTTCAGGCATGTTTAAGATGAATGCAGTCATGTTAATGCCTACCATATTCTATCTTGAGCCTCTCCTCAGGGACCCCCTCCTCAGTTCCTGAGGCTCCTGTAAGTCATGTACAGGGGACTGGAGAGTGGGCTCTGTCCAGTCTGAGCCCTGAGTTACCCTGTGTGTATCTTAGGATACTTTGTATTTCTGTGGTGTCTGTTGTAACATCATCTCTTTCATTTCAGATTTATTTGGGCCCTCTCTTTTTAAAAAAACATACTACTGTTGTCTTTTATTCTTTACAGAAGTTTAATAAGTGTTTGATCTACTATCCTTACCCTATGTATACTTTTTGCAGTGAGATTTTTACTTTTCTTTGTTTCCTTGTTACTATCAATAATTAGTGAGACTTCTTTTAAGCTACCTTCAACATTGCTTATAAAGCTGCTTTATTAGTGATGACAGAGCCTTAATGGAAGTCATGTTCTGGTTGTAAATTAGAATGCAATGTGCCAGCAAATAGCCCCTTAAGTTTATGTCTCATTACTTCTTGTTCTTTTTTTAATTTAATTTTTATTTTTTGTCAGAGCAAATTTAATTAAAATGTTTTGTTTCTTCTAGGTGTGAAAGATGTGGTTCTTTTAAACATATACATATATCTATTCTTCTTTGGATCATTTTCCCATGTAGGTTATGACACAATGTTGAGTAGTCTTGTCTTGGTATTACGTAGGTCTTTGGTGATTACATATTTCACATGTGTTTCTATATCTATCTTAACCCCAATATCCTAATGTATCCAATCCTCACACCTTTCCATTTGGTGAACCATAAGTTTGTTTAATGAATCTGTGATTGCATTTCTCTGTGGAAATATTTTCATTGGTATCAATTTTTAGCTAAGACCTATAAGTGATATTATAGGATATGTGTCTTTTGCTTTCTGACTTAGTACAATTTGCCTGATTACCTCAAGAATCATACATGGTGCTGCAAATGGCATTGTTTCATTTTTTTCCCTGGCTAATATTCCATCTGTACGTGTACCAGTTCTTCTTTGGGCACGCACCTCTTGATGGACTTTCTGGTTGCCTCCATGTCTTGGCTATTGTAATACTGCTGCAATGCACATTTGTTTGCCTGTGTCTTTCCAGTTATATCTTCTTATGTTATAGGCCAAGGAGTGGGCTTGCTGTATCATATGGTAGCTCAGTGTGTATGTTTTAAAGGCACCACCATTCAGTTCTCATTAGTGGCTCTTTCCAGGTTACGTCCCACTTAAAATTGAGGGTATGCATTTCTCCAAAACACCTTCAATATTTATTGTTTGTAGTTTTCTTGCTGATGGTTATTCTAACCGGTGCGAGCTGATGCCTATCTGTGGTTGAATTTGCATGTGTCCCATAATCTGTTGAAATTGAGCTTTAAAGCATGCCCTTTTTATTTATCAAACTGTGATTACAGCTCAGTTCTTCAAAGTGTTTTCTTAAAGTAAGTGTCACATTTTGAAAATTTTTGGCCATTACCTCCCTCAAGACATTTTGAGGGCACGTTTCATTTACAGCCCTGAAGTACTTGTTCATATGAAGTGACCATTAGCACATGTTTTAAAGCTGCGTTTGCAGGTAACGGCCAGAGGGTGGCAGCCTTTCTACGTTCCTAATCTGGTAAATAGGGAAAGAGACCTTCAGCCCCAAGAGTGTCCAGCTTTATTTCTCATCAGGCTGTGGATCTAGATATGGTCACACCAGGTCGCATCACAGCCCCTGAAAGAATTGTGTAAGAATTTCTCTCTCTTTCACTGTCTTTGTTTCATGGGTTTTTCAAAGTAATTTATTTTTATAATGGGGTTTACCTGATTTTCACTGCTGTGTTTATGCCCCTTTACACCCAATTGACACACTAACAGAGAGACATCAATACATAGGATTTAAGATTTTTACTAGTCAGATATATTCTTGTTCGTTGAATAGGGGGTGTTGCATCCACTTCACTGAGCAAGGAATAGGTCTTGTCTATTACATATTGGGTATATGGATCGGTATTTGAGCTAATATGAAACCCTTGTTTTATGCATCACCCCACTTCACCTTTCCCGTTAAGCAGCCATAGTGTGTTTTCTAAATGTGTGACTCTGTTCTGTTTTGTAATTCACTTCAAGTGTAATGGTTTTTACATTCCCTCTATAAGTGATACCTTATGAGAAATGTCCTTTTCTGTGTGACTTATTTCACTTAGAATCGTCGTACCTAAATCCACTCATCATGCTGCTACTAGCCTTATGACATTGATTTCATGGCTGAGTGATATTCCATTGTACATAAGGACCACAACTTCTTTATCCATTTTTCTCTTTCCTGGGATATTGAAGGTGGAATGAAGTGGAGGTCCTTGTCAACAGAGCAGCCCTAAACTTTGGGGTGCTTGTGTCTTGCTGATTTTTAATTTTCCCAATTTATACCCCCATGAGTGGAAGTGCCCTATGCTCTCTAAGCTGTGTTTTTTAGATGTTTCAGGACACACCGTACACTTCTCCAGAGTGGCTGTTGGCAATTTACATCCCGCCCATCAGTGTAGCAAGGCTCCCATTTCTCCATGGCATGTCCTGCATTTCTGGTTTTGACACTTTTTTCAGCATGGCCCTTTTGACCGATGGGAAGCGAGTCTTCTTTGTATCGCTGATTTGCCTTTCCAGGTTGCTTGGTTGGCCAAAAAGGGCGTATGCGTTTTTTCCTGAATATATTCAGGAAAAAACGCATACGCCCTTTTTGGCCAAGGGCATCATTGTCAACGTTTTGCCGCTTTTCATGTGCTTTAAGGCGATTCGAATCTACCTCCTGAAATCTGTTTCCTGCAATTCTGCCTTGATTTCAAATCCTCTTCTTTGCCTTCCCTCAATATATTTGTGGACGAGAGTTATCATTTATAACTCTGCAGGTTTGTGAATTGCAGTGCCGTGAACCTCCATTTTACAACTCGCTTTTTTGGGAGCTGGCCGCAAAAGCGCAGGATGGCTTCAGGCCCTGTTCTGGTTCCAGGGGGCAGGCTGATCATGTGGTTAATTCTTCTTCCTGATGGGAAAATAGAGTGACCTCTGCCTGTCCCAACACCAAGAGCTAGTCTCTCATTCGTTCCCCATCTTCCCGTTCATCCTCAGGACAAATTGCAACCTGTACGAAACAAGAGGTTAAAGGTGCTGATGCTCCAAGTAGGGAGATTTCTAGTAGAGCGGTTGGAATGGCGAACCCGGGCACAAGGAGTTGAGAAATGAGGTGCGTTTTAGAAACCTTTCCCCATCACACGGTGTACCATCTTCTGGGTTTCTCATGCATGTTTTCGATGTAGGAAGATGCCCTTGAACCTGGAGATTTGGGACCCATGGGATGGGTACCACGCAGTATTACTTTAAAGGGTCTGCGTTTGCTCACCCAACCTCACCAAACCCCTCAGCCCCAAGAGTGTCCACCCTTATGTCTCATCCAGCTGTGGGTCTAGATATGGTCAATCCAGGTTGCATCACAGCCCCTGAACGAATTGTGTAAGAATTTCTCTCTCTTTCACTGTCTTTGTTTCATGGGTTTTTCAAAGTAATTTATTTTTATAATGGGGTTTAGCTGCTTTTCACTGCTGTGTTTATGCTGCTTTACACCCACTTGACACACTAACAGAGAGATATCAATACATAGGTTTTAAGATTATTACTAGTCAGATATACTCTTGTGCGGTGAATAGGGCGTGTTGAGTCCAGTTCTCTGAGCAAGGAGTAGGTCTTGTCTATTACATATTGGGTTTATGGAACGGTATCTGAGCTAATTTGAAACCCTTGTTTTATGTATCACCCCACCTCCCCTTTCCCGTTAAGCAGCCATAGTGTGTTTTCTGCATGTGTGACTCGTTCTGTTTTGTAATTCAGTTCAAGTGTAACGGTTTTTACATTCCCTCTATCAGTGATACCTTATGAGAAGTGTCCTTTTCTGTGTGATTTATTTCACTTAGAATTGTCGTACCTAAATCCACTCATCATGCTGCTACTAGCCTTATGACATTGATTTCATGGCTGAGTGATATTCCATTGTACATAAGGACCACAACTCCTTCATTCATTTTTCTCTTTCCTGGCATATTTAAGGTGGAATGAAGTGGAGGTCCTTGTCAACAGAGCAACCCTAAACTTTGGGGTGCTTGTGTCTTGCTGATTTTTCATTTTCCCAATTTATACCCCCATGAGTGGAAGTGCCCTATGCTCTCTAAGCTGTGTTTTTTAGATGTTTCAGGACACACCGTACTCTTCTCCAGAGTGGCAGTTGGCAATTTACATCCCGCCCATCAGTGTAGCAAGGCTCCCATTTCTCCATGGCCTGTCCTGCATTTCTGGTTTTGACACTTTTTTCTGCATGGCCCTTTTAACCGATGGGAAGCGAGACTTCTTTGTAGCGCTGATTTGCTTTTCCAGGTTGCTTGGTTGGCCAAAAAGGGCGTATGCGTTTTTTCCTGAATATATTCAGGAAAAAACGCATACGCCCTTTTTGGCCAAGGGCATCATTGTCAACGTTTTTCCGCTTTTCATGTGCTTTAAAGGCGATTCGAATCTACCTCCTGAAATCTGTTTCCTGCAATTCTGCCTTGATTTCAAATCCTCTTCTTTGCCTTCCCTCAATATATTTGTGGACGAGAGTTATCATTTATAAGTCTGCAGGTTTGTGAATTGCAGTGCCCTGAACCTCCATTTTACAACTCGCTTTTTAGGGAGCTGGCCGCAATAGCGCAGGATGGCTTCAGGCCCTGTTCTGGTTCCGGGTGGCAGGCTGAGCCTGTGGTTAATTCTTCTTCCTGATGGGAAAATAGAGTGACCTGTGCCTGTGCCAACACCAAGAGCTAGTCTCTCATTGGTTCCACGTCTTCCCGTTCACCCTCAGGACAAATTGCAACCTGTACGGAACAGGAGGTTAAAGGTGCTGATGCTACAAGGAGGGAGATTGCTAGTAAAGCGGCTGGAATACCGAACCCGGGCACAAGGAGATGAGAAATGAGGTGCGTTTTAGAAACCTTTCCCCATCACACGGTGTACCATCTTCTGGGTTTCTCATGCATGTTTTCGATGTAGGAAGATGCCCTTGAACCTGGAGATTTGGGACCCATGCGATGGGTACCACGCAGTATTACTTTAAAGGGTCTGCGTTTGCTCACCCAACCTCACCAAACCTCTCAGCCCCAAGAGTGTCCACCCTTATGTCTCATCCAGCTGTGGGTCTAGATATGGTCAATCCAGGTTGCATCACAGCCCCTGAACGCATTGTGTAAGAATTTCGCTCTCTTTCACTGTCTTTGTTTCATGGGTTTTTCAAAGTAATTTATTTTTATAATGGGGTTTAGCTGCTTTTCACTGCTGTGTTTATGCCGCTTTACACCCACTTGACACACAAAAAGAGAGATATCAATACATAGGTTTTAAGATTATTACTACTCAGATATATTCTTGTGCGGTGAATAGGGCGTGTTGAGTCCAGTTCTCTGAGCAAGGAGTAGGTCTTGTCTATTACATATTGGGTTTATGGAACGGTATCTGAGCTAATTTGAAACCCTTGTTTTATGTATCACCCCACCTCACCTTTCCCGTTAAGCAGCCATAGTGTGTTTTCTGCATGTGTGACTCTGTTCTGTTTTGTAATTCAGTTCAAGTGTAACGGTTTTTACATTCCCTCTATAAGTGATACCTTATGAGAAGTGTCCTTTTCTGTGTGACTTATTTCACTTAGAATCGTCGTACCTAAATCCACTCATCATGCTGCTACTAGCCTTATGACATTGATTTCATGGCTGAGTGATATTCCATTGTACATAAGGACCACAACTTCTTTATCCATTTTTCTCTTTCCTGGGATATTGAAGGTGGAATGAAGTGGAGGTCCTTGTCAACAGAGCAGCCCTAAACTTTGGGGTGCTTGTGTCTTGCTGATTTTTCATTTTCCCAATTTATACCCCCATGAGTGGAAGTGCCCTATGCTCTCTAAGCTTTGCTTTTTAGACGTTTCAGGACTCACCGTACACTTCTCCAGAGTGGCTGTTGACAATTTACATCCCGCCCATCAGTGTAGCAAGGCTCCCATTTCTCCATGGCCTGTCCTGCATTTCTGGTTTTGACACTTTTTTCAGCATGGCCCTTTTGACCGATGGGAAGCGAGACTTCTTTGTAGCGCTGATTTGCCTTTCCAGGTTGCTTGGTTGGCCAAAAAGGGCGTATGCGTTTTTTCCTGAATATATTCAGGAAAAAACGCATACGCCCTTTTTGGCCAAGGGCATCATTGTCAACGTTTTGCCGCTTTTCATGTGCTTTAAAGGCGATTCGAATCTACCTCCTGAAATCTGTTTCCTGCAATTCTGCCTTGATTTCAAATCCTCTTCTTTGCCTTCCCTCAATATATTTGTGGACGAGAGGTATCATTTATAACTCTGCAGGTTTGTGAATTGCAGTGCCCTGAACCTCCATTTTACAACTCGCGTTTTTGGGAGCTGGCCGCAAAAGCTCAGGATGGCTTCAGGCCCTGTTCTGGTTCCGGGGGGCAGGCTTAGCCTGTGGTTAATTCTTCTTCCTGATGGGAAAATAGAGTGACCTCTGCGTGTCCCAACACCAAGAGCTAGTCTCTCATTGGTTCCACGTCTTCCCGTTCATCCTCAGGACAAATTGCAACCTGTACGGAACAGGAGGTTAAAGGTGCTGATGCTCCAAGGAGGGAGATTGCTAG
Source organism: Balaenoptera borealis (assembly GCF_965194805.1). Lineage (NCBI taxonomy): Eukaryota > Metazoa > Chordata > Mammalia > Artiodactyla > Balaenopteridae > Balaenoptera > Balaenoptera borealis. Next base: position 282,812 of record NW_028123694.1, read on the forward strand.
TAAAGTGGCTGGAATGGCGAACCCGAGCACAAGGAGATGAGAAATGAGGTGCGTTTTAGAAACCTTTCCCCATCACACGGTGTACCATCTTCTGGGTTTCTCATGCATGTTTTCGATGGAGGAAGATGCCCTTGAACCTGGAGATTTGGGACCCATGCGATGGGTACCACGCAGTATTACTTTAAAGGGTCTGCGTTTGCTCACCCAACCTCACCAAACCTCTCAGCCTCAAGAGTGTCCACCCTTATGTCTCATCCAGCTGTGGGTCTAGATATGGTCAATCCAGGTTGGATCATAGCCCCTGAACGCATTGTGTAAGAATTTCGCTCTCTTTCACTGTCTTTGTTTCATGGGTTTGAAAAAGTAATTTATTTTTATAATGGGGTTTAGCTGCTTTTCACTGCTGTGTTTATGCCGCTTTACACCCACTTGACACACTAACAGAGAGATATGAATACATAGGTTTTAAGATTATTTCTAGTCAGATATATTCTTGTGCGGTGAATAGGGCGTGTTGAGTCCAGTTCTCTGAGCAAGGGGTAGGTCTTGTCTATTACATATTGGGTTTATGGAACGGTATCTGAGCTAATTTGAAACCCTTGTTTTATGTATCACCCCACCTCACCTTTCCCGTTAAGCAGCCATAGTGTGTTTTCTGCATGTGTGACTCCGTTCTGTTTTGTAATTCAGTTCAAGTGTAACGGTTTTTACATTCCCTCTATCAGTGATACCTTATGAGAAGTGTCCTTTTCTGTGTGACTTACTTCACTTAGAATCGTCGTACCTAAATCCACTCATCATGCTGCTACTAGCCTTTTGACATTGATTTCATGGCTGAGTGATATTCCTTTGTACATAAGGACCACAACTCTTTTATCCATTTTTCTCTTTCCTGGGATATTGAAGGTGGAATGAAGTGGAGGTCCTTGTCAACAGAGCAACAATAAACTTTGGGGTGCTTGTGTCTTGCTGATTTTTCATTTTCCCAATTTATACCCCCATGAGTGGAAGTGCCCTATGCTCTCTAAGCTGTGTTTTTTAGATGTTTCAGGACACACCGTACTCTTCTCCAGAGTGGCTGTTGGCAATTTACATCCCGCCCATCAGTGTAGCAAGGCTCCCATTTCTCCATGGCCTGTCCTGCATTTCTGGTTTTGACACTTTTTTCAGCATGGCCCTTTTAACCAATGGGAAGCGAGACTTCTTTGTAGCGCTGATTTGCCTTTCCAGGTTGCTTGGTTGGCCAAAAAGGGCGTATGCGTTTTTTCCTGAATATATTCAGGAAAAAACGCATACGCCCTTTTTGACCAAGGGCATCATTGACAAAGTTTTTCCGCTTTTCATGTGCTTTAAAGGCGATTCGAATCTACCTCCTGAAATCTGTTTCCTGCAATTCTGCCTTGATTTCAAATCCTCTTCTTTGCCTTCCCTCAATATATTTGTGGACGAGAGTTATCATTTATAAGTCTGCAGGTTTGTGAAATGCAGTGCCCTGAACCTCCATTTTACAACTCGCTTTTTAGGGAGCTGGCCGCAATAGCGCAGGATGGCTTCAGGCCCTGTTCTGGTTCCAGGGGGCAGGCTGAGCCTGTGGTTAATTCTTCTTCCTGATGGGAAAATAGAGTGACCTGTGCCTGTCCCAACACCAAGAGCTAGTCTCTCATTGGTTCCACGTCTTCCCGTTCACACTCAGGACAAATTGGAACCTGTACGGAACAGGAGGTTAAAGGTGCTGATGCTCCAAGTAGGGAGATTGCTAGTAAAGCGGCTGGAATACCGAACCCGGGCACAAGGAGATGAGAAATGAGGTGCGTTTTAGAAACCTTTCCCCATCACACGGTGTACCATCTTCTGGGTTTCTCATGCATGTTTTCGATGTAGGAAGATGCCCTTGAACCTGGAGATTTGGGACCCATGCGATGGGTACCACGCAGTATTGCTTTAAAGGGTCTGCATTTGCTCACCCAACCTCACCAAACCTCTCAGCCCCAAGAGTGTCCACCCTTATGTCTCATCCAGCTGTGGGTCTAGATATGGTCAATCCAGGTTGCATCACAGCCCCTGAACGCATTGTGTAAGAATTTCGCTTTCTTTCACTGTCTTTGTTTCATGGGTTTTTCAAAGAAATTTTTATAATGGGGTTTAGCTGTTTTTCACTGCTGTGTTTATGCCGCTTTACACCCACTTGACACACTAACAGAGAGATATCAATACATAGGTTTTAAGATTATTACTAGTCAGATATATTCTTGTGCGGTGAATAGGGCGTGTTGAGTCCAGTTCTCTGAGCAAGGAGTAGGTCTTGTCTATTACATATTGGGTTTATGGAACGGTATCTGAGCTAATTTGAAACCCTTGTTTTATGTATCACCCCACCTCACCTTTCCCGTTAAGCAGCCATAGTGTGTTTTCTGCATGTGTGACTCTGTTCTGTTTTGTAATTCAGTTCAAGTGTAACGGTTTTTACATTCCCTCTATAAGTGATACCTTATGAGAAGTGTCCTTTTCTGTGTGACTTATTTCACTTAGAGTCGTCGTACCTAAATCCACTCATCATGCTGCTACTAGCCTTATGACATTGATTTCATGGCTGAGTGATATTCCATTGTACATAAGGACCACAACTTCTTTATCCATTTTTCTCTTTCCTGGGATATTGAAGGTGGAATGAAGTGGAGGTCCTTGTCAACAGAGCAGCCCTAAACTTTGGGGTGCTTGTGTCTTGCTGATTTTTCATTTTCCCAATTTATACCCCCATGAGTGGAAGTGCCCTATGCTCTCTAAGCTTTGCTTTTTAGACGTTTCAGGACTCACCGTACACTTCTCCAGAGTGGCTGTTGACAATTTACATCCCGCCCATCAGTGTAGCAAGGCTCCCATTTCTCCATGGCCTGTCCTGCATTTCTGGTTTTGACACTTTTTTCAGCATGGCCCTTTTGACCGATGGGAAGCGAGACTTCTTTGTAGCGCTGATTTGCCTTTCCAGGTTGCTTGGTTGGCCAAAAAGGGCGTATGCGTTTTTTCCTGAATATATTCAGGAAAAAATGCATACGCCCTTTTTGGCCAAGGGCATCATTGTCAACGATTTGCCGCTTTTCATGTGCTTTAAAGGCGATTCGAATCTACCTCGTGAAATCTGTTTCCTGCAATTCTGCCTTGATTTCAAATCCTCTTCTTTGCCTTCCCTCAATATATTTGTGGACGAGAGGTATCATTTATAACTCTGCAGGTTTGTGAATTGCAGTGCCCTGAACCTCCATTTTACAACTCGCGTTTTTGGGAGATGGCCGCAAAAGCGCAGGATGGCTTCAGGCCCTGTTCTGGTTCCGGGGGGCAGGCTGAGCCTGTGGTTAATTCTTCTTCCTGATGGGAAAATAGAGTGACCTCTGCGTGTCCCAAAACCAAGAGCTAGTCTCTCATTGGTTCCACGTCTTCCCGTTCATCCTCAGGACAAATTGCAACCTGTACGGAACAGGAGGTTAAAGGTGCTGATGCTCCAAGGAGGGAGATTGCTAGTAAAGTGGCTGGAATGGCGAACCCGAGCACAAGGAGATGAGAAATGAGGTGCGTTTTAGAAACCTTTCCCCATCACACGGTGTACCATCTTCTGGGTTTCTCATGCATGTTTTCGATGGAAGAAGATGCCCTTGAACCTGGAGATTTGGGACCCATGCGATGGGTACCACGCAGTATTACTTTAAAGGGTCTGCGTTTGCTCACCCAACCTCACCAAACCTCTCAGCCTCAAGAGTGTCCACCCTTATGTCTCATCCAGCTGTGGGTCTAGATATGGTCAATCCAGGTTGCATCACAGCCCCTGAACGCATTGTGTAAGAATTTCGCTCTCTTTCACTGTCTTTGTTTCATGGGTTTGAAAAAGTAATTTATTCTTATAATGGGGTTTAGCTGCTTTTCACTGCTGTGTTTATGCCGCTTTACACCCACTTGACACACTAACAGAGAGATATCAATACATAGGTTTTAAGATTATTACTAGTCAGATATATTCTTGTGCGGTGAATAGGGCGTGTTGAGTCCAGTTCTCTGAGCAAGGAGTAGGTCTTGTCTATTACATATTGGGTTTATGGAACGGTATCTGAGCTAATTTGAAACCCTTGTTTTATGTATCACCCCACCTCCCCTTTCCCGTTAAGCAGCCATAGTGTGTTTTCTGCATGTGTGACTCCGTTCTGTTTTGTAATTCAGTTCAAGTGTAACGGTTTTTACATTCCCTCTATCAGTGATACCTTATGAGAAGTGTCCTTTTCTGTGTGACTTACTTCACTTAGAATCGTCGTACCTAAATCCACTCATCATGCTGCTACTAGCCTTATGACATTGATTTCATGGCTGAGTGATATTCCTTTGTACATAAGGACCACAACTCTTTTATCCATTTTTCTCTTTCCTGGGATATTGAAGGTGGAATGAAGTGGAGGTCCTTGTCAACAGAGCAGCCCTAAACTTTGGGGTGCTTGTGTCTTGCTGATTTTTCATTTTCCCAATTTATACCCCCATGAGTAGAAGTGCCCTATGCTCTCTAAGCTGTGTTTTTTAGATGTTTCAGGACTCACCGTACGCTACTCCAGAGTGGCTGTTGGCAATTTACATCCCGCCCATCAGTGTAGCAAGGCTCCCATTTCTCCATGGCCTGTCCTGCATTTCTGGTTTTGACACTTTTTTCAGCATGGCCCTTTTAACCGATGGGAAGCGAGACTTCTTTGTAGCGCTGATTTGCCTTTCCAGGTTGCTTGGTTGGCCAAAAAGGGCGTATGCGTTTTTTCCTGAATATATTCAGGAAAAAACGCATACGCCCTTTTTGGCCAAGGGCATCATTGTCAACGTTTTGCCGCTTTTCATGTGCTTTAAAGGCGATTCGAATCTACCTCGTGAAATCTGTTTCCTGCAATTCTGCCTTGATTTCAAATCCTCTTCTTTGCCTTCCCTCAATATATTTGTGGACGAGAGTTATCATTTATAACTCTGCAGGTTTGTGAATTGCAGTGCCCTGAACCTCCATTTTACAACTCGCTTTTTAGGGAGCTGGCCGCAATAGCGCAGGATGGCTTCAGGGCCTGTTCTGGTTCCGGGGGGCAGGCTGAGCCTGTGGTTAATTCTTCTTCCTGATGGGAAAATAGAGTGACCTGTGCCTGTCCCAACACCAAGAGCTAGTCTCTCATTGGTTCCACGTCTTCCCGTTCATCCTCAGGACAAATTGCAACCTGTACGGAACAGGAGGTTAAAGGTGATGATGCTCCAAGTAGGGAGATTGCTAGTAAAGCGGCTGGAATAGCGAATCCGGGCACAAGGAGATGAGAAATGAGGTGCGTTTTAGAAACCTTTCCACATCACACGGTGTACCATCTTCTGGGTTTCTCATGCATGTTTTCGATGTAGGAAGATGCCCTTGAACCTGGATATATGGGACCCATGCGATGGGTACCATGCAGTATTACTTTAAAGGGTCTGCGTTTGCTCACCCAACCTCACCAAACCTCTCAGCCCCAAGAGTGTCCACCCTTATGTCTCATCCAGCTGTGGGTCTAGATATGGTCAATCCAGGTTGCATCACAGCCCGTGAACGCTTTGTGTAAGAATTTCTATCTCTTTCACTGTCTTTGTTTCATGGGTTTTTCAAAGTAATTTATTTTTATAATGGGGTTTAGCTGCTTTTCACTGCTGTGTTTATGCCGCTTTACACCCACTTGACACACTAACAGAGAGATATCAATACATAGGTTTTAAGATTATTACTAGTCAGATATATTCTTGTGCGGTGAATAGGGCGTGTTGAGTCCAGTTCTCTGAGCAAGGAGTAGGTCTTGTCTATTACATATTGGGTTTATGGAACGGTATCTGAGCTAATTTGAAACCCTTGTTTTATGTATCACCCCACCTCACCTTTCCCGTTAAGCAGCCATAGTGTGTTTTCTGCATGTGTGACTCTGTTCTGTTTTGTAATTCAGTTCAAGTGTAACGGTTTTTACATTCCCTCTATCAGTGATACCTTATGAGAAGTGTCCTTTTCTGTGTGACTTATTTCACTTAGAATCGTCGTACCTAAATCCACTCATCATGCTGCTACTAGCCTTATGACATTGATTTCATGGCTGAGTGATATTCCATTGTACATAAGGACCACAACTTCTTTATCCATTTTTCTCTTTCCTGGGATATTGAAGGTGGAATGAAGTGGAGGTCCTTGTCAACAGAGCAGCCCTAAACTTTGGGGTGCTTGTGTCTTGCTGATTTTTCATTTTCCCAATTTATACCCCCATGAGTGGAAGTGCCCTATGCTCTCTAAGCTGTGTTTTTTAGATGTTTCAGGACACACCGTACTCTTCTCCAGAGTGGCTGTTGGCAATTTACATCCCGCCCATCAGTGTAGCAAGGCTCCCATTTCTCCATGGCCTGTCCTGCATTTCTGGTTTTGACACTTTTTTCAGCATGGCCCTTTTAACCGATGGGAAGCGAGACTTCTTTGTAGCGCTGATTTGCCTTTCCAGGTTGCTTGGTTGGCCAAAAAGGGCGTATGCGTTTTTTCCTGAATATATTCAGGAAAAAACGCATACGCCCTTTTTGGCCAAGGGCATCATTGTCAACGTTTTGCCGCTTTTCATGTGCTTTAAAGGCGATTCGAATCTACCTCCTGAAATCTGTTTCCTGCAATTCTGCCTTGATTTCAAATCCTCTTCTTTGCCTTCCCTCAATATATTTGTGGACGAGAGTTATCATTTATAACTCTGCAGGTTTGTGAATTGCAGTGCCCTGAACCTCCATTTTACAACTCGCGTTTTTGGGAGATGGCCGCAAAAGCGCAGGATGGCTTCAGGCCCTGTTCTTGATCCGGGGGGCAGGCGGAGCCTGTGGTTAATTCTTCTTCCTGATGGGAAAATAGAGTGACCTGTGCCTGTCCCAACACCAAGAGCTAGTCTCTCATTGGTTCCACGTCTTCCCGTTCATCCTCAGGACAAATTGCAACCTGTACGGAACAGGAGGTTAAAGGTGATGATGCTCCAAGGAGGGAGATTGCTAGTAAAGTGGCTGGAATGGCAAACCCGGGCACAGGCAGATGAGAAATGAGGTGCGTTTTAGAAACCTTTCCCCATCACACGGTGTACCATCTTCTGGGTATCTCATGCATGTTTACGATGTAGGAAGATGCCCTTCAACCTGGAGATTTGGGACCCATGCGATGGGTACCACGCAGTATTACTTTAAAGGGTCTGCGTTTGCTCACCCAACCTCACCAAACCTCTCAGCCGCAACAGTGTCCACCCTTATGTCTCATCCAGCTGTGGGTCTAGATATGGTCAATCCAGGTTGCATCACAGCCCCTGAACGCATTGTGTAAGAATTTCGCTCTCTTTCACTGTCTTTGTTTCATGGGTTTTTCAAAGAAATTTATTTTTATAATGGGGTTTAGCTGTTTTTCACTGCTGTGTTTATGCCGCTTTACACCCACTTGACACACTAACAGAGAGATATCAATACATAGGTTTTAAGATTATTACTAGTCAGATATATTCTTGTGCGGTGAATAGGGCGTGTTGAGTCCAGTTCTCTGAGCAAGGAGTAGGTCTTGTCTATTACATATTGGGTTTATGGAACGGTATCTGAGCTAATTTGAAACCCTTGTTTTATGTATCACCCCACCTCACCTTTCCCGTTAAGCAGCCATAGTGTGTTTTCTGCATGTGTGACTCCGTTCTGTTTTGTAATTCAGTTCAAGTGTAACGGTTTTTACATTCCCTCTATCAGTGATACCTTATGAGAAGTGTCCTTTTCTGTGTGACTTATTTCACTTAGAGTCGTCGTACCTAAATCCACTCATCATGCTGCTACTAGACTTATGACATTGATTTCATGGCTGAGTGATATTCCTTTGTACATAAGGACCACAACTCTTTTATCCATTTTTCTCTTTCCTGGGATATTGAAGGTGGAATGAAGTGGAGGTCCTTGTCAACAGAGCAGCCCTAAACTTTGGGGTGCTTGTGTCTTGCTGATTTTTCATTTTCCCAATTTATACCCCCATGAGTAGAAGTGCCCTATGCTCTCTAAGCTGTGTTTTTAAGATGTTTCAGGACTCACCGTACGCTTCTCCAGAGTGGCTGTTGGCAATTTACATCCCGCCCATCAGTGTAGCAAGGCTCCCATTTCTCCATGGCCTGTCCTGCATTTCTGGTTTTGACACTTTTTTCAGCATGGCCCTTTTAACCGATGGGAAGCGAGACTTCTTTGTAGCGCTGATTTGCCTTTCCAGGTTGCTTGGTTGGCCAAAAAGGGCGTATGCGTTTTTTCCTGAATATATTCAGGAAAAAACGCATACGCCCTTTTTGGCCAAGGGCATCATTGTCAACGTTTTGCCGCTTTTCATGTGCTTTAAAGGCGATTCGAATCTACCTCGTGAAATCTGTTTCCTGCAATTCTGCCTTGATTTCAATTCCTCTTCTTTGCCTTCCCTCAATATATTTGTGGACGAGAGTTATCATTTATAACTCTGCAGGTTTGTGAATTGCAGTGCCCTGAACCTCCATTTTAAAACTCGCTTTTTAGGGAGCTGGCCGCAATAGCGCAGGATGGCTTCAGGCCCTGTTCTGGTTCCGGGGGGCAGGCTGAGCCTGTGGTTAATTCTTCTTCCTGATGGGAAAATAGAGTGACCTGTGCCTGTCCCAACACCAAGAGCTAGTCTCTCATTGGTTCCACGTCTTCCCGTTCATCCTCAGGACAAATTGCAACCTGTACGGAACAGGAGGTTAAAGGTGATGATGCTCCAAGTAGGGAGATTGCTAGTAAAGCAGCTGGAATAGCGAATCCGGGCACAAGGAGATGAGAAATGAGGTGCGTTTTAGAAACCTTTCCACATCACACGGTGTACCATCTTCTGGGTTTCTCATGCATGTTTTCGATGTAGGAAAATGCCCTTGAACCTGGAGATATGGGACCCATGCGATGGGTACCATGCAGTATTACTTTAAAGGGTCTGCGTTTGCTCACCCAACCTCACCAAACCTCTCAGCCCCAAGAGTGTCCACCCTTATGTCTCATCCAGCTGTGGGTCTAGATATGGTCAATCCAGGTTGCATCACAGCCCGTGAACGCTTTGTGTAAGAATTTCTATCTCTTTCACTGTCTTTGTTTCATGGGTTTTTCAAAGTAATTTATTTTTATAATGGGGTTTAGCTGCTTTTCACTGCTGTGTTTATGCCGCTTTACACCCACTTGACACACTAACAGAGAGATATCAATACATAGGTTTTAAGATTATTACTAGTCAGATATATTCTTGTGCGGTGAATAGGGCGTGTTGAGTCCAGTTCTCTGAGCAAGGAGTAGGTCTTGTCTATTACATATTGGGTTTATGGAACGGTATCTGAGCTAATTTGAAACCCTTGTTTTATGTATCACCCCACCTCACCTTTCCCGTTAAGCAGCCATAGTGTGTTTTCTGCATGTGTGACTCTGTTCTGTTTTGTAATTCAGTTCAAGTGTAACGGTTTTTACATTCCCTCTATCAGTGATACCTTATGAGAAGTGTCCTTTTCTGTGTGACTTATTTCACTTAGAATCGTCGTACCTAAATCCACTCATCATGCTGCTACTAGCCTTATGACATTGATTTCATGGCTGAGTGATATTCCATTGTACATAAGGACCACAACTTCTTTATCCATTTTTCTCTTTCCTGGGATATTGAAGGTGGAATGAAGTGGAGGTCCTTGTCAACAGAGCAGCCCTAAACTTTGGGGTGCTTGTGTCTTGCTGATTTTTCATTTTCCCAATTTATACCCCCATGAGTGGAAGTGCCCTATGCTCTCTAAGCTGTGTTTTTTAGATGTTTCAGGACACACCGTACTCTTCTCCAGAGTGGCTGTTGGCAATTTACATCCCGCCCATCAGTGTAGCAAGGCTCCCATTTCTCCATGGCCTGTCCTGCATTTCTGGTTTTGACACTTTTTTCAGCATGGCCCTTTTAACCGATGGGAAGCGAGACTTCTTTGTAGCGCTGATTTGCCTTTCCAGGTTGCTTGGTTGGCCAAAAAGGGCGTATGCGTTTTTTCCTGAATATATTCAGGAAAAAACGCATACGCCCTTTTTGGCCAAGGGCATCATTGTCAACGTTTTGCCGCTTTTCATGTGCTTTAAAGGCGATTCGAATCTACCTCCTGAAATCTGTTTCCTGCAATTCTGCCTTGATTTCAAATCCTCTTCTTTGCCTTCCCTCAATATATTTGTGGACGAGAGTTATCATTTATAACTCTGCAGGTTTGTGAATTGCAGTGCCCTGAACCTCCATTTTACAACTCGCGTTTTTGGGAGCTGGCCGCAAAAGCGCAGGATGGCTTCAGGCCCTGTTCTTGATCCGGGGGGCAGGCGGAGCCTGTGGTTAATTCTTCTTCCTGATGGGAAAATAGAGTGACCTGTGCCTGTCCCAACACCAAGAGCTAGTCTCTCATTGGTTCCACGTCTTCCCGTTCATCCTCAGGACAAATTGCAACCTGTACGGAACAGGAGGTTAAAGGTGATGATGCTCCAAGGAGGGAGATTGCTAGTAAAGTGGCTGGAATGGCAAACCCGGGCACAGGCAGATGAGAAATGAGGTGCGTTTTAGAAACCTTTCCCCATCACACGGTGTACCATCTTCTGGGTATCTCATGCATGTTTACGATGTAGGAAGATGCCCTTCAACCTGGAGATTTGGGACCCATGCGATGGGTACCACGCAGTATTACTTTAAAGGGTCTGCGTTTGCTCACCCAACCTCACCAAACCTCTCAGCCGCAACAGTGTCCACCCTTATGTCTCATCCAGCTGTGGGTCTAGATATGGTCAATCCAGGTTGCATCACAGCCCCTGAACGCATTGTGTAAGAATTTCGCTCTCTTTCACTGTCTTTGTTTCATGGGTTTTTCAAAGAAATTTATTTTTATAATGGGGTTTAGCTGCTTTTCACTGCTGTGTTTATGCCGCTTTACACCCACTTGACACACTAACAGAGAGATATCAATACATAGGTTTTAAGATTATTACTAGTCAGATATATTCTTGTGCGGTGAATAGGGCGTGTTGAGTCCAGTTCTCTGAGCAAGGAGTAGGTCTTGTCTATTACATATTGGGTTTATGGAACGGTATCTGAGCTAATTTGAAACCCTTGTTTTATGTATCACCCCACCTCACCTTTCCCGTTAAGCAGCCATAGTGTGTTTTCTGCATGTGTGACTCCGTTCTGTTTTGTAATTCAGTTCAAGTGTAACGGTTTTTACATTCCCTCTATCAGTGATACCTTATGAGAAGTGCCCTTTTCTGTGTGACTTATTTCACTTAGAGTCGTCGTACCTAAATCCACTCATCATGCTGCTACTAGACTTATGACATTGATTTCATGGCTGAGTGATATTCCTTTGTACATAAGGACCACAACTCTTTTATCCATTTTTCTCTTTCCTGGGATATTGAAGGTGGAATGAAGTGGAGGTCCTTGTCAACAGAGCAGCCCTAAACTTTGGGGTGCTTGTGTCTTGCTGATTTTTCATTTTCCCAATTTATACCCCCATGAGTAGAAGTGCCCTATGCTCTCTAAGCTGTGTTTTTAAGATGTTTCAGGACTCACCGTACGCTTCTCCAGAGTGGCTGTTGGCAATTTACATCCCGCCCATCAGTGTAGCAAGGCTCCCATTTCTCCATGGCCTGTCCTGCATTTCTGGTTTTGACACTTTTTTCAGCATGGCCCTTTTAACCGATGGGAAGCGAGACTTCTTTGTAGCGCTGATTTGCCTTTCCAGGTTGCTTGGTTGGCCAAAAAGGGCGTATGCGTTTTTTCCTGAATATATTCAGGAAAAAACGCATACGCCCTTTTTGGCCAAGGGCATCATTGTCAACGTTTTGCCGCTTTTCATGTGCTTTAAAGGCGATTCGAATCTACCTCGTGAAATCTGTTTCCTGCAATTCTGCCTTGATTTCAATTCCTCTTCTTTGCCTTCCCTCAATATATTTGTGGACGAGAGTTATCATTTATAACTCTGCAGGTTTGTGAATTGCAGTGCCCTGAACCTCCATTTTACAACTCGCTTTTTAGGGAGCTGGCCGCAATAGCGCAGGATGGCTTCAGGCCCTGTTCTGGTTCCGGGGGGCAGGCTGAGCCTGTGGTTAATTCTTCTTCCTGATGGGAAAATAGAGTGACCTGTGCCTGTCCCAACACCAAGAGCTAGTCTCTCATTGGTTCCACGTCTTCCCGTTCATCCTCAGGACAAATTGCAACCTGTACGGAACAGGAGGTTAAAGGTGATGATGCTCCAAGTAGGGAGATTGCTAGTAAAGCAGCTGGAATAGCGAATCCGGGCACAAGGAGATGAGAAATGAGGTGCGTTTTAGAAACCTTTCCACATCACACGGTGTACCATCTTCTTGGTTTCTCATGCATGTTTTCGATGTAGGAAAATGCCCTTGAACCTGGAGATATGGGACCCATGCGATGGGTACCATGCAGTATTACTTTAAAGGGTCTGCGTTTGCTCACCCAACCTCACCAAACCTCTCAGCCCCAAGAGTGTCCACCCTTATGTCTCATCCAGCTGTGGGTCTAGATATGGTCAATCCAGGTTGCATCACAGCCCGTGAACGCTTTGTGTAAGAATTTCTATCTCTTTCACTGTCTTTGTTTCATGGGTTTTTCAAAGTAATTTATTTTTATAATGGGGTTTAGCTGCTTTTCACTGCTGTGTTTATGCCGCTTTACACCCACTTGACACACTAACAGAGAGATATCAATACATAGGTTTTAAGATTATTACTAGTCAGATATATTCTTGTGCGGTGAATAGGGCGTGTTGAGTCCAGTTCTCTGAGCAAGGAGTAGGTCTTGTCTATTACATATTGGGTTTATGGAACGGTATCTGAGCTAATTTGAAACCCTTGTTTTATGTATCACCCCACCTCACCTTTCCCGTTAAGCAGCCATAGTGTGTTTTCTGCATGTGTGACTCTGTTCTGTTTTGTAATTCAGTTCAAGTGTAACGGTTTTTACATTCCCTCTATCAGTGATACCTTATGAGAAGTGTCCTTTTCTGTGTGACTTATTTCACTTAGAATCGTCGTACCTAAATCCACTCATCATGCTGCTACTAGCCTTATGACATTGATTTCATGGCTGAGTGATATTCCATTGTACATAAGGACCACAACTTCTTTATCCATTTTTCTCTTTCCTGGGATATTGAAGGTGGAATGAAGTGGAGGTCCTTGTCAACAGAGCAGCCCTAAACTTTGGGGTGCTTGTGTCTTGCTGATTTTTCATTTTCCCAATTTATACCCCCATGAGTGGAAGTGCCCTATGCTCTCTAAGCTGTGTTTTTTAGATGTTTCAGGACACACCGTACTCTTCTCCAGAGTGGCTGTTGGCAATTTACATCCCACCCATCAGTGTAGCAAGGCTCCCATTTCTCCATGGCGTGTCCTGCATTTCTGGTTTTGACACTTTTTTCAGCATGGCCCTTTTAACCGATGGGAAGCGAGACTTCTTTGTAGCGCTGATTTGCCTTTCCAGGTTGCTTGGTTGGCCAAAAAGGGCGTATGCGTTTTTTCCTGAATATATTCAGGAAAAAACGCATACGCCCTTTTTGGCCAAGGGCATCATTGTCAACGTTTTGCCGCTTTTCATGTGCTTTAAAGGCGATTCGAATCTACCTCCTGAAATCTGTTTCCTGCAATTCTGCCTTGATTTCAAATCCTCTTCTTTGCCTTCCCTCAATATATTTGTGGACGAGAGTTATCATTTATAACTCTGCAGGTTTGTGAATTGCAGTGCCCTGAACCTCCATTTTACAACTCGCGTTTTTGGGAGCTGGCCGCAAAAGCGCAGGATGGCTTCAGGCCCTGTTCTTGATCCGGGGGGCAGGCGGAGCCTGTGGTTAATTCTTCTTCCTGATGGGAAAATAGAGTGACCTGTGCCTGTCCCAACACCAAGAGCTAGTCTCTCATTGGTTCCACGTCTTCCCGTTCATCCTCAGGACAAATTGCAACCTGTACGGAACAGGAGGTTAAAGGTGATGATGCTCCAAGGAGGGAGATTGCTAGTAAAGTGGCTGGAATGGCAAACCCGGGCACAGGCAGATGAGAAATGAGGTGCGTTTTAGAAACCTTTCCCCATCACACGGTGTACCATCTTCTGGGTATCTCATGCATGTTTACGATGTAGGAAGATGCCCTTCAACCTGGAGATTTGGGACCCATGCGATGGGTACCACGCAGTATTACTTTAAAGGGTCTGCGTTTGCTCACCCAACCTCACCAAACCTCTCAGCCGCAACAGTGTCCACCCTTATGTCTCATCCAGCTGTGGGTCTAGATATGGTCAATCCAGGTTGTATCACAGCCCCTGAACGCATTGTGTAAGAATTTCTCTCTCTTTAACTGTCTTTGTTTCATGGGTTTTTCAAAGTAATTTATTTTTATAATGGGGTTTAGCTGCTTTTCACTGCTGTGTTTATGCCGCTTTTTACCCACTTGACACACTAACAGAGAGATATCAATACATAGGTTTTAAGATTATAACTAGTCAGATATATTCTTGTGCGGTGAATAGGGCGTGTTGAGTCCAGTTCTCTGAGCAAGGAGTAGGTCTTGTCTATTACATATTGGGTTTATGGAACGGTATCTGAGCTAATTTGAAACCCTTGTTTTATGTATCACCCCACCTCACCTTTCCCGTTAAGCAGCCATAGTGTGTTTTCTGCATGTGTGACTCTGTTCTGTTTTGTAATTCAGTTCAAGTGTAACGGTTTTTACATTCCCTCTATCAGTGATACCTTATGAGAAGTGTCCTTTTCTGTGTGACTTATTTCACTTAGAATCGTCGTACCTAAATCCACTCATCATGCTGCTACTAGCCTTATGACATTGATTTCATGGCTGAGTGATATTCCATTGTACATAAGGACCACAACTTCTTTATCCATTTTTCTCTTTCCTGGGATATTGAAGGTGGAATGAAGTGGAGGTCCTTGTCAACAGAGCAGCCCTAAACTTTGGGGTGCTTGTGTCTTGCTGATTTTTCATTTTCCCAATTTATACCCCCATGAGTGGAAGTGCCCTATGCTCTCTAAGCTGTGTTTTTTAGATGTTTCAGGACACACCGTACTCTTCTCCAGAGTGGCTGTTGGCAATTTACATCCCGCCCATCAGTGTAGCAAGGCTCCCATTTCTCCATGGCCTGTCCTGCATTTCTGGTTTTGACACTTTTTTCAGCATGGCCCTTTTAACCGATGGGAAGCGAGACTTCTTTGTAGCGCTGATTTGCCTTTCCAGGTTGCTTGGTTGGCCAAAAAGGGCGTATGCGTTTTTTCCTGAATATATTCAGGAAAAAACGCATACGCCCTTTTTGGCCAAGGGCATCATTGTCAACGTTTTGCCGCTTTTCATGTGCTTTAAAGGCGATTCGAATCTACCTCCTGAAATCTGTTTCCTGCAATTCTGCCTTGATTTCAAATCCTCTTCTTTGCCTTCCCTCAATATATTTGTGGACGAGAGTTATCATTTATAACTCTGCAGGTTTGTGAATTGCAGTGCCCTGAACCTCCATTTTACAACTCGCGTTTTTGGGAGCTGGCCGCAAAAGCGCAGGATGGCTTCAGGCCCTGTTCTTGATCCGGGGGGCAGGCGGAGCCTGTGGTTAATTCTTCTTCCTGATGGGAAAATAGAGTGACCTGTGCCTGTCCCAACACCAAGAGCTAGTCTCTCATTGGTTCCACGTCTTCCCGTTCATCCTCAGGACAAATTGCAACCTGTACGGAACAGGAGGTTAAAGGTGATGATGCTCCAAGGAGGGAGATTGCTAGTAAAGTGGCTGGAATGGCAAACCCGGGCACAGGCAGATGAGAAATGAGGTGCGTTTTAGAAACCTTTCCCCATCACACGGTGTACCATCTTCTGGGTATCTCATGCATGTTTACGATGTAGGAAGATGCCCTTCAACCTGGAGATTTGGGACCCATGCGATGGGTACCACGCAGTATTACTTTAAAGGGTCTGCGTTTGCTCACCCAACCTCACCAAACCTCTCAGCCGCAACAGTGTCCACCCTTATGTCTCATCCAGCTGTGGGTCTAGATATGGTCAATCCAGGTTGCATCACAGCCCCTGAACGCATTGTGTAAGAATTTCTCTCTCTTTCACTGTCTTTGTTTCATGGGTTTTTCAAAGTAATTTATTTTTATAATGGGGTTTAGCTGCTTTTCACTGCTGTGTTTATGCCGCTTTTTACCCACTTGACACACTAACAGAGAGATATCAATACATAGGTTTTAAGATTATTACTAGTCAGATATATTCTTGTGCGGTGAATAGGGCGTGTTGAGTCCAGTTCTCTGAGCAAGGAGTAGGTCTTGTCTATTACATATTGGGTTTATGGAACGGTATCTGAGCTAATTTGAAACCCTTGTTTTATGTATCACCCCACCTCACCTTTCCCGTTAAGCAGCCATAGTGTGTTTTCTGCATGTGTGACTCTGTTCTGTTTTGTAATTCAGTTCAAGTGTAACGGTTTTTACGTTCCCTCTATCAGTGATACCTTATGAGAAGTGTCCTTTTCTGTGTGACTTATTTCACTTAGAATCGTCGTACCTAAATCCACTCATCATGCTGCTACTAGCCTTATGACATTGATTTCATGGCTGAGTGATATTCCATTGTACATAAGGACCACAACTTCTTTATCCATTTTTCTCTTTCCTGGGATATTGAAGGTGGAATGAAGTGGAGGTCCTTGTCAACAGAGCAGCCCTAAACTTTGGGGTGCTTGTGTCTTGCTGATTTTTCATTTTCCCAATTTATACCCCCATGAGTGGAAGTGCCCTATGCTCTCTAAGCTGTGTTTTTTAGATGTTTCAGGACACACCGTACTCTTCTCCAGAGTGGCTGTTGGCAATTTACATCCCGCCCATCAGTGTAGCAAGGCTCCCATTTCTCCATGGCCTGTCCTGCATTTCTGGTTTTGACACTTTTTTCAGCATGGCCCTTTTAACCGATGGGAAGCGAGACTTCTTTGTAGCGCTGATTTGCCTTTCCAGGTTGCTTGGTTGGCCAAAAAGGGCGTATGCGTTTTTTCCTGAATATATTCAGGAAAAAACGCATACGCCCTTTTTGGCCAAGGGCATCATTGTCAACGTTTTGCCGCTTTTCATGTGCTTTAAAGGCGATTCGAATCTACCTCCTGAAATCTGTTTCCTGCAATTCTGCCTTGATTTCAAATCCTCTTCTTTGCCTTCCCTCAATATATTTGTGGATGAGAGTTATCATTTATAACTCTGCAGGTTTGTGAATTGCAGTGCCCTGAACCTCCATTTTACAACTCGCGTTTTTGGGAGCTGGCCGCAAAAGCGCAGGATGGCTTCAGGCCCTGTTCTTGATCCGGGGGGCAGGCGGAGCCTGTGGTTAATTCTTCTTCCTGATGGGAAAATAGAGTGACCTGTGCCTGTCCCAACACCAAGAGCTAGTCTCTCATTGGTTCCACGTCTTCCCGTTCATCCTCAGGACAAATTGCAACCTGTACGGAACAGGAGGTTAAAGGTGATGATGCTCCAAGGAGGGAGATTGCTAGTAAAGTGGCTGGAATGGCAAACCCGGGCACAGGCAGATGAGAAATGAGGTGCGTTTTAGAAACCTTTCCCCATCACACGGTGTACCATCTTCTGGGTATCTCATGCATGTTTACGATGTAGGAAGATGCCCTTGAACCTGGAGATTTGGGACCCATGCGATGGGTACCACGCAGTATTACTTTAAAGGGTCTGCGTTTGCTCACCCAACCTCACCAAACCTCTCAGCCGCAACAGTGTCCACCCTTATGTCTCATCCAGCTGTGGGTCTAGATATGGTCAATCCAGGTTGCATCACAGCCCCTGAACGCATTGTGTAAGAATTTCTCTCTCTTTCACTGTCTTTGTTTCATGGGTTTTTCAAAGTAATTTATTTTTATAATGGGGTTTAGCTGCTTTTCACTGCTGTGTTTATGCCGCTTTTTACCCACTTGACACACTAACAGAGAGATATCAATACATAGGTTTTAAGATTATTACTAGTCAGATATATTCTTGTGCGGTGAATAGGGCGTGTTGAGTCCAGTTCTCTGAGCAAGGAGTAGGTCTTGTCTATTACATATTGGGTTTATGGAACGGTATCTGAGCTAATTTGAAACCCTTGTTTTATGTATCACCCCACCTCACCTTTCCCGTTAAGCAGCCATAGTGTGTTTTCTGCATGTGTGACTCTGTTCTGTTTTGTAATTCAGTTCAAGTGTAACGGTTTTTACATTCCCTCTATCAGTGATACCTTATGAGAAGTGTCCTTTTCTGTGTGACTTATTTCACTTAGAATCGTCGTACCTAAATCCACTCATCATGCTGCTACTAGCCTTATGACATTGATTTCATGGCTGAGTGATATTCCATTGTACATAAGGACCACAACTTCTTTATCCATTTTTCTCTTTCCTGGGATATTGAAGGTGGAATGAAGTGGAGGTCCTTGTCAACAGAGCAGCCCTAAACTTTGGGGTGCTTGTGTCTTGCTGATTTTTCATTTTCCCAATTTATACCCCCATGAGTGGAAGTGCCCTATGCTCTCTAAGCTGTGTTTTTTAGATGTTTCAGGACACACCGTACTCTTCTCCAGAGTGGCTGTTGGCAATTTACATCCCGCCCATCAGTGTAGCAAGGCTCCCATTTCTCCATGGCCTGTCCTGCATTTCTGGTTTTGACACTTTTTTCAGCATGGCCCTTTTAACCGATGGGAAGCGAGACTTCTTTGTAGCGCTGATTTGCCTTTCCAGGTTGCTTGGTTGGCCAAAAAGGGCGTATGCGTTTTTTCCTGAATATATTCAGGAAAAAACGCATACGCCCTTTTTGGCCAAGGGCATCATTGTCAACGTTTTGCCGCTTTTCATGTGCTTTAAAGGCGATTCGAATCTACCTCCTGAAATCTGTTTCCTGCAATTCTGCCTTGATTTCAAATCCTCTTCTTTGCCTTCCCTCAATATATTTGTGGACGAGAGTTATCATTTATAACTCTGCAGGTTTGTGAATTGCAGTGCCCTGAACCTCCATTTTACAACTCGCGTTTTTGGGAGATGGCCGCAAAAGCGCAGGATGGCTTCAGGCCCTGTTCTTGATCCGGGGGGCAGGCGGAGCCTGTGGTTAATTCTTCTTCCTGATGGGAAAATAGAGTGACCTGTGCCTGTCCCAACACCAAGAGCTAGTCTCTCATTGGTTCCACGTCTTCCCGTTCATCCTCAGGACAAATTGCAACCTGTACGGAACAGGAGGTTAAAGGTGATGAGGCTCCAAGGAGGGAGATTGCTAGTAAAGTGGCTGGAATGGCAAACCCGGGCACAGGCAGATGAGAAATGAGGTGCGTTTTAGAAACCTTTCCCCATCACACGGTGTACCATCTTCTGGGTATCTCATGCATGTTTACGATGTAGGAAGATGCCCTTCAACCTGGAGATTTGGGACCCATGCGATGGGTACCACGCAGTATTACTTTAAAGGGTCTGCGTTTGCTCACCCAACCTCACCAAACCTCTCAGCCGCAACAGTGTCCACCCTTATGTCTCATCCAGCTGTGGGTCTAGATATGGTCAATCCAGGTTGCATCACAGCCCCTGAACGCATTGTGTAAGAATTTCTCTCTCTTTCACTGTCTTTGTTTCATGGGTTTTTCAAAGTAATTTATTTTTATAATGGGGTTTAGCTGCTTTTCACTGCTGTGTTTATGCCGCTTTTTACCCACTTGACACACTAACAGAGAGATATCAATACATAGGTTTTAAGATTATTACTAGTCAGATATATTCTTGTGCGGTGAATAGGGCGTGTTGAGTCCAGTTCTCTGAGCAAGGAGTAGGTCTTGTCTATTACATATTGGGTTTATGGAACGGTATCTGAGCTAATTTGAAACCCTTGTTTTATGTATCACCCCACCTCACCTTTCCCGTTAAGCAGCCATAGTGTGTTTTCTGCATGTGTGACTCTGTTCTGTTTTGTAATTCAGTTCAAGTGTAACGGTTTTTACATTCCCTCTATCAGTGATACCTTATGAGAAGTGTCCTTTTCTGTGTGACTTATTTCACTTAGAATCGTCGTACCTAAATCCACTCATCATGCTGCTACTAGCCTTATGACATTGATTTCATGGCTGAGTGATATTCCATTGTACATAAGGACCACAACTTCTTTATCCATTTTTCTCTTTCCTGGGATATTGAAGGTGGAATGAAGTGGAGGTCCTTGTCAACAGAGCAGCCCTAAACTTTGGGGTGCTTGTGTCTTGCTGATTTTTCATTTTCCCAATTTATAACCCCATGAGTGGAAGTGCCCTATGCTCTCTAAGCTTTGTTTTTTAGATGTTTCAGGACTCACCGTACGCTTCTCCAGAGTGGCTGTTGGCAATTTACATCCCGCCCATCAGTGTAGCAAGGCTCCCATTTCTCCATGGCCTGTCCTGCATTTCTGGTTTTGACACTTTTTTCAGCATGGCCTTTTTAACCGAAGGGAAGCGAGACATCTTTGTAGCGCTGATTTGCCTTTCCAGGTTGCTTGGTTGGCCAAAAAGGGCGTATGCGTTTTTTCCTGAATATATTCAGGAAAAAACGCATACGCCCTTTTTGGCCAAGGGCATCATTGTCAACGTTTTTCCGCTTTTCATGTGCTTTAAAGGCGATTCGAATCTACCTCCTGAAATCTGTTTCCTGCAATTCTGCCTTGATTTCAAATCCTCTTCTTTGCCTTCCCTCAATATATTTGTGGACGAGAGTTATCATTTATAACTCTGCAGGTTTGTGAATTGCAGTGCCCTGAACCTCCATTTTACAACTCGCTTTTTAGGGAGCTGGCCGCAATAGCGCAGGATGGCTTCAGGCCCTGTTCTGGTTCCGGGGGGCAGGCTGAGCCTGTGGTTAATTCTTCTTCCTGATGGGAAAATAGAGTGACCTGTGCCTGTCCCAACACCAAGAGCTAGTCTCTCATTGGTTCCACGTCTTCCCGTTCATCCTCAGGACAAATTGCAACCTGTACGGAACAGGAGGTTAAAGGTGATGATGCTCCAAGTAGGGAGATTGCTAGTAAAGGGCTGGAATAGCGAATCCGGGCACAAGGAGATGAGAAATGAGGTGCGTTTTAGAAACCTTTCCACATCACACGGTGTACCATCTTCTGGGTTTCTCATGCATGTTTTCGATGTAGGAAGATGCCCTTGAACCTGGAGATATGGGACCCATGCGATGGGTACCATGCAGTATTACTTTAAAGGGTCTGCGTTTGCTCACCCAACCTCACCAAACCTCTCAGCCCCAAGAGTGTCCACCCTTATGTCTCATCCAGCTGTGGGTCTAGATATGGTCAATCCAGGTTGCATCACAGCCCGTGAACGCATTGTGTAAGAATTTCTATCTCTTTCACTGTCTTTGTTTCATGGGTTTTTCAAAGTAATTTATTTTTATAATGGGGTTTAGCTGCTTTTCACTGCTGTGTTTATGCCGCTTTACACCCACTTGACACACTAACAGAGAGATATCAATACATAGGTTTTAAGATTATTACTAGTCAGATATATTCTTGTGCGGTGAATAGGGCGTGTTGAGTCCAGTTCTCTGAGCAAGGAGTAGGTCTTGTCTATTACATATTGGGTTTATGGAACGGTATCTGAGCTAATTTGAAACCCTTGTTTTATGTATCACCCCACCTCACCTTTCCCGTTAAGCAGCCATAGTGTGTTTTCTGCATGTGTGACTCTGTTCTGTTTTGTAATTCAGTTCAAGTGTAACGGTTTTTACATTCCCTCTATCAGTGATACCTTATGAGAAGTGTCCTTTTCTGTGTGACTTATTTCACTTAGAATCGTCGTACCTAAATCCACTCATCATGCTGCTACTAGCCTTATGACATTGATTTCACGGCTGAGTGATATTCCATTGTACATAAGGACCACAACTTCTTTATCCATTTTTCTCTTTCCTGGGATATTGAAGGTGGAATGAAGTGGAGGTCCTTGTCAACAGAGCAGCCCTAAACTTTGGGGTGCTTGTGTCTTGCTGATTTTTAATTTTCCCAATTTATAACCCCATGAGTGGAAGTGCCCTATGCTCTCTAAGCTTTGCTTTTTAGACGTTTCAGGACTCACCGTACACTTCTCCAGAGTGGCTGTTGACAATTTACATCCCGCCCATCAGTGTAGCAAGGCTCCCATTTCTCCATGGCCTGTCCTGCATTTCTGGTTTTGACACTTTTTTCAGCATGGCCCTTTTGACCGATGGGAAGCGAGACTTCTTTGTAGCGCTGATTTGCCTTTCCAGGTTGCTTGGTTGGCCAAAAAGGGCGTATGCGTTTTTTCCTGAATATATTCAGGAAAAAACGCATACGCCCTTTTTGGCCAAGGGCATCATTGTCAACGTTTTGCCGCTTTTCATGTGCTTTAAAGGCGATTCGAATTTACCTCCTGAAATCTGTTTCCTGCAATTCTGCCTTGATTTCAAATCCTCTTCTTTGCCTTCCCTCAATATATTTGTGGACGAGAGGTATCATTTATAACTCTGCAGGTTTGTGAATTGCAGTGCCCTGAACCTCCATTTTACAACTCGCGTTTTTGGGAGATGGCCGCAAAAGCGCAGGATGGCTTCAGGCCCTGTTCTTGATCCGGGGGGCAGGCGGAGCCTGTGGTTAATTCTTCTTCCTGATGGGAAAATAGAGTGACCTGTGCCTGTCCCAACACCAAGAGCTAGTCTCTCATTGGTTCCACGTCTTCCCGTTCATCCTCAGGACAAATTGCAACCTGTACGGAACAGGAGGTTAAAGGTGATGATGCTCCAAGTAGGGAGATTGCTAGTAAAGGGCTGGAATAGCGAATCCGGGCACAAGGAGATGAGAAATGAGGTGCGTTTTAGAAACCTTTCCACATCACACGGTGTACCATCTTCTGGGTTTCTCATGCATGTTTTCGATGTAGGAAGATGCCCTTGAACCTGGAGATATGGGACCCATGCGATGGGTACCATGCAGTATTACTTTAAAGGGTCTGCGTTTGCTCACCCAACCTCACCAAACCTCTCAGCCCCAAGAGTGTCCACCCTTATGTCTCATCCAGCTGTGGGTCTAGATATGGTCAATCCAGGTTGCATCACAGCCCGTGAACGCATTGTGTAAGAATTTCTATCTCTTTCACTGTCTTTGTTTCATGGGTTTTTCAAAGTAATTTATTTTTATAATGGGGTTTAGCTGCTTTTCACTGCTGTGTTTATGCCGCTTTACACCCACTTGACACACTAACAGAGAGATATCAATACATAGGTTTTAAGATTATTACTAGTCAGATATATTCTTGTGTGGTGAATAGGGCGTGTTGAGTCCAGTTCTCTGAGCAAGGAGTAGGTCTTGTCTATTACATATTGGGTTTATGGAACGGTATCTGAGCTAATTTGAAACCCTTGTTTTATGTATCACCCCACCTCACCTTTCCCGTTAAGCAGCCATAGTGTGTTTTCTGCATGTGTGACTCTGTTCTGTTTTGTAATTCAGTTCAAGTGTAACGGTTTTTACATTCCCTCTATCAGTGATACCTTATGAGAAGTGTCCTTTTCTGTGTGACTTTTTTCACTTAGAATCGTCGTACCTAAATCCACTCATCATGCTGCTACTAGCCTTATGACATTGATTTCATGGCTGAGTGATATTCCATTGTACATAAGGACCACAACTTCTTTATCCATTTTGCTCTTTCCTGGGATATTGAAGGTGGAATGAAGTGGAGGTCCTTGTCAACAGAGCAGCCCTAAACTTTGGGGTGCTTGTGTCTTGCTGATTTTTCATTTTCCCAATTTATACCCCCATGAGTGGAAGTGCCCTATGCTCTCTAAGCTGTGTTTTTTAGATGTTTCAGGACACACCGTACTCTTCTCCAGAGTGGCTGTTGGCAATTTACATCCCGCCCATCAGTGTAGCAAGGCTCCCATTTCTCCATGGCCTGTCCTGCATTTCTGGTTTTGACACTTTTTTCAGCATGGCCCTTTTAACCGATGGGAAGCGAGACTTCTTTGTAGCGCTGATTTGCCTTTCCAGGTTGCTTGGTTGGCCAAAAAGGGCGTATGCGTTTTTTCCTGAATATATTCAGGAAAAAACGCATACGCCCTTTTTGGCCAAGGGCATCATTGTCAACGTTTTGCCGCTTTTCATGTGCTTTAAAGGCGATTCGAATCTACCTCGTGAAATCTGTTTCCTGCAATTCTGCCTTGATTTCAAATCCTCTTCTTTGCCTTCCCTCAATATATTTGTGGTCGAGAGTTATCATTTATAACTCTGCAGGTTTGTGAATTGCAGTGCCCTGAACCTCCATTTTACAACTCGCGTTTTTGGGAGATGGCCGCAAAAGCGCAGGATGGCTTCAGGCCCTGTTCTTGATCCGGGGGGCAGGCTGAGCCTGTGGTTAATTCTTCTTCCTGATGGGAAAATAGAGTGACCTGTGCCTGTCCCAACACCAAGAGCTAGTCTCTCATTGGTTCCACGTCTTCCCGTTCATCCTCAGGACAAATTGCAACCTGTACGGAACAGGAGGTTAAAGGTGATGATGCTCCAAGGAGGGAGATTGCTAGTAAAGTGGCTGGAATGGCAAACCCGGGCACAGGCAGATGAGAAATGAGGTGCGTTTTAGAAACCTTTCCCCATCACACGGTGTACCATCTTCTGGGTATCTCATGCATGTTTACGATGTAGGAAGATGCCCTTCAACCTGGAGATTTGGGACGCATGCGATGGGTACCACGCAGTATTACTTTAAAGGGTCTGCGTTTGCTCACCCAACCTCACCAAACCTCTCAGCCGCAACAGTGTCCACCCTTATGTCTCATCCAGCTGTGGGTCTAGATATGGTCAATCCAGGTTGCATCACAGCCCCTGAACGCATTGTGTAAGAATTTCTCTCTCTTTCACTGTCTTGGTTTCATGGGTTTTTCAAAGTAATTTATTTTTATAATGGGGTTTAGCTGCTTTTCACTGCTGTGTTTATGCCGCTTTTTACCCACTTGACACACTAACAGAGAGATATCAATACATAGGTTTTAAGATTATTACTAGTCAGATATATTCTTGTGCGGTGAATAGGGCGTGTTGAGTCCAGTTCTCTGAGCAAGGAGTAGGTCTTGTCTATTACATATTGGGTTTATGGAACGGTATCTGAGCTAATTTGAAACCCTTGTTTTATGTATCACCCCACCTCACCTTTCCCGTTAAGCAGCCATAGTGTGTTTTCTGCATGTGTGACTCTGTTCTGTTTTGTAATTCAGTTCAAGTGTAACGGTTTTTACATTCCCTCTATCAGTGATACCTTATGAGAAGTGTCCTTTTCTGTGTGACTTATTTCACTTAGAATCGTCGTACCTAAATCCACTCATCATGCTGCTACTAGCCTTATGACATTGATTTCATGGCTGAGTGATATTCCATTGTACATAAGGACCACAACTTCTTTATCCATTTTTCTCTTTCCTGGGATATTGAAGGTGGAATGAAGTGGAGGTCCTTGTCAACAGAGCAGCCCTAAACTTTGGGGTGCTTGTGTCTTGCTGATTTTTCATTTTCCCAATTTATAACCCCATGAGTGGAAGTGCCCTATGCTCTCTAAGCTTTGTTTTTTAGATGTTTCAGGACTCACCGTACGCTTCTCCAGAGTGGCTGTTGGCAATTTACATCCCGCCCATCAGTGTAGCAAGGCTCCCATTTCTCCATGGCCTGTCCTGCATTTCTGGTTTTGACACTTTTTTCAGCATGGCCTTTTTAACCGAAGGGAAGCGAGACATCTTTGTAGCGCTGATTTGCCTTTCCAGGTTGCTTGGTTGGCCAAAAAGGGCGTATGCGTTTTTTCCTGAATATATTCAGGAAAAAACGCATACGCCCTTTTTGGCCAAGGGCATCATTGTCAACGTTTTTCCGCTTTTCATGTGCTTTAAAGGCGATTCGAATCTACCTCCTGAAATCTGTTTCCTGCAATTCTGCCTTGATTTCAAATCCTCTTCTTTGCCTTCCCTCAATATATTTGTGGACGAGAGTTATCATTTATAACTCTGCAGGTTTGTGAATTGCAGTGCCCTGAACCTCCATTTTACAACTCGCTTTTTAGGGAGCTGGCCGCAATAGCGCAGGATGGCTTCAGGCCCTGTTCTGGTTCCGGGGGGCAGGCTGAGCCTGTGGTTAATTCTTCTTCCTGATGGGAAAATAGAGTGACCTGTGCCTGTCCCAACACCAAGAGCTAGTCTCTCATTGGTTCCACGTCTTCCCGTTCATCCTCAGGACAAATTGCAACCTGTACGGAACAGGAGGTTAAAGGTGATGATGCTCCAAGTAGGGAGATTGCTAGTAAAGGGCTGGAATAGCGAATCCGGGCACAAGGAGATGAGAAATGAGGTGCGTTTTAGAAACCTTTCCACATCACACGGTGTACCATCTTCTGGGTTTCTCATGCATGTTTTCGATGTAGGAAGATGCCCTTGAACCTGGAGATATGGGACCCATGCGATGGGTACCATGCAGTATTACTTTAAAGGGTCTGCGTTTGCTCACCCAACCTCACCAAACCTCTCAGCCCCAAGAGTGTCCACCCTTATGTCTCATCCAGCTGTGGGTCTAGATATGGTCAATCCAGGTTGCATCACAGCCCGTGAACGCATTGTGTAAGAATTTCTATCTCTTTCACTGTCTTTGTTTCATGGGTTTTTCAAAGTAATTTATTTTTATAATGGGGTTTAGCTGCTTTTCACTGCTGTGTTTATGCCGCTTTACACCCACTTGACACACTAACAGAGAGATATCAATACATAGGTTTTAAGATTATTACTAGTCAGATATATTCTTGTGCGGTGAATAGGGCGTGTTGAGTCCAGTTCTCTGAGCAAGGAGTAGGTCTTGTCTATTACATATTGGGTTTATGGAACGGTATCTGAGCTAATTTGAAACCCTTGTTTTATGTATCACCCCACCTCACCTTTCCCGTTAAGCAGCCATAGTGTGTTTTCTGCATGTGTGACTCTGTTCTGTTTTGTAATTCAGTTCAAGTGTAACGGTTTTTACATTCCCTCTATCAGTGATACCTTATGAGAAGTGTCCTTTTCTGTGTGACTTATTTCACTTAGAATCGTCGTACCTAAATCCACTCATCATGCTGCTACTAGCCTTATGACATTGATTTCACGGCTGAGTGATATTCCATTGTACATAAGGACCACAACTTCTTTATCCATTTTTCTCTTTCCTGGGATATTGAAGGTGGAATGAAGTGGAGGTCCTTGTCAACAGAGCAGCCCTAAACTTTGGGGTGCTTGTGTCTTGCTGATTTTTAATTTTCCCAATTTATAACCCCATGAGTGGAAGTGCCCTATGCTCTCTAAGCTTTGCTTTTTAGACGTTTCAGGACTCACCGTACACTTCTCCAGAGTGGCTGTTGACAATTTACATCCCGCCCATCAGTGTAGCAAGGCTCCCATTTCTCCATGGCCTGTCCTGCATTTCTGGTTTTGACACTTTTTTCAGCATGGCCCTTTTGACCGATGGGAAGCGAGACTTCTTTGTAGCGCTGATTTGCCTTTCCAGGTTGCTTGGTTGGCCAAAAAGGGCGTATGCGTTTTTTCCTGAATATATTCAGGAAAAAACGCATACGCCCTTTTTGGCCAAGGGCATCATTGTCAACGTTTTGCCGCTTTTCATGTGCTTTAAAGGCGATTCGAATTTACCTCCTGAAATCTGTTTCCTGCAATTCTGCCTTGATTTCAAATCCTCTTCTTTGCCTTCCCTCAATATATTTGTGGACGAGAGGTATCATTTATAACTCTGCAGGTTTGTGAATTGCAGTGCCCTGAACCTCCATTTTACAACTCGCGTTTTTGGGAGATGGCCGCAAAAGCGCAGGATGGCTTCAGGCCCTGTTCTTGATCCGGGGGGCAGGCGGAGCCTGTGGTTAATTCTTCTTCCTGATGGGAAAATAGAGTGACCTGTGCCTGTCCCAACACCAAGAGCTAGTCTCTCATTGGTTCCACGTCTTCCCGTTCATCCTCAGGACAAATTGCAACCTGTACGGAACAGGAGGTTAAAGGTGATGATGCTCCAAGTAGGGAGATTGCTAGTAAAGGGCTGGAATAGCGAATCCGGGCACAAGGAGATGAGAAATGAGGTGCGTTTTAGAAACCTTTCCACATCACACGGTGTACCATCTTCTGGGTTTCTCATGCATGTTTTCGATGTAGGAAGATGCCCTTGAACCTGGAGATATGGGACCCATGCGATGGGTACCATGCAGTATTACTTTAAAGGGTCTGCGTTTGCTCACCCAACCTCACCAAACCTCTCAGCCCCAAGAGTGTCCACCCTTATGTCTCATCCAGCTGTGGGTCTAGATATGGTCAATCCAGGTTGCATCACAGCCCGTGAACGCATTGTGTAAGAATTTCTATCTCTTTCACTGTCTTTGTTTCATGGGTTTTTCAAAGTAATTTATTTTTATAATGGGGTTTAGCTGCTTTTCACTGCTGTGTTTATGCCGCTTTACACCCACTTGACACACTAACAGAGAGATATCAATACATAGGTTTTAAGATTATTACTAGTCAGATATATTCTTGTGTGGTGAATAGGGCGTGTTGAGTCCAGTTCTCTGAGCAAGGAGTAGGTCTTGTCTATTACATATTGGGTTTATGGAACGGTATCTGAGCTAATTTGAAACCCTTGTTTTATGTATCACCCCACCTCACCTTTCCCGTTAAGCAGCCATAGTGTGTTTTCTGCATGTGTGACTCTGTTCTGTTTTGTAATTCAGTTCAAGTGTAACGGTTTTTACATTCCCTCTATCAGTGATACCTTATGAGAAGTGTCCTTTTCTGTGTGACTTTTTTCACTTAGAATCGTCGTACCTAAATCCACTCATCATGCTGCTACTAGCCTTATGACATTGATTTCATGGCTGAGTGATATTCCATTGTACATAAGGACCACAACTTCTTTATCCATTTTGCTCTTTCCTGGGATATTGAAGGTGGAATGAAGTGGAGGTCCTTGTCAACAGAGCAGCCCTAAACTTTGGGGTGCTTGTGTCTTGCTGATTTTTCATTTTCCCAATTTATACCCCCATGAGTGGAAGTGCCCTATGCTCTCTAAGCTGTGTTTTTTAGATGTTTCAGGACACACCGTACTCTTCTCCAGAGTGGCTGTTGGCAATTTACATCCCGCCCATCAGTGTAGCAAGGCTCCCATTTCTCCATGGCCTGTCCTGCATTTCTGGTTTTGACACTTTTTTCAGCATGGCCCTTTTAACCGATGGGAAGCGAGACTTCTTTGTAGCGCTGATTTGCCTTTCCAGGTTGCTTGGTTGGCCAAAAAGGGCGTATGCGTTTTTTCCTGAATATATTCAGGAAAAAACGCATACGCCCTTTTTGGCCAAGGGCATCATTGTCAACGTTTTGCCGCTTTTCATGTGCTTTAAAGGCGATTCGAATCTACCTCCTGAAATCTGTTTCCTGCAATTCTGCCTTGATTTCAAATCCTCTTCTTTGCCTTCCCTCAATATATTTGTGGACGAGAGTTATCATTTATAACTCTGCAGGTTTGTGAATTGCAGTGCCCTGAACCTCCATTTTACAACTCGCGTTTTTGGGAGATGGCCGCAAAAGCGCAGGATGGCTTCAGGCCCTGTTCTTGATCCGGGGGGCAGGCTGAGCCTGTGGTTAATTCTTCTTCCTGATGGGAAAATAGAGTGACCTGTGCCTGTCCCAACACCAAGAGCTAGTCTCTCATTGGTTCCACGTCTTCCCGTTCATCCTCAGGACAAATTGCAACCTGTACGGAACAGGAGGTTAAAGGTGATGATGCTCCAAGGAGGGAGATTGCTAGTAAAGTGGCTGGAATGGCAAACCCGGGCACAGGCAGATGAGAAATGAGGTGCGTTTTAGAAACCTTTCCCCATCATACGGTGTACCATCTTCTGGGTATCTCATGCATGTTTACGATGTAGGAAGATGCCCTTCAACCTGGAGATTTGGGACGCATGCGATGGGTACCACGCAGTATTACTTTAAAGGGTCTGCGTTTGCTCACCCAACCTCACCAAACCTCTCAGCCGCAACAGTGTCCACCCTTATGTCTCATCCAGCTGTGTGTCTAGATATGGTCAATCCAGGTTGCATCACAGCCCCTGAACGCATTGTGTAAGAATTTCTCTCTCTTTCACTGTCTTTGTTTCATGGGTTTTTCAAAGTAATTTATTTTTATAATGGGGTTTAGCTGCTTTTCACTGCTGTGTTTATGCCGCTTTTTACCCACTTGACACACTAACAGAGAGATATCAATACATAGGTTTTAAGATTATTACTAGTCAGATATATTCTTGTGCGGTGAATAGGGCGTGTTGAGTCCAGTTCTCTGAGCAAGGAGTAGGTCTTGTCTATTACATATTGGGTTTATGGAACGGTATCTGAGCTAATTTGAAACCCTTGTTTTATGTATCACCCCACCTCACCTTTCCCGTTAAGCAGCCATAGTGTGTTTTCTGCATGTGTGACTCTGTTCTGTTTTGTAATTCAGTTCAAGTGTAACGGTTTTTACATTCCCTCTATCAGTGATACCTTATGAGAAGTGTCCTTTTCTGTGTGACTTATTTCACTTAGAATCGTCGTACCTAAATCCACTCATCATGCTGCTACTAGCCTTATGACATTGATTTCATGGCTGAGTGATATTCCATTGTACATAAGGACCACAACTTCTTTATCCATTTTTCTCTTTCCTGGGATATTGAAGGTGGAATGAAGTGGAGGTCCTTGTCAACAGAGCAGCCCTAAACTTTGGGGTGCTTGTGTCTTGCTGATTTTTCATTTTCCCAATTTATAACCCCATGAGTGGAAGTGCCCTATGCTCTCTAAGCTTTGTTTTTTAGATGTTTCAGGACTCACCGTACGCTTCTCCAGAGTGGCTGTTGGCAATTTACATCCCGCCCATCAGTGTAGCAAGGCTCCCATTTCTCCATGGCCTGTCCTGCATTTCTGGTTTTGACACTTTTTTCAGCATGGCCTTTTTAACCGAAGGGAAGCGAGACATCTTTGTAGCGCTGATTTGCCTTTCCAGGTTGCTTGGTTGGCCAAAAAGGGCGTATGCGTTTTTTCCTGAATATATTCAGGAAAAAACGCATACGCCCTTTTTGGCCAAGGGCATCATTGTCAACGTTTTTCCGCTTTTCATGTGCTTTAAAGGCGATTCGAATCTACCTCCTGAAATCTGTTTCCTGCAATTCTGCCTTGATTTCAAATCCTCTTCTTTGCCTTCCCTCAATATATTTGTGGACGAGAGTTATCATTTATAACTCTGCAGGTTTGTGAATTGCAGTGCCCTGAACCTCCATTTTACAACTCGCTTTTTAGGGAGCTGGCCGCAATAGCGCAGGATGGCTTCAGGCCCTGTTCTGGTTCCGGGGGGCAGGCTGAGCCTGTGGTTAATTCTTCTTCCTGATGGGAAAATAGAGTGACCTGTGCCTGTCCCAACACCAAGAGCTAGTCTCTCATTGGTTCCACGTCTTCCCGTTCATCCTCAGGACAAATTGCAACCTGTACGGAACAGGAGGTTAAAGGTGATGATGCTCCAAGTAGGGAGATTGCTAGTAAAGGGCTGGAATAGCGAATCCGGGCACAAGGAGATGAGAAATGAGGTGCGATTTAGAAACCTTTCCACATCACACGGTGTACCATCTTCTGGGTTTCTCATGCATGTTTTCGATGTAGGAAGATGCCCTTGAACCTGGAGATATGGGACCCATGCGATGGGTACCATGCAGTATTACTTTAAAGGGTCTGCGTTTGCTCACCCAACCTCACCAAACCTCTCAGCCCCAAGAGTGTCCACCCTTATGTCTCATCCAGCTGTGGGTCTAGATATGGTCAATCCAGGTTGCATCACAGCCCGTGAACGCATTGTGTAAGAATTTCTATCTCTTTCACTGTCTTTGTTTCATGGGTTTTTCAAAGTAATTTATTTTTATAATGGGGTTTAGCTGCTTTTCACTGCTGTGTTTATGCCGCTTTACACCCACTTGACACACTAACAGAGAGATATCAATACATAGGTTTTAAGATTATTACTAGTCAGATATATTCTTGTGCGGTGAATAGGGCGTGTTGAGTCCAGTTCTCTGAGCAAGGAGTAGGTCTTGTCTATTACATATTGGGTTTATGGAACGGTATCTGAGCTAATTTGAAACCCTTGTTTTATGTATCACCCCACCTCACCTTTCCCGTTAAGCAGCCATAGTGTGTTTTCTGCATGTGTGACTCTGTTCTGTTTTGTAATTCAGTTCAAGTGTAACGGTTTTTACATTCCCTCTATCAGTGATACCTTATGAGAAGTGTCCTTTTCTGTGTGACTTATTTCACTTAGAATCGTCGTACCTAAATCCACTCATCATGCTGCTACTAGCCTTATGACATTGATTTCATGGCTGAGTGATATTCCATTGTACATAAGGACCACAACTTCTTTATCCATTTTTCTCTTTCCTGGGATATTGAAGGTGGAATGAAGTGGAGGTCCTTGTCAACAGAGCAGCCCTAAACTTTGGGGTGCTTGTGTCTTGCTGATTTTTCATTTTCCCAATTTATACCCCCATGAGTGGAAGTGCCCTATGCTCTCTAAGCTGTGTTTTTTAGATGTTTCAGGACACACCGTACTCTTCTCCAGAGTGGCTGTTGGCAATTTACATCCCACCCATCAGTGTAGCAAGGCTCCCATTTCTCCATGGCGTGTCCTGCATTTCTGGTTTTGACACTTTTTTCAGCATGGCCCTTTTAACCGATGGGAAGCGAGACTTCTTTGTAGCGCTGATTTGCCTTTCCAGGTTGCTTGGTTGGCCAAAAAGGGCGTATGCGTTTTTTCCTGAATATATTCAGGAAAAAACGCATACGCCCTTTTTGGCCAAGGGCATCATTGTCAACGTTTTGCCGCTTTTCATGTGCTTTAAAGGCGATTCGAATCTACCTCCTGAAATCTGTTTCCTGCAATTCTGCCTTGATTTCAAATCCTCTTCTTTGCCTTCCCTCAATATATTTGTGGACGAGAGTTATCATTTATAACTCTGCAGGTTTGTGAATTGCAGTGCCCTGAACCTCCATTTTACAACTCGCGTTTTTGGGAGCTGGCCGCAAAAGCGCAGGATGGCTTCAGGCCCTGTTCTTGATCCGGGGGGCAGGCGGAGCCTGTGGTTAATTCTTCTTCCTGATGGGAAAATAGAGTGACCTGTGCCTGTCCCAACACCAAGAGCTAGTCTCTCATTGGTTCCACGTCTTCCCGTTCATCCTCAGGACAAATTGCAACCTGTACGGAACAGGAGGTTAAAGGTGATGATGCTCCAAGGAGGGAGATTGCTAGTAAAGTGGCTGGAATGGCAAACCCGGGCACAGGCAGATGAGAAATGAGGTGCGTTTTAGAAACCTTTCCCCATCACACGGTGTACCATCTTCTGGGTATCTCATGCATGTTTACGATGTAGGAAGATGCCCTTCAACCTGGAGATTTGGGACCCATGCGATGGGTACCACGCAGTATTACTTTAAAGGGTCTGCGTTTGCTCACCCAACCTCACCAAACCTCTCAGCCGCAACAGTGTCCACCCTTATGTCTCATCCAGCTGTGGGTCTAGATATGGTCAATCCAGGTTGTATCACAGCCCCTGAACGCATTGTGTAAGAATTTCTCTCTCTTTTACTGTCTTTGTTTCATGGGTTTTTCAAAGTAATTTATTTTTATAATGGGGTTTAGCTGCTTTTCACTGCTGTGTTTATGCCGCTTTTTACCCACTTGACACACTAACAGAGAGATATCAATACATAGGTTTTAAGATTATAACTAGTCAGATATATTCTTGTGCGGTGAATAGGGCGTGTTGAGTCCAGTTCTCTGAGCAAGGAGTAGGTCTTGTCTATTACATATTGGGTTTATGGAACGGTATCTGAGCTAATTTGAAACCCTTGTTTTATGTATCACCCCACCTCACCTTTCCCGTTAAGCAGCCATAGTGTGTTTTCTGCATGTGTGACTCTGTTCTGTTTTGTAATTCAGTTCAAGTGTAACGGTTTTTACATTCCCTCTATCAGTGATACCTTATGAGAAGTGTCCTTTTCTGTGTGACTTATTTCACTTAGAATCGTCGTACCTAAATCCACTCATCATGCTGCTACTAGCCTTATGACATTGATTTCATGGCTGAGTGATATTCCATTGTACATAAGGACCACAACTTCTTTATCCATTTTTCTCTTTCCTGGGATATTGAAGGTGGAATGAAGTGGAGGTCCTTGTCAACAGAGCAGCCCTAAACTTTGGGGTGCTTGTGTCTTGCTGATTTTTCATTTTCCCAATTTATACCCCCATGAGTGGAAGTGCCCTATGCTCTCTAAGCTGTGTTTTTTAGATGTTTCAGGACACACCGTACTCTTCTCCAGAGTGGCTGTTGGCAATTTACATCCCGCCCATCAGTGTAGCAAGGCTCCCATTTCTCCATGGCCTGTCCTGCATTTCTGGTTTTGACACTTTTTTCAGCATGGCCCTTTTAACCGATGGGAAGCGAGACTTCTTTGTAGCGCTGATTTGCCTTTCCAGGTTGCTTGGTTGGCCAAAAAGGGCGTATGCGTTTTTTCCTGAATATATTCAGGAAAAAACGCATACGCCCTTTTTGGCCAAGGGCATCATTGTCAACGTTTTGCCGCTTTTCATGTGCTTTAAAGGCGATTCGAATCTACCTCCTGAAATCTGTTTCCTGCAATTCTGCCTTGATTTCAAATCCTCTTCTTTGCCTTCCCTCAATATATTTGTGGACGAGAGTTATCATTTATAACTCTGCAGGTTTGTGAATTGCAGTGCCCTGAACCTCCATTTTACAACTCGCGTTTTTGGGAGCTGGCCGCAAAAGCGCAGGATGGCTTCAGGCCCTGTTCTTGATCCGGGGGGCAGGCGGAGCCTGTGGTTAATTCTTCTTCCTGATGGGAAAATAGAGTGACCTGTGCCTGTCCCAACACCAAGAGCTAGTCTCTCATTGGTTCCACGTCTTCCCGTTCATCCTCAGGACAAATTGCAACCTGTACGGAACAGGAGGTTAAAGGTGATGATGCTCCAAGGAGGGAGATTGCTAGTAAAGTGGCTGGAATGGCAAACCCGGGCACAGGCAGATGAGAAATGAGGTGCGTTTTAGAAACCTTTCCCCATCACACGGTGTACCATCTTCTGGGTATCTCATGCATGTTTACGATGTAGGAAGATGCCCTTCAACCTGGAGATTTGGGACCCATGCGATGGGTACCACGCAGTATTACTTTAAAGGGTCTGCGTTTGCTCACCCAACCTCACCAAACCTCTCAGCCGCAACAGTGTCCACCCTTATGTCTCATCCAGCTGTGGGTCTAGATATGGTCAATCCAGGTTGCATCACAGCCCCTGAACGCATTGTGTAAGAATTTCTCTCTCTTTCACTGTCTTTGTTTCATGGGTTTTTCAAAGTAATTTATTTTTATAATGGGGTTTAGCTGCTTTTCACTGCTGTGTTTATGCCGCTTTTTACCCACTTGACACACTAACAGAGAGATATCAATACATAGGTTTTAAGATTATTACTAGTCAGATATATTCTTGTGCGGTGAATAGGGCGTGTTGAGTCCAGTTCTCTGAGCAAGGAGTAGGTCTTGTCTATTACATATTGGGTTTATGGAACGGTATCTGAGCTAATTTGAAACCCTTGTTTTATGTATCACCCCACCTCACCTTTCCCGTTAAGCAGCCATAGTGTGTTTTCTGCATGTGTGACTCTGTTCTGTTTTGTAATTCAGTTCAAGTGTAACGGTTTTTACATTCCCTCTATCAGTGATACCTTATGAGAAGTGTCCTTTTCTGTGTGACTTATTTCACTTAGAATCGTCGTACCTAAATCCACTCATCATGCTGCTACTAGCCTTATGACATTGATTTCATGGCTGAGTGATATTCCATTGTACATAAGGACCACAACTTCTTTATCCATTTTTCTCTTTCCTGGGATATTGAAGGTGGAATGAAGTGGAGGTCCTTGTCAACAGAGCAGCCCTAAACTTTGGGGTGCTTGTGTCTTGCTGATTTTTCATTTTCCCAATTTATACCCCCATGAGTGGAAGTGCCCTATGCTCTCTAAGCTGTGTTTTTTAGATGTTTCAGGACACACCGTACTCTTCTCCAGAGTGGCTGTTGGCAATTTACATCCCGCCCATCAGTGTAGCAAGGCTCCCATTTCTCCATGGCCTGTCCTGCATTTCTGGTTTTGACACTTTTTTCAGCATGGCCCTTTTAACCGATGGGAAGCGAGACTTCTTTGTAGCGCTGATTTGCCTTTCCAGGTTGCTTGGTTGGCCAAAAAGGGCGTATGCGTTTTTTCCTGAATATATTCAGGAAAAAACGCATACGCCCTTTTTGGCCAAGGGCATCATTGTCAACGTTTTGCCGCTTTTCATGTGCTTTAAAGGCGATTCGAATCTACCTCCTGAAATCTGTTTCCTGCAATTCTGCCTTGATTTCAAATCCTCTTCTTTGCCTTCCCTCAATATATTTGTGGACGAGAGTTATCATTTATAACTCTGCAGGTTTGTGAATTGCAGTGCCCTGAACCTCCATTTTACAACTCGCGTTTTTGGGAGCTGGCCGCAAAAGCGCAGGATGGCTTCAGGCCCTGTTCTTGATCCGGGGGGCAGGCGGAGCCTGTGGTTAATTCTTCTTCCTGATGGGAAAATAGAGTGACCTGTGCCTGTCCCAATACCAAGAGCTAGTCTCTCATTGGTTCCACGTCTTCCCGTTCATCCTCAGGACAAATTGCAACCTGTACGGAACAGGAGGTTAAAGGTGATGATGCTCCAAGGAGGGAGATTGCTAGTAAAGTGGCTGGAATGGCAAACCCGGGCACAGGCAGATGAGAAATGAGGTGCGTTTTAGAAACCTTTCCCCATCACACGGTGTACCATCTTCTGGGTATCTCATGCATGTTTACGATGTAGGAAGATGCCCTTCAACCTGGAGATTTGGGACCCATGCGATGGGTACCACGCAGTATTACTTTAAAGGGTCTGCGTTTGCTCACCCAACCTCACCAAACCTCTCAGCCGCAACAGTGTCCACCCTTATGTCTCATCCAGCTGTGGGTCTAGATATGGTCAATCCAGGTTGCATCACAGCCCCTGAACGCATTGTGTAAGAATTTCTCTCTCTTTCACTGTCTTTGTTTCATGGGTTTTTCAAAGTAATTTATTTTTATAATGGGGTTTAGCTGCTTTTCACTGCTGTGTTTATGCCGCTTTTTACCCACTTGACACACTAACAGAGAGATATCAATACATAGGTTTTAAGATTATTACTAGTCAGATATATTCTTGTGCGGTGAATAGGGCGTGTTGAGTCCAGTTCTCTGAGCAAGGAGTAGGTCTTGTCTATTACATACTGGGTTTATGGAACGGTATCTGAGCTAATTTGAAACCCTTGTTTTATGTATCACCCCACCTCACCTTTCCCGTTAAGCAGCCATAGTGTGTTTTCTGCATGTGTGACTCTGTTCTGTTTTGTAATTCAGTTCAAGTGTAACGGTTTTTACATTCCCTCTATCAGTGATACCTTATGAGAAGTGTCCTTTTCTGTGTGACTTATTTCACTTAGAATCGTCGTACCTAAATCCACTCATCATGCTGCTACTAGCCTTATGACATTGATTTCATGGCTGAGTGATATTCCATTGTACATAAGGACCACAACTTCTTTATCCATTTTTCTCTTTCCTGGGATATTGAAGGTGGAATGAAGTGGAGGTCCTTGTCAACAGAGCAGCCCTAAACTTTGGGGTGCTTGTGTCTTGCTGATTTTTCATTTTCCCAATTTATACCCCCATGAGTGGAAGTGCCCTATGCTCTCTAAGCTGTGTTTTTTAGATGTTTCAGGACACACCGTACTCTTCTCCAGAGTGGCTGTTGGCAATTTACATCCCGCCCATCAGTGTAGCAAGGCTCCCATTTCTCCATGGCCTGTCCTGCATTTCTGGTTTTGACACTTTTTTCAGCATGGCCCTTTTAACCGATGGGAAGCGAGACTTCTTTGTAGCACTGATTTGCCTTTCCAGGTTGCTTGGTTGGCCAAAAAGGGCGTATGCGTTTTTTCCTGAATATATTCAGGAAAAAACGCATACGCCCTTTTTGGCCAAGGGCATCATTGTCAACGTTTTGCCGCTTTTCATGTGCTTTAAAGGCGATTCGAATCTACCTCCTGAAATCTGTTTCCTGCAATTCTGCCTTGATTTCAAATCCTCTTCTTTGCCTTCCCTCAATATATTTGTGGACGAGAGTTATCATTTATAACTCTGCAGGTTTGTGAATTGCAGTGCCCTGAACCTCCATTTTACAACTCGCGTTTATGGGAGATGGCCGCAAAAGCGCAGGATGGCTTCAGGCCCTGTTCTTGATCCGGGGGGCAGGCGGAGCCTGTGGTTAATTCTTCTTCCTGATGGGAAAATAGAGTGACCTGTGCCTGTCCCAACACCAAGAGCTAGTCTCTCATTGGTTCCACGTCTTCCCGTTCATCCTCAGGACAAATTGCAACCTGTACGGAACAGGAGGTTAAAGGTGATGAGGCTCCAAGGAGGGAGATTGCTAGTAAAGTGGCTGGAATGGCAAACCCGGGCACAGGCAGATGAGAAATGAGGTGCGTTTTAGAAACCTTTCCCCATCACACGGTGTACCATCTTCTGGGTATCTCATGCATGTTTACGATGTAGGAAGATGCCCTTCAACCTGGAGATTTGGGACCCATGCGATGGGTACCACGCAGTATTACTTTAAAGGGTCTGCGTTTGCTCACCCAACCTCACCAAACCTCTCAGCCGCAACAGTGTCCACCCTTATGTCTCATCCAGCTGTGGGTCTAGATATGGTCAATCCAGGTTGCATCACAGCCCCTGAACGCATTGTGTAAGAATTTCTCTCTCTTTCACTGTCTTTGTTTCATGGGTTTTTCAAAGTAATTTATTTTTATAATGGGGTTTAGCTGCTTTTCACTGCTGTGTTTATGCCGCTTTTTACCCACTTGACACACTAACAGAGAGATATCAATACATAGGTTTTAAGATTATTACTAGTCAGATATATTCTTGTGCGGTGAATAGGGCGTGTTGAGTCCAGTTCTCTGAGCAAGGAGTAGGTCTTGTCTATTACATATTGGGTTTATGGAACGGTATCTGAGCTAATTTGAAACCCTTGTTTTATGTATCACCCCACCTCACCTTTCCCGTTAAGCAGCCATAGTGTGTTTTCTGCATGTGTGACTCTGTTCTGTTTTGTAATTCAGTTCAAGTGTAACGGTTTTTACATTCCCTCTATCAGTGATACCTTATGAGAAGTGTCCTTTTCTGTGTGACTTATTTCACTTAGAATCGTCGTACCTAAATCCACTCATCATGCTGCTACTAGCCTTATGACATTGATTTCATGGCTGAGTGATATTCCATTGTACATAAGGACCACAACTTCTTTATCCATTTTTCTCTTTCCTGGGATATTGAAGGTGGAATGAAGTGGAGGTCCTTGTCAACAGAGCAGCCCTAAACTTTGGGGTGCTTGTGTCTTGCTGATTTTTCATTTTCCCAATTTATAACCCCATGAGTGGAAGTGCCCTATGCTCTCTAAGCTTTGTTTTTTAGATGTTTCAGGACTCACCGTACGCTTCTCCAGAGTGGCTGTTGGCAATTTACATCCCGCCCATCAGTGTAGCAAGGCTCCCATTTCTCCATGGCCTGTCCTGCATTTCTGGTTTTGACACTTTTTTCAGCATGGCCTTTTTAACCGAAGGGAAGCGAGACATCTTTGTAGCGCTGATTTGCCTTTCCAGGTTGCTTGGTTGGCCAAAAAGGGCGTATGCGTTTTTTCCTGAATATATTCAGGAAAAAACGCATACGCCCTTTTTGGCCAAGGGCATCATTGTCAACGTTTTTCCGCTTTTCATGTGCTTTAAAGGCGATTCGAATCTACCTCCTGAAATCTGTTTCCTGCAATTCTGCCTTGATTTCAAATCCTCTTCTTTGCCTTCCCTCAATATATTTGTGGACGAGAGTTATCATTTATAACTCTGCAGGTTTGTGAATTGCAGTGCCCTGAACCTCCATTTTACAACTCGCTTTTTAGGGAGCTGGCCGCAATAGCGCAGGATGGCTTCAGGCCCTGTTCTGGTTCCGGGGGGCAGGCTGAGCCTGTGGTTAATTCTTCTTCCTGATGGGAAAATAGAGTGACCTGTGCCTGTCCCAACACCAAGAGCTAGTCTCTCATTGGTTCCACGTCTTCCCGTTCATCCTCAGGACAAATTGCAACCTGTACGGAACAGGAGGTTAAAGGTGATGATGCTCCAAGTAGGGAGATTGCTAGTAAAGGGCTGGAATAGCGAATCCGGGCACAAGGAGATGAGAAATGAGGTGCGTTTTAGAAACCTTTCCACATCACACGGTGTACCATCTTCTGGGTTTCTCATGCATGTTTTCGATGTAGGAAGATGCCCTTGAACCTGGAGATATGGGACCCATGCGATGGGTACCATGCAGTATTACTTTAAAGGGTCTGCGTTTGCTCACCCAACCTCACCAAACCTCTCAGCCCCAAGAGTGTCCACCCTTATGTCTCATCCAGCTGTGGGTCTAGATATGGTCAATCCAGGTTGCATCACAGCCCGTGAACGCATTGTGTAAGAATTTCTATCTCTTTCACTGTCTTTGTTTCATGGGTTTTTCAAAGTAATTTATTTTTATAATGGGGTTTAGCTGCTTTTCACTGCTGTGTTTATGCCGCTTTACACCCACTTGACACACTAACAGAGAGATATCAATACATAGGTTTTAAGATTATTACTAGTCAGATATATTCTTGTGCGGTGAATAGGGCGTGTTGAGTCCAGTTCTCTGAGCAAGGAGTAGGTCTTGTCTATTACATATTGGGTTTATGGAACGGTATCTGAGCTAATTTG
The DNA here is from genome assembly GCF_965194805.1 of Balaenoptera borealis. Lineage (NCBI taxonomy): Eukaryota > Metazoa > Chordata > Mammalia > Artiodactyla > Balaenopteridae > Balaenoptera > Balaenoptera borealis. Next base: position 323,875 of record NW_028123694.1, read on the forward strand.
AAACCCTTGTTTTATGTATCACCCCACCTCACCTTTCCCGTTAAGCAGCCATAGTGTGTTTTCTGCATGTGTGACTCTGTTCTGTTTTGTAATTCAGTTCAAGTGTAACGGTTTTTACATTCCCTCTATCAGTGATACCTTATGAGAAGTGTCCTTTTCTGTGTGACTTATTTCACTTAGAATCGTCGTACCTAAATCCACTCATCATGCTGCTACTAGCCTTATGACATTGATTTCACGGCTGAGTGATATTCCATTGTACATAAGGACCACAACTTCTTTATCCATTTTTCTCTTTCCTGGGATATTGAAGGTGGAATGAAGTGGAGGTCCTTGTCAACAGAGCAGCCCTAAACTTTGGGGTGCTTGTGTCTTGCTGATTTTTAATTTTCCCAATTTATAACCCCATGAGTGGAAGTGCCCTATGCTCTCTAAGCTTTGCTTTTTAGACGTTTCAGGACTCACCGTACACTTCTCCAGAGTGGCTGTTGACAATTTACATCCCGCCCATCAGTGTAGCAAGGCTCCCATTTCTCCATGGCCTGTCCTGCATTTCTGGTTTTGACACTTTTTTCAGCATGGCCCTTTTGACCGATGGGAAGCGAGACTTCTTTGTAGCGCTGATTTGCCTTTCCAGGTTGCTTGGTTGGCCAAAAAGGGCGTATGCGTTTTTTCCTGAATATATTCAGGAAAAAACGCATACGCCCTTTTTGGCCAAGGGCATCATTGTCAACGTTTTGCCGCTTTTCATGTGCTTTAAAGGCGATTCGAATTTACCTCCTGAAATCTGTTTCCTGCAATTCTGCCTTGATTTCAAATCCTCTTCTTTGCCTTCCCTCAATATATTTGTGGACGAGAGGTATCATTTATAACTCTGCAGGTTTGTGAATTGCAGTGCCCTGAACCTCCATTTTACAACTCGCGTTTTTGGGAGATGGCCGCAAAAGCGCAGGATGGCTTCAGGCCCTGTTCTTGATCCGGGGGGCAGGCGGAGCCTGTGGTTAATTCTTCTTCCTGATGGGAAAATAGAGTGACCTGTGCCTGTCCCAACACCAAGAGCTAGTCTCTCATTGGTTCCACGTCTTCCCGTTCATCCTCAGGACAAATTGCAACCTGTACGGAACAGGAGGTTAAAGGTGATGATGCTCCAAGTAGGGAGATTGCTAGTAAAGGGCTGGAATAGCGAATCCGGGCACAAGGAGATGAGAAATGAGGTGCGTTTTAGAAACCTTTCCACATCACACGGTGTACCATCTTCTGGGTTTCTCATGCATGTTTTCGATGTAGGAAGATGCCCTTGAACCTGGAGATATGGGACCCATGCGATGGGTACCATGCAGTATTACTTTAAAGGGTCTGCGTTTGCTCACCCAACCTCACCAAACCTCTCAGCCCCAAGAGTGTCCACCCTTATGTCTCATCCAGCTGTGGGTCTAGATATGGTCAATCCAGGTTGCATCACAGCCCGTGAACGCATTGTGTAAGAATTTCTATCTCTTTCACTGTCTTTGTTTCATGGGTTTTTCAAAGTAATTTATTTTTATAATGGGGTTTAGCTGCTTTTCACTGCTGTGTTTATGCCGCTTTACACCCACTTGACACACTAACAGAGAGATATCAATACATAGGTTTTAAGATTATTACTAGTCAGATATATTCTTGTGTGGTGAATAGGGCGTGTTGAGTCCAGTTCTCTGAGCAAGGAGTAGGTCTTGTCTATTACATATTGGGTTTATGGAACGGTATCTGAGCTAATTTGAAACCCTTGTTTTATGTATCACCCCACCTCACCTTTCCCGTTAAGCAGCCATAGTGTGTTTTCTGCATGTGTGACTCTGTTCTGTTTTGTAATTCAGTTCAAGTGTAACGGTTTTTACATTCCCTCTATCAGTGATACCTTATGAGAAGTGTCCTTTTCTGTGTGACTTTTTTCACTTAGAATCGTCGTACCTAAATCCACTCATCATGCTGCTACTAGCCTTATGACATTGATTTCATGGCTGAGTGATATTCCATTGTACATAAGGACCACAACTTCTTTATCCATTTTGCTCTTTCCTGGGATATTGAAGGTGGAATGAAGTGGAGGTCCTTGTCAACAGAGCAGCCCTAAACTTTGGGGTGCTTGTGTCTTGCTGATTTTTCATTTTCCCAATTTATACCCCCATGAGTGGAAGTGCCCTATGCTCTCTAAGCTGTGTTTTTTAGATGTTTCAGGACACACCGTACTCTTCTCCAGAGTGGCTGTTGGCAATTTACATCCCGCCCATCAGTGTAGCAAGGCTCCCATTTCTCCATGGCCTGTCCTGCATTTCTGGTTTTGACACTTTTTTCAGCATGGCCCTTTTAACCGATGGGAAGCGAGACTTCTTTGTAGCGCTGATTTGCCTTTCCAGGTTGCTTGGTTGGCCAAAAAGGGCGTATGCGTTTTTTCCTGAATATATTCAGGAAAAAACGCATACGCCCTTTTTGGCCAAGGGCATCATTGTCAACGTTTTGCCGCTTTTCATGTGCTTTAAAGGCGATTCGAATCTACCTCCTGAAATCTGTTTCCTGCAATTCTGCCTTGATTTCAAATCCTCTTCTTTGCCTTCCCTCAATATATTTGTGGTCGAGAGTTATCATTTATAACTCTGCAGGTTTGTGAATTGCAGTGCCCTGAACCTCCATTTTACAACTCGCGTTTTTGGGAGATGGCCGCAAAAGCGCAGGATGGCTTCAGGCCCTGTTCTTGATCCGGGGGGCAGGCTGAGCCTGTGGTTAATTCTTCTTCCTGATGGGAAAATAGAGTGACCTGTGCCTGTCCCAACACCAAGAGCTAGTCTCTCATTGGTTCCACGTCTTCCCGTTCATCCTCAGGACAAATTGCAACCTGTACGGAACAGGAGGTTAAAGGTGATGATGCTCCAAGGAGGGAGATTGCTAGTAAAGTGGCTGGAATGGCAAACCCGGGCACAGGCAGATGAGAAATGAGGTGCGTTTTAGAAACCTTTCCCCATCACACGGTGTACCATCTTCTGGGTATCTCATGCATGTTTACGATGTAGGAAGATGCCCTTCAACCTGGAGATTTGGGACGCATGCGATGGGTACCACGCAGTATTACTTTAAAGGGTCTGCGTTTGCTCACCCAACCTCACCAAACCTCTCAGCCGCAACAGTGTCCACCCTTATGTCTCATCCAGCTGTGGGTCTAGATATGGTCAATCCAGGTTGCATCACAGCCCCTGAACGCATTGTGTAAGAATTTCTCTCTCTTTCACTGTCTTGGTTTCATGGGTTTTTCAAAGTAATTTATTTTTATAATGGGGTTTAGCTGCTTTTCACTGCTGTGTTTATGCCGCTTTTTACCCACTTGACACACTAACAGAGAGATATCAATACATAGGTTTTAAGATTATTACTAGTCAGATATATTCTTGTGCGGTGAATAGGGCGTGTTGAGTCCAGTTCTCTGAGCAAGGAGTAGGTCTTGTCTATTACATATTGGGTTTATGGAACGGTATCTGAGCTAATTTGAAACCCTTGTTTTATGTATCACCCCACCTCACCTTTCCCGTTAAGCAGCCATAGTGTGTTTTCTGCATGTGTGACTCTGTTCTGTTTTGTAATTCAGTTCAAGTGTAACGGTTTTTACATTCCCTCTATCAGTGATACCTTATGAGAAGTGTCCTTTTCTGTGTGACTTATTTCACTTAGAATCGTCGTACCTAAATCCACTCATCATGCTGCTACTAGCCTTATGACATTGATTTCATGGCTGAGTGATATTCCATTGTACATAAGGACCACAACTTCTTTATCCATTTTTCTCTTTCCTGGGATATTGAAGGTGGAATGAAGTGGAGGTCCTTGTCAACAGAGCAGCCCTAAACTTTGGGGTGCTTGTGTCTTGCTGATTTTTCATTTTCCCAATTTATAACCCCATGAGTGGAAGTGCCCTATGCTCTCTAAGCTTTGTTTTTTAGATGTTTCAGGACTCACCGTACGCTTCTCCAGAGTGGCTGTTGGCAATTTACATCCCGCCCATCAGTGTAGCAAGGCTCCCATTTCTCCATGGCCTGTCCTGCATTTCTGGTTTTGACACTTTTTTCAGCATGGCCTTTTTAACCGAAGGGAAGCGAGACATCTTTGTAGCGCTGATTTGCCTTTCCAGGTTGCTTGGTTGGCCAAAAAGGGCGTATGCGTTTTTTCCTGAATATATTCAGGAAAAAACGCATACGCCCTTTTTGGCCAAGGGCATCATTGTCAACGTTTTTCCGCTTTTCATGTGCTTTAAAGGCGATTCGAATCTACCTCCTGAAATCTGTTTCCTGCAATTCTGCCTTGATTTCAAATCCTCTTCTTTGCCTTCCCTCAATATATTTGTGGACGAGAGTTATCATTTATAACTCTGCAGGTTTGTGAATTGCAGTGCCCTGAACCTCCATTTTACAACTCGCTTTTTAGGGAGCTGGCCGCAATAGCGCAGGATGGCTTCAGGCCCTGTTCTGGTTCCGGGGGGCAGGCTGAGCCTGTGGTTAATTCTTCTTCCTGATGGGAAAATAGAGTGACCTGTGCCTGTCCCAACACCAAGAGCTAGTCTCTCATTGGTTCCACGTCTTCCCGTTCATCCTCAGGACAAATTGCAACCTGTACGGAACAGGAGGTTAAAGGTGATGATGCTCCAAGTAGGGAGATTGCTAGTAAAGGGCTGGAATAGCGAATCCGGGCACAAGGAGATGAGAAATGAGGTGCGTTTTAGAAACCTTTCCACATCACACGGTGTACCATCTTCTGGGTTTCTCATGCATGTTTTCGATGTAGGAAGATGCCCTTGAACCTGGAGATATGGGACCCATGCGATGGGTACCATGCAGTATTACTTTAAAGGGTCTGCGTTTGCTCACCCAACCTCACCAAACCTCTCAGCCCCAAGAGTGTCCACCCTTATGTCTCATCCAGCTGTGGGTCTAGATATGGTCAATCCAGGTTGCATCACAGCCCGTGAACGCATTGTGTAAGAATTTCTATCTCTTTCACTGTCTTTGTTTCATGGGTTTTTCAAAGTAATTTATTTTTATAATGGGGTTTAGCTGCTTTTCACTGCTGTGTTTATGCCGCTTTACACCCACTTGACACACTAACAGAGAGATATCAATACATAGGTTTTAAGATTATTACTAGTCAGATATATTCTTGTGCGGTGAATAGGGCGTGTTGAGTCCAGTTCTCTGAGCAAGGAGTAGGTCTTGTCTATTACATATTGGGTTTATGGAACGGTATCTGAGCTAATTTGAAACCCTTGTTTTATGTATCACCCCACCTCACCTTTCCCGTTAAGCAGCCATAGTGTGTTTTCTGCATGTGTGACTCTGTTCTGTTTTGTAATTCAGTTCAAGTGTAACGGTTTTTACATTCCCTCTATCAGTGATACCTTATGAGAAGTGTCCTTTTCTGTGTGACTTATTTCACTTAGAATCGTCGTACCTAAATCCACTCATCATGCTGCTACTAGCCTTATGACATTGATTTCACGGCTGAGTGATATTCCATTGTACATAAGGACCACAACTTCTTTATCCATTTTTCTCTTTCCTGGGATATTGAAGGTGGAATGAAGTGGAGGTCCTTGTCAACAGAGCAGCCCTAAACTTTGGGGTGCTTGTGTCTTGCTGATTTTTAATTTTCCCAATTTATAACCCCATGAGTGGAAGTGCCCTATGCTCTCTAAGCTTTGCTTTTTAGACGTTTCAGGACTCACCGTACACTTCTCCAGAGTGGCTGTTGACAATTTACATCCCGCCCATCAGTGTAGCAAGGCTCCCATTTCTCCATGGCCTGTCCTGCATTTCTGGTTTTGACACTTTTTTCAGCATGGCCCTTTTGACCGATGGGAAGCGAGACTTCTTTGTAGCGCTGATTTGCCTTTCCAGGTTGCTTGGTTGGCCAAAAAGGGCGTATGCGTTTTTTCCTGAATATATTCAGGAAAAAACGCATACGCCCTTTTTGGCCAAGGGCATCATTGTCAACGTTTTGCCGCTTTTCATGTGCTTTAAAGGCGATTCGAATTTACCTCCTGAAATCTGTTTCCTGCAATTCTGCCTTGATTTCAAATCCTCTTCTTTGCCTTCCCTCAATATATTTGTGGACGAGAGGTATCATTTATAACTCTGCAGGTTTGTGAATTGCAGTGCCCTGAACCTCCATTTTACAACTCGCGTTTTTGGGAGATGGCCGCAAAAGCGCAGGATGGCTTCAGGCCCTGTTCTTGATCCGGGGGGCAGGCGGAGCCTGTGGTTAATTCTTCTTCCTGATGGGAAAATAGAGTGACCTGTGCCTGTCCCAACACCAAGAGCTAGTCTCTCATTGGTTCCACGTCTTCCCGTTCATCCTCAGGACAAATTGCAACCTGTACGGAACAGGAGGTTAAAGGTGATGATGCTCCAAGTAGGGAGATTGCTAGTAAAGGGCTGGAATAGCGAATCCGGGCACAAGGAGATGAGAAATGAGGTGCGTTTTAGAAACCTTTCCACATCACACGGTGTACCATCTTCTGGGTTTCTCATGCATGTTTTCGATGTAGGAAGATGCCCTTGAACCTGGAGATATGGGACCCATGCGATGGGTACCATGCAGTATTACTTTAAAGGGTCTGCGTTTGCTCACCCAACCTCACCAAACCTCTCAGCCCCAAGAGTGTCCACCCTTATGTCTCATCCAGCTGTGGGTCTAGATATGGTCAATCCAGGTTGCATCACAGCCCGTGAACGCATTGTGTAAGAATTTCTATCTCTTTCACTGTCTTTGTTTCATGGGTTTTTCAAAGTAATTTATTTTTATAATGGGGTTTAGCTGCTTTTCACTGCTGTGTTTATGCCGCTTTACACCCACTTGACACACTAACAGAGAGATATCAATACATAGGTTTTAAGATTATTACTAGTCAGATATATTCTTGTGTGGTGAATAGGGCGTGTTGAGTCCAGTTCTCTGAGCAAGGAGTAGGTCTTGTCTATTACATATTGGGTTTATGGAACGGTATCTGAGCTAATTTGAAACCCTTGTTTTATGTATCACCCCACCTCACCTTTCCCGTTAAGCAGCCATAGTGTGTTTTCTGCATGTGTGACTCTGTTCTGTTTTGTAATTCAGTTCAAGTGTAACGGTTTTTACATTCCCTCTATCAGTGATACCTTATGAGAAGTGTCCTTTTCTGTGTGACTTTTTTCACTTAGAATCGTCGTACCTAAATCCACTCATCATGCTGCTACTAGCCTTATGACATTGATTTCATGGCTGAGTGATATTCCATTGTACATAAGGACCACAACTTCTTTATCCATTTTGCTCTTTCCTGGGATATTGAAGGTGGAATGAAGTGGAGGTCCTTGTCAACAGAGCAGCCCTAAACTTTGGGGTGCTTGTGTCTTGCTGATTTTTCATTTTCCCAATTTATACCCCCATGAGTGGAAGTGCCCTATGCTCTCTAAGCTGTGTTTTTTAGATGTTTCAGGACACACCGTACTCTTCTCCAGAGTGGCTGTTGGCAATTTACATCCCGCCCATCAGTGTAGCAAGGCTCCCATTTCTCCATGGCCTGTCCTGCATTTCTGGTTTTGACACTTTTTTCAGCATGGCCCTTTTAACCGATGGGAAGCGAGACTTCTTTGTAGCGCTGATTTGCCTTTCCAGGTTGCTTGGTTGGCCAAAAAGGGCGTATGCGTTTTTTCCTGAATATATTCAGGAAAAAACGCATACGCCCTTTTTGGCCAAGGGCATCATTGTCAACGTTTTGCCGCTTTTCATGTGCTTTAAAGGCGATTCGAATCTACCTCCTGAAATCTGTTTCCTGCAATTCTGCCTTGATTTCAAATCCTCTTCTTTGCCTTCCCTCAATATATTTGTGGACGAGAGTTATCATTTATAACTCTGCAGGTTTGTGAATTGCAGTGCCCTGAACCTCCATTTTACAACTCGCGTTTTTGGGAGATGGCCGCAAAAGCGCAGGATGGCTTCAGGCCCTGTTCTTGATCCGGGGGGCAGGCTGAGCCTGTGGTTAATTCTTCTTCCTGATGGGAAAATAGAGTGACCTGTGCCTGTCCCAACACCAAGAGCTAGTCTCTCATTGGTTCCACGTCTTCCCGTTCATCCTCAGGACAAATTGCAACCTGTACGGAACAGGAGGTTAAAGGTGATGATGCTCCAAGGAGGGAGATTGCTAGTAAAGTGGCTGGAATGGCAAACCCGGGCACAGGCAGATGAGAAATGAGGTGCGTTTTAGAAACCTTTCCCCATCATACGGTGTACCATCTTCTGGGTATCTCATGCATGTTTACGATGTAGGAAGATGCCCTTCAACCTGGAGATTTGGGACGCATGCGATGGGTACCACGCAGTATTACTTTAAAGGGTCTGCGTTTGCTCACCCAACCTCACCAAACCTCTCAGCCGCAACAGTGTCCACCCTTATGTCTCATCCAGCTGTGGGTCTAGATATGGTCAATCCAGGTTGCATCACAGCCCCTGAACGCATTGTGTAAGAATTTCTCTCTCTTTCACTGTCTTTGTTTCATGGGTTTTTCAAAGTAATTTATTTTTATAATGGGGTTTAGCTGCTTTTCACTGCTGTGTTTATGCCGCTTTTTACCCACTTGACACACTAACAGAGAGATATCAATACATAGGTTTTAAGATTATTACTAGTCAGATATATTCTTGTGCGGTGAATAGGGCGTGTTGAGTCCAGTTCTCTGAGCAAGGAGTAGGTCTTGTCTATTACATATTGGGTTTATGGAACGGTATCTGAGCTAATTTGAAACCCTTGTTTTATGTATCACCCCACCTCACCTTTCCCGTTAAGCAGCCATAGTGTGTTTTCTGCATGTGTGACTCTGTTCTGTTTTGTAATTCAGTTCAAGTGTAACGGTTTTTACATTCCCTCTATCAGTGATACCTTATGAGAAGTGTCCTTTTCTGTGTGACTTATTTCACTTAGAATCGTCGTACCTAAATCCACTCATCATGCTGCTACTAGCCTTATGACATTGATTTCATGGCTGAGTGATATTCCATTGTACATAAGGACCACAACTTCTTTATCCATTTTTCTCTTTCCTGGGATATTGAAGGTGGAATGAAGTGGAGGTCCTTGTCAACAGAGCAGCCCTAAACTTTGGGGTGCTTGTGTCTTGCTGATTTTTCATTTTCCCAATTTATAACCCCATGAGTGGAAGTGCCCTATGCTCTCTAAGCTTTGTTTTTTAGATGTTTCAGGACTCACCGTACGCTTCTCCAGAGTGGCTGTTGGCAATTTACATCCCGCCCATCAGTGTAGCAAGGCTCCCATTTCTCCATGGCCTGTCCTGCATTTCTGGTTTTGACACTTTTTTCAGCATGGCCTTTTTAACCGAAGGGAAGCGAGACATCTTTGTAGCGCTGATTTGCCTTTCCAGGTTGCTTGGTTGGCCAAAAAGGGCGTATGCGTTTTTTCCTGAATATATTCAGGAAAAAACGCATACGCCCTTTTTGGCCAAGGGCATCATTGTCAACGTTTTTCCGCTTTTCATGTGCTTTAAAGGCGATTCGAATCTACCTCCTGAAATCTGTTTCCTGCAATTCTGCCTTGATTTCAAATCCTCTTCTTTGCCTTCCCTCAATATATTTGTGGACGAGAGTTATCATTTATAACTCTGCAGGTTTGTGAATTGCAGTGCCCTGAACCTCCATTTTACAACTCGCTTTTTAGGGAGCTGGCCGCAATAGCGCAGGATGGCTTCAGGCCCTGTTCTGGTTCCGGGGGGCAGGCTGAGCCTGTGGTTAATTCTTCTTCCTGATGGGAAAATAGAGTGACCTGTGCCTGTCCCAACACCAAGAGCTAGTCTCTCATTGGTTCCACGTCTTCCCGTTCATCCTCAGGACAAATTGCAACCTGTACGGAACAGGAGGTTAAAGGTGATGATGCTCCAAGTAGGGAGATTGCTAGTAAAGGGCTGGAATAGCGAATCCGGGCACAAGGAGATGAGAAATGAGGTGCGATTTAGAAACCTTTCCACATCACACGGTGTACCATCTTCTGGGTTTCTCATGCATGTTTTCGATGTAGGAAGATGCCCTTGAACCTGGAGATATGGGACCCATGCGATGGGTACCATGCAGTATTACTTTAAAGGGTCTGCGTTTGCTCACCCAACCTCACCAAACCTCTCAGCCCCAAGAGTGTCCACCCTTATGTCTCATCCAGCTGTGGGTCTAGATATGGTCAATCCAGGTTGCATCACAGCCCGTGAACGCATTGTGTAAGAATTTCTATCTCTTTCACTGTCTTTGTTTCATGGGTTTTTCAAAGTAATTTATTTTTATAATGGGGTTTAGCTGCTTTTCACTGCTGTGTTTATGCCGCTTTACACCCACTTGACACACTAACAGAGAGATATCAATACATAGGTTTTAAGATTATTACTAGTCAGATATATTCTTGTGCGGTGAATAGGGCGTGTTGAGTCCAGTTCTCTGAGCAAGGAGTAGGTCTTGTCTATTACATATTGGGTTTATGGAACGGTATCTGAGCTAATTTGAAACCCTTGTTTTATGTATCACCCCACCTCACCTTTCCCGTTAAGCAGCCATAGTGTGTTTTCTGCATGTGTGACTCTGTTCTGTTTTGTAATTCAGTTCAAGTGTAACGGTTTTTACATTCCCTCTATCAGTGATACCTTATGAGAAGTGTCCTTTTCTGTGTGACTTATTTCACTTAGAATCGTCGTACCTAAATCCACTCATCATGCTGCTACTAGCCTTATGACATTGATTTCACGGCTGAGTGATATTCCATTGTACATAAGGACCACAACTTCTTTATCCATTTTTCTCTTTCCTGGGATATTGAAGGTGGAATGAAGTGGAGGTCCTTGTCAACAGAGCAGCCCTAAACTTTGGGGTGCTTGTGTCTTGCTGATTTTTAATTTTCCCAATTTATAACCCCATGAGTGGAAGTGCCCTATGCTCTCTAAGCTTTGCTTTTTAGACGTTTCAGGACTCACCGTACACTTCTCCAGAGTGGCTGTTGACAATTTACATCCCGCCCATCAGTGTAGCAAGGCTCCCATTTCTCCATGGCCTGTCCTGCATTTCTGGTTTTGACACTTTTTTCAGCATGGCCCTTTTGACCGATGGGAAGCGAGACTTCTTTGTAGCGCTGATTTGCCTTTCCAGGTTGCTTGGTTGGCCAAAAAGGGCGTATGCGTTTTTTCCTGAATATATTCAGGAAAAAACGCATACGCCCTTTTTGGCCAAGGGCATCATTGTCAACGTTTTGCCGCTTTTCATGTGCTTTAAAGGCGATTCGAATCTACCTCGTGAAATCTGTTTCCTGCAATTCTGCCTTGATTTCAAATCCTCTTCTTTGCCTTCCCTCAATATATTTGTGGACGAGAGGTATCATTTATAACTCTGCAGGTTTGTGAATTGCAGTGCCCTGAACCTCCATTTTACAACTCGCGTTTTTGGGAGATGGCCGCAAAAGCGCAGGATGGCTTCAGGCCCTGTTCTTGATCCGGGGGGCAGGCTGAGCCTGTGGTTAATTCTTCTTCCTGATGGGAAAATAGAGTGACCTGTGCCTGTCCCAACACCAAGAGCTAGTCTCTCATTGGTTCCACGTCTTCCCGTTCATCCTCAGGACAAATTGCAACCTGTACGGAACAGGAGGTTAAAGGTGATGATGCTCCAAGGAGGGAGATTGCTAGTAAAGTGGCTGGAATGGCAAACCCGGGCACAGGCAGATGAGAAATGAGGTGCGTTTTAGAAACCTTTCCCCATCACACGGTGTACCATCTTCTGGGTATCTCATGCATGTTTACGATGTAGGAAGATGCCCTTCAACCTGGAGATTTGGGACGCATGCGATGGGTACCACGCAGTATTACTTTAAAGGGTCTGCGTTTGCTCACCCAACCTCACCAAACCTCTCAGCCGCAACAGTGTCCACCCTTATGTCTCATCCAGCTGTGGGTCTAGATATGGTCAATCCAGGTTGCATCACAGCCCCTGAACGCATTGTGTAAGAATTTCTCTCTCTTTCACTGTCTTTGTTTCATGGGTTTTTCAAAGTAATTTATTTTTATAATGGGGTTTAGCTGCTTTTCACTGCTGTGTTTATGCCGCTTTTTACCCACTTGACACACTAACAGAGAGATATCAATACATAGGTTTTAAGATTATTACTAGTCAGATATATTCTTGTGCGGTGAATAGGGCGTGTTGAGTCCAGTTCTCTGAGCAAGGAGTAGGTCTTGTCTATTACATATTGGGTTTATGGAACGGTATCTGAGCTAATTTGAAACCCTTGTTTTATGTATCACCCCACCTCACCTTTCCCGTTAAGCAGCCATAGTGTGTTTTCTGCATGTGTGACTCTGTTCTGTTTTGTAATTCAGTTCAAGTGTAACGGTTTTTACATTCCCTCTATCAGTGATACCTTATGAGAAGTGTCCTTTTCTGTGTGACTTATTTCACTTAGAATCGTCGTACCTAAATCCACTCATCATGCTGCTACTAGCCTTATGACATTGATTTCATGGCTGAGTGATATTCCATTGTACATAAGGACCACAACTTCTTTATCCATTTTTCTCTTTCCTGGGATATTGAAGGTGGAATGAAGTGGAGGTCCTTGTCAACAGAGCAGCCCTAAACTTTGGGGTGCTTGTGTCTTGCTGATTTTTCATTTTCCCAATTTATAACCCCATGAGTGGAAGTGCCCTATGCTCTCTAAGCTTTGTTTTTTAGATGTTTCAGGACTCACCGTACGCTTCTCCAGAGTGGCTGTTGGCAATTTACATCCCGCCCATCAGTGTAGCAAGGCTCCCATTTCTCCATGGCCTGTCCTGCATTTCTGGTTTTGACACTTTTTTCAGCATGGCCTTTTTAACCGAAGGGAAGCGAGACATCTTTGTAGCGCTGATTTGCCTTTCCAGGTTGCTTGGTTGGCCAAAAAGGGCGTATGCGTTTTTTCCTGAATATATTCAGGAAAAAACGCATACGCCCTTTTTGGCCAAGGGCATCATTGTCAACGTTTTTCCGCTTTTCATGTGCTTTAAAGGCGATTCGAATCTACCTCCTGAAATCTGTTTCCTGCAATTCTGCCTTGATTTCAAATCCTCTTCTTTGCCTTCCCTCAATATATTTGTGGACGAGAGTTATCATTTATAACTCTGCAGGTTTGTGAATTGCAGTGCCCTGAACCTCCATTTTACAACTCGCTTTTTAGGGAGCTGGCCGCAATAGCGCAGGATGGCTTCAGGCCCTGTTCTGGTTCCGGGGGGCAGGCTGAGCCTGTGGTTAATTCTTCTTCCTGATGGGAAAATAGAGTGACCTGTGCCTGTCCCAACACCAAGAGCTAGTCTCTCATTGGTTCCACGTCTTCCCGTTCATCCTCAGGACAAATTGCAACCTGTACGGAACAGGAGGTTAAAGGTGATGATGCTCCAAGTAGGGAGATTGCTAGTAAAGGGCTGGAATAGCGAATCCGGGCACAAGGAGATGAGAAATGAGGTGCGTTTTAGAAACCTTTCCACATCACACGGTGTACCATCTTCTGGGTTTCTCATGCATGTTTTCGATGTAGGAAGATGCCCTTGAACCTGGAGATATGGGACCCATGCGATGGGTACCATGCAGTATTACTTTAAAGGGTCTGCGTTTGCTCACCCAACCTCACCAAACCTCTCAGCCCCAAGAGTGTCCACCCTTATGTCTCATCCAGCTGTGGGTCTAGATATGGTCAATCCAGGTTGCATCACAGCCCGTGAACGCATTGTGTAAGAATTTCTATCTCTTTCACTGTCTTTGTTTCATGGGTTTTTCAAAGTAATTTATTTTTATAATGGGGTTTAGCTGCTTTTCACTGCTGTGTTTATGCCGCTTTACACCCACTTGACACACTAACAGAGAGATATCAATACATAGGTTTTAAGATTATTACTAGTCAGATATATTCTTGTGCGGTGAATAGGGCGTGTTGAGTCCAGTTCTCTGAGCAAGGAGTAGGTCTTGTCTATTACATATTGGGTTTATGGAACGGTATCTGAGCTAATTTGAAACCCTTGTTTTATGTATCACCCCACCTCACCTTTCCCGTTAAGCAGCCATAGTGTGTTTTCTGCATGTGTGACTCTGTTCTGTTTTGTAATTCAGTTCAAGTGTAACGGTTTTTACATTCCCTCTATCAGTGATACCTTATGAGAAGTGTCCTTTTCTGTGTGACTTATTTCACTTAGAATCGTCGTACCTAAATCCACTCATCATGCTGCTACTAGCCTTATGACATTGATTTCACGGCTGAGTGATATTCCATTGTACATAAGGACCACAACTTCTTTATCCATTTTTCTCTTTCCTGGGATATTGAAGGTGGAATGAAGTGGAGGTCCTTGTCAACAGAGCAGCCCTAAACTTTGGGGTGCTTGTGTCTTGCTGATTTTTAATTTTCCCAATTTATAACCCCATGAGTGGAAGTGCCCTATGCTCTCTAAGCTTTGCTTTTTAGACGTTTCAGGACTCACCGTACACTTCTCCAGAGTGGCTGTTGACAATTTACATCCCGCCCATCAGTGTAGCAAGGCTCCCATTTCTCCATGGCCTGTCCTGCATTTCTGGTTTTGACACTTTTTTCAGCATGGCCCTTTTGACCGATGGGAAGCGAGACTTCTTTGTAGCGCTGATTTGCCTTTCCAGGTTGCTTGGTTGGCCAAAAAGGGCGTATGCGTTTTTTCCTGAATATATTCAGGAAAAAACGCATACGCCCTTTTTGGCCAAGGGCATCATTGTCAACGTTTTGCCGCTTTTCATGTGCTTTAAAGGCGATTCGAATCTACCTCGTGAAATCTGTTTCCTGCAATTCTGCCTTGATTTCAAATCCTCTTCTTTGCCTTCCCTCAATATATTTGTGGACGAGAGGTATCATTTATAACTCTGCAGGTTTGTGAATTGCAGTGCCCTGAACCTCCATTTTACAACTCGCGTTTTTGGGAGATGGCCGCAAAAGCGCAGGATGGCTTCAGGCCCTGTTCTGGTTCCGGGGGGCAGGCTGAGCCTGTGGTTAATTCTTCTTCCTGATGGGAAAATAGAGTGACCTCTGCGTGTCCCAACACCAAGAGCTAGTCTCTCATTGGTTCCACGTCTTCCCGTTCATCCTCAGGACAAATTGCAACCTGTACGGAACAGGAGGTTAAAGGTGCTGATGCTCCAAGGAGGGAGATTGCTAGTAAAGTGGCTGGAATGGCGAACCCGAGCACAAGGAGATGAGAAATGAGGTGCGTTTTAGAAACCTTTCCCCATCACACGGTGTACCATCTTCTGGGTTTCTCATGCATGTTTTCGATGGAGGAAGATGCCCTTGAACCTGGAGATTTGGGACCCATGCGATGGGTACCACGCAGTATTACTTTAAAGGGTCTGCGTTTGCTCACCCAACCTCACCAAACCTCTCAGCCTCAAGAGTGTCCACCCTTATGTCTCATCCAGCTGTGGGTCTAGATATGGTCAATCCAGGTTGGATCACAGCCCCTGAACGCATTGTGTAAGAATTTCGCTCTCTTTCACTGTCTTTGTTTCATGGGTTTGAAAAAGTAATTTATTCTTATAATGGGGTTTAGCTGCTTTTCACTGCTGTGTTTATGCCGCTTTACACCCACTTGACACACTAACAGAGAGATATGAATACATAGGTTTTAAGATTATTACTAGTCAGATATATTCTTGTGCGGTGAATAGGGCGTGTTGAGTCCAGTTCTCTGAGCAAGGAGTAGGTCTTGTCTATTACATATTGGGTTTATGGAACGGTATCTGAGCTAATTTGAAACCCTTGTTTTATGTATCACCCCACCTCCCCTTTCCCGTTAAGCAGCCATAGTGTGTTTTCTGCATGTGTGACTCCGTTCTGTTTTGTAATTCAGTTCAAGTGTAACGGTTTTTACATTCCCTCTATCAGTGATACCTTATGAGAAGTGTCCTTTTCTGTGTGACTTACTTCACTTAGAATCGTCGTACCTAAGTCCACTCATCATGCTGCTACTAGCCTTATGACATTGATTTCATGGCTGAGTGATATTCCTTTGTACATAAGGACCACAACTCTTTTATCCATTTTTCTCTTTCCTGGGATATTGAAGGTGGAATGAAGTGGAGGTCCTTGTCAACAGACCAGCCCTAATCTTTGGGGTGCTTGTGTCTTGCTGATTTTTCATTTTCCCAATTTATACCCCCATGAGTAGAAGTGCCCTATGCTCTCTAAGCTTTGTTTTTTAGATGTTTCAGGACTCACCGTACGCTTCTCCAGAGTGGCTGTTGGCAATTTACATCCCGCCCATCAGTGTAGCAAGGCTCCCATTTCTCCATGGCCTGTCCTGCATTTCTGGTTTTGACACTTTTTTCAGCATGGCCTTTTTAACCGAAGGGAAGCGAGACATCTTTGTAGCGCTGATTTGCCTTTCCAGGTTGCTTGGTTGGCCAAAAAGGGCGTATGCGTTTTTTCCTGAATATATTCAGGAAAAAACGCATACGCCCTTTTTGGCCAAGGGCATCATTGTCAACGTTTTTCCGCTTTTCATGTGCTTTAAAGGCGATTCGAATCTACCTCCTGAAATCTGTTTCCTGCAATTCTGCCTTGATTTCAAATCCTCTTCTTTGCCTTCCCTCAATATATTTGTGGACGAGAGTTATCATTTATAACTCTGCAGGTTTGTGAATTGCAGTGCCCTGAACCTCCATTTTACAACTCGCTTTTTAGGGAGCTGGCCGCAATAGCGCAGGATGGCTTCAGGCCCTGTTCTGGTTCCGGGGGGCAGGCTGAGCCTGTGGTTAATTCTTCTTCCTGATGGGAAAATAGAGTGACCTGTGCCTGTCCCAACACCAAGAGCTAGTCTCTCATTGGTTCCACGTCTTCCCGTTCATCCTCAGGACAAATTGCAACCTGTACGGAACAGGAGGTTAAAGGTGATGATGCTCCAAGTAGGGAGATTGCTAGTAAAGGGCTGGAATAGCGAATCCGGGCACAAGGAGATGAGAAATGAGGTGCGTTTTAGAAACCTTTCCACATCACACGGTGTACCATCTTCTGGGTTTCTCATGCATGTTTTCGATGTAGGAAGATGCCCTTGAACCTGGAGATATGGGACCCATGCGATGGGTACCATGCAGTATTACTTTAAAGGGTCTGCGTTTGCTCACCCAACCTCACCAAACCTCTCAGCCCCAAGAGTGTCCACCCTTATGTCTCATCCAGCTGTGGGTCTAGATATGGTCAATCCAGGTTGCATCACAGCCCGTGAACGCATTGTGTAAGAATTTCTATCTCTTTCACTGTCTTTGTTTCATGGGTTTTTCAAAGTAATTTATTTTTATAATGGGGTTTAGCTGCTTTTCACTGCTGTGTTTATGCCGCTTTACACCCACTTGACACACTAACAGAGAGATATCAATACATAGGTTTTAAGATTATTACTAGTCAGATATATTCTTGTGCGGTGAATAGGGCGTGTTGAGTCCAGTTCTCTGAGCAAGGAGTAGGTCTTGTCTATTACATATTGGGTTTATGGAACGGTATCTGAGCTAATTTGAAACCCTTGTTTTATGTATCACCCCACCTCACCTTTCCCGTTAAGCAGCCATAGTGTGTTTTCTGCATGTGTGACTCTGTTCTGTTTTGTAATTCAGTTCAAATGTAACGGTTTTTACATTCCCTCTATCAGTGATACCTTATGAGAAGTGTCCTTTTCTGTGTGACTTATTTCACTT
The DNA here is from genome assembly GCF_965194805.1 of Balaenoptera borealis. Taxonomy (NCBI): domain Eukaryota; kingdom Metazoa; phylum Chordata; class Mammalia; order Artiodactyla; family Balaenopteridae; genus Balaenoptera; species Balaenoptera borealis. The sequence continues at coordinate 341,647 of NW_028123694.1, forward strand.
AGAATCGTCGTACCTAAATCCACTCATCATGCTGCTACTAGCCTTATGACATTGATTTCACGGCTGAGTGATATTCCATTGTACATAAGGACCACAACTTCTTTATCCATTTTTCTCTTTCCTGGGATATTGAAGGTGGAATGAAGTGGAGGTCCTTGTCAACAGAGCAGCCCTAAACTTTGGGGTGCTTGTGTCTTGCTGATTTTTAATTTTCCCAATTTATAACCCCATGAGTGGAAGTGCCCTATGCTCTCTAAGCTTTGCTTTTTAGACGTTTCAGGACTCACCGTACACTTCTCCAGAGTGGCTGTTGACAATTTACATCCCGCCCATCAGTGTAGCAAGGCTCCCATTTCTCCATGGCCTGTCCTGCATTTCTGGTTTTGACACTTTTTTCAGCATGGCCCTTTTGACCGATGGGAAGCGAGACTTCTTTGTAGCGCTGATTTGCCTTTCCAGGTTGCTTGGTTGGCCAAAAAGGGCGTATGCGTTTTTTCCTGAATATATTCAGGAAAAAACGCATACGCCCTTTTTGGCCAAGGGCATCATTGTCAACGTTTTGCCGCTTTTCATGTGCTTTAAAGGCGATTCGAATCTACCTCGTGAAATCTGTTTCCTGCAATTCTGCCTTGATTTCAAATCCTCTTCTTTGCCTTCCCTCAATATATTTGTGGACGAGAGGTATCATTTATAACTCTGCAGGTTTGTGAATTGCAGTGCCCTGAACCTCCATTTTACAACTCGCGTTTTTGGGAGATGGCCGCAAAAGCGCAGGATGGCTTCAGGCCCTGTTCTGGTTCCGGGGGGCAGGCTGAGCCTGTGGTTAATTCTTCTTCCTGATGGGAAAATAGAGTGACCTCTGCGTGTCCCAACACCAAGAGCTAGTCTCTCATTGGTTCCACGTCTTCCCGTTCATCCTCAGGACAAATTGCAACCTGTACGGAACAGGAGGTTAAAGGTGCTGATGCTCCAAGGAGGGAGATTGCTAGTAAAGTGGCTGGAATGGCGAACCCGAGCACAAGGAGATGAGAAATGAGGTGCGTTTTAGAAACCTTTCCCCATCACACGGTGTACCATCTTCTGGGTTTCTCATGCATGTTTTCGATGGAGGAAGATGCCCTTGAACCTGGAGATTTGGGACCCATGCGATGGGTACCACGCAGTATTACTTTAAAGGGTCTGCGTTTGCTCACCCAACCTCACCAAACCTCTCAGCCTCAAGAGTGTCCACCCTTATGTCTCATCCAGCTGTGGGTCTAGATATGGTCAATCCAGGTTGGATCACAGCCCCTGAACGCATTGTGTAAGAATTTCGCTCTCTTTCACTGTCTTTGTTTCATGGGTTTGAAAAAGTAATTTATTCTTATAATGGGTTTTAGCTGCTTTTCACTGCTGTGTTTATGCCCCTTTACACCCACTTGACACACTAACAGAGAGATATGAATACATAGGTTTTAAGATTATTACTAGTCAGATATATTCTTGTGCGGTGAATAGGGCGTGTTGAGTCCAGTTCTCTGAGCAAGAAGTAGGTCTTGTCTATTACATATTGGGTTTATGGAACGGTATCTGAGCTAATTTGAAACCCTTGTTTTATGTATCACCCCACCTCCCCTTTCCCGTTAAGCAGCCATAGTGTGTTTTCTGCATGTGTGACTCCGTTCTGTTTTGTAATTCAGTTCAAGTGTAACGGTTTTTACATTCCCTCTATCAGTGATACCTTATGAGAAGTGTCCTTTTCTGTGTGACTTACTTCACTTAGAATCGTCGTACCTAAGTCCACTCATCATGCTGCTACTAGCCTTATGACATTGATTTCATGGCTGAGTGATATTCCTTTGTACATAAGGACCACAACTCTTTTATCCATTTTTCTCTTTCCTGGGATATTGAAGGTGGAATGAAGTGGAGGTCCTTGTCAACAGACCAGCCCTAATCTTTGGGGTGCTTGTGTCTTGCTGATTTTTCATTTTCCCAATTTATACCCCCATGAGTAGAAGTGCCCTATGCTCTCTAAGCTGTGTTTTTTAGATGTTTCAGGACTCACCGTACGCTTCTCCAGAGTGGCTGTTGGCAATTTACATCCCGCCCATCAGTGTAGCAAGGCTCCCATTTCTCCATGGCCTGTCCTGCATTTCTGGTTTTGACACTTTTTTCAGCATGGCCCTTTTAACCGATGGGAAGCGAGACTTCTTTGTAGCGCTGATTTGCCTTTCCAGGTTGCTTGGTTGGCCAAAAAGGGCGTATGCGTTTTTTCCTGAATATATTCAGGAAAAAACGCATACGCCCTTTTTGGCCAAGGGCATCATTGTCAACGTTTTGCCGCTTTTCATGTGCTTTAAAGGCGATTCGAATCTACCTCGTGAAATCTGTTTCCTGCAATTCTGCCTTGATTTCAAATCCTCTTCTTTGCCTTCCCTCAATATATTTGTGGACGAGAGTTATCATTTATAACTCTGCAGGTTTGTGAATTGCAGTGCCCTGAACCTCCATTTTACAACTCGATTTTTAGGGAGCTGGCCGCAATAGCGCAGGATGGCTTCAGGCCCTGTTCTTGATCCGGGGGGCAGGCGGAGCCTGTGGTTAATTCTTCTTCCTGATGGGAAAATAGAGTGACCTGTGCCTGTCCCAACACCAAGAGCTAGTCTCTCATTGGTTCCACGTCTTCCCGTTCATCCTCAGGACAAATTGCAACCTGTACGGAACAGGAGGTTAAAGGTGATGATGCTCCAAGTAGAGAGATTGCTAGTAAAGCGGCTGGAATAGCGAATCCGGGCACAAGGAGATGAGAAATGAGGTGCGTTTTAGAAACCTTTCCACATCACACGGTGTACCATCTTCTGGGTTTCTCATGCATGTTTTCGATGTAGGAAAATGCCCTTGAACCTGGAGATATGGGACCCATGCGATGGGTACCATGCAGTATTACTTTAAAGGGTCTGCGTTTGCTCACCCAACCTCACCAAACCTCTCAGCCCCAAGAGTGTCCAACCTTATGTCTCATCCAGCTGTGGGTCTAGATATGGTCAATTCAGGTTGCATCACAGCCCGTGAACGCATTGTGTAAGAATTTCTATCTCTTTCACTGTCTTTGTTTCATGGGTTTTTCAAAGTAATTTATTTTTATAATGGGGTTTAGCTGCTTTTCACTGCTGTGTTTATGCCGCTTTACACCCACTTGACACACTAACAGAGAGATATCAATACATAGGTTTTAAGATTATTACTAGTCAGATATATTCTTGTGCGGTGAATAGGGCGTGTTGAGTCCAGTTCTCTGAGCAAGGAGTAGGTCTTGTCTATTACATATTGGGTTTATGGAACGGTATCTGAGCTAATTTGAAACCCTTGTTTTATGTATCACCCCACCTCACCTTTCCCGTTAAGCAGCCATAGTGTGTTTTCTGCATGTGTGACTCTGTTCTGTTTTGTAATTCAGTTCAAGTGTAACGGTTTTTACATTCCCTCTATCAGTGATACCTTATGAGAAGTGTCCTTTTCTGTGTGACTTATTTCACTTAGAATCGTCGTACCTAAATCCACTCATCATGCTGCTACTAGCCTTATGACATTGATTTCATGGCTGAGTGATATTCCATTGTACATAAGGACCACAACTTCTTTATCCATTTTTCTCTTTCCTGGGATATTGAAGGTGGAATGAAGTGGAGGTCCTTGTCAACAGAGCAGCCCTAAACTTTGGGGTGCTTGTGTCTTGCTGATTTTTCATTTTCCCAATTTATACCCCCATGAGTGGAAGTGCCCTATGCTCTCTAAGCTGTGTTTTTTAGATGTTTCAGGACACACCGTACTCTTCTCCAGAGTGGCTGTTGGCAATTTACATCCCGCCCATCAGTGTAGCAAGGCTCCCATTTCTCCATGGCCTGTCCTGCATTTCTGGTTTTGACACTTTTTTCAGCATGGCCCTTTTAACCGATGGGAAGCGAGACTTCTTTGTAGCGCTGATTTGCCTTTCCAGGTTGCTTGGTTGGCCAAAAAGGGCGTATGCGTTTTTTCCTGAATATATTCAGGAAAAAACGCATACGCCCTTTTTGGCCAAGGGCATCATTGTCAACGTTTTGCCGCTTTTCATGTGCTTTAAAGGCGATTCGAATCTACCTCGTGAAATCTGTTTCCTGCAATTCTGCCTTGATTTCAAATCCTCTTCTTTGCCTTCCCTCAATATATTTGTGGACGAGAGTTATCATTTATAACTCTGCAGGTTTGTGAATTGCAGTGCCCTGAACCTCCATTTTACAACTCGCGTTTTTGGGAGATGGCCGCAAAAGCGCAGGATGGCTTCAGGCCCTGTTCTTGATCCGGGGGGCAGGCAGAGCCTGTGGTTAATTCTTCTTCCTGATGGGAAAATAGAGTGACCTGTGCCTGTCCCAACACCAAGAGCTAGTCTCTCATTGGTTCCACGTCTTCCCGTTCATCCTCAGGACAAATTGCAACCTGTACGGAACAGGAGGTTAAAGGTGATGATGCTCCAAAGAGGGAGATTGCTAGTAAAGTGCCTGGAATGGCAAACCCGGGCACAGGCAGATGAGAAATGAGGTGCGTTTTAGAAACCTTTCCCCATCACACGGTGTACCATCTTCTGGGTATCTCATGCATGTTTACGATGTAGGAAGATGCCCTTCAACCTGGAGATTTGGGACCCATGCGATGGGTACCACGCAGTATTACTTTAAAGGGTCTGCGTTTGCTCACCCAACCTCACCAAACCTCTCAGCCGCAACAGTGTCCACCCTTATGTCTCATCCAGCTGTGGGTCTAGATATGGTCAATCCAGGTTGCATCACAGCCCCTGAACGCATTGTGTAAGAATTTCTCTCTCTTTCACTGTCTTTGTTTCATGGGTTTTTCAAAGTAATTTATTTTTATAATGGGGTTTAGCTGCTTTTCACTGCTGTGTTTATGCCGCTTTTTACCCACTTGACACACTAACAGAGAGATATCAATACATAGGTTTTAAGATTATTACTAGTCAGATATATTCTTGTGCGGTGAATAGGGCGTGTTGAGTCCAGTTCTCTGAGCAAGGAGTAGGTCTTGTCTATTACATATTGGGTTTATGGAACAGTATCTGAGCTAATTTGAAACCCTTGTTTTATGTATCACCCCACCTCACCTTTCCCGTTAAGCAGCCATAGTGTGTTTTCTGCATGTGTGACTCTGTTCTGTTTTGTAATTCAGTTCAAGTGTAACGGTTTTTACATTCCCTCTATCAGTGATACCTTATGAGAAGTGTCCTTTTCTGTGTGACTTATTTCACTTAGAATCGTCGTACCTAAATCCACTCATCATGCTGCTACTAGCCTTATGACATTGATTTCATGGCTGAGTGATATTCCATTGTACATAAGGACCACAACTTCTTTATCCATTTTTCTCTTTCCTGGGATATTGAAGGTGGAATGAAGTGGAGGTCCTTGTCAACAGAGCAGCCCTAAACTTTGGGGTGCTTGTGTCTTGCTGATTTTTCATTTTCCCAATTTATAACCCCATGAGTGGAAGTACCCTATGCTCTCTAAGCTTTGTTTTTTAGATGTTTCAGGACTCACCGTACGCTTCTCCAGAGTGGCTGTTGGCAATTTACATCCCGCCCATCAGTGTAGCAAGGCTCCCATTTCTCCATGGCCTGTCCTGCATTTCTGGTTTTGACACTTTTTTCAGCATGGCCTTTTTAACCGAAGGGAAGCGAGACATCTTTGTAGCGCTGATTTGCCTTTCCAGGTTGCTTGGTTGGCCAAAAAGGGCGTATGCGTTTTTTCCTGAATATATTCAGGAAAAAACGCATACGCCCTTTTTGGCCAAGGGCATCATTGTCAACGTTTTTCCGCTTTTCATGTGCTTTAAAGGCGATTCGAATCTACCTCCTGAAATCTGTTTCCTGCAATTCTGCCTTGATTTCAAATCCTCTTCTTTGCCTTCCCTCAATATATTTGTGGACGAGAGTTATCATTTATAACTCTGCAGGTTTGTGAATTGCAGTGCCCTGAACCTCCATTTTACAACTCGCTTTTTAGGGAGCTGGCCGCAATAGCGCAGGATGGCTTCAGGCCCTGTTCTGGTTCCGGGGGGCAGGCTGATCCTGTGGTTAATTCTTCTTCCTGATGGGAAAATAGAGTGACCTGTGCCTGTCCCAACACCAAGAGCTAGTCTCTCATTGGTTCCACGTCTTCCCGTTCATCCTCAGGACAAATTGCAACCTGTACGGAACAGGAGGTTAAAGGTGATGATGCTCCAAGTAGGGAGATTGCTAGTAAAGGGCTGGAATAGCGAATCCGGGCACAAGGAGATGAGAAATGAGGTGCGTTTTAGAAACCTTTCCACATCACACGGTGTACCATCTTCTGGGTTTCTCATGCATGTTTTCGATGTAGGAAGATGCCCTTGAACCTGGAGATATGGGACCCATGCGATGGGTACCATGCAGTATTACTTTAAAGGGTCTGCGTTTGCTCACCCAACCTCACCAAACCTCTCAGCCCCAAGAGTGTCCACCCTTATGTCTCATCCAGCTGTGGGTCTAGATATGGTCAATCCAGGTTGCATCACAGCCCGTGAACGCATTGTGTAAGAATTTCTATCTCTTTCACTGTCTTTGTTTCATGGGTTTTTCAAAGTAATTTATTTTTATAATGGGGTTTAGCTGCTTTTCACTGCTGTGTTTATGCCGCTTTACACCCACTTGACACACTAACAGAGAGATATCAATACATAGGTTTTAAGATTATTACTAGTCAGATATATTCTTGTGCGGTGAATAGGGCGTGTTGAGTCCAGTTCTCTGAGCAAGGAGTAGGTCTTGTCTATTACATATTGGGTTTATGGAACGGTATCTGAGCTAATTTGAAACCCTTGTTTTATGTATCACCCCACCTCACCTTTCCCGTTAAGCAGCCATAGTGTGTTTTCTGCATGTGTGACTCTGTTCTGTTTTGTAATTCAGTTCAAGTGTAACGGTTTTTACATTCCCTCTATCAGTGATACCTTATGAGAAGTGTCCTTTTCTGTGTGACTTATTTCACTTAGAATCGTCGTACCTAAATCCACTCATCATGCTGCTACTAGCCTTATGACATTGATTTCACGGCTGAGTGATATTCCATTGTACATAAGGACCACAACTTCTTTATCCATTTTTCTCTTTCCTGGGATATTGAAGGTGGAATGAAGTGGAGGTCCTTGTCAACAGAGCAGCCCTAAACTTTGGGGTGCTTGTGTCTTGCTGATTTTTAATTTTCCCAATTTATAACCCCATGAGTGGAAGTGCCCTATGCTCTCTAAGCTTTGCTTTTTAGACGTTTCAGGACTCACCGTACACTTCTCCAGAGTGGCTGTTGACAATTTACATCCCGCCCATCAGTGTAGCAAGGCTCCCATTTCTCCATGGCCTGTCCTGCATTTCTGGTTTTGACACTTTTTTCAGCATGGCCCTTTTGACCGATGGGAAGCGAGACTTCTTTGTAGCGCTGATTTGCCTTTCCAGGTTGCTTGGTTGGCCAAAAAGGGCGTATGCGTTTTTTCCTGAATATATTCAGGAAAAAACGCATACGCACTTTTTGGCCAAGGGCATCATTGTCAACGTTTTGCCGCTTTTCATGTGCTTTAAAGGCGATTCGAATCTACCTCGTGAAATCTGTTTCCTGCAATTCTGCCTTGATTTCAAATCCTCTTCTTTGCCTTCCCTCAATATATTTGTGGACGAGAGGTATCATTTATAACTCTGCAGGTTTGTGAATTGCAGTGCCCTGAACCTCCATTTTACAACTCGCGTTTTTGGGAGATGGCCGCAAAAGCGCAGGATGGCTTCAGGCCCTGTTCTGGTTCCGGGGGGCAGGCTGAGCCTGTGGTTAATTCTTCTTCCTGATGGGAAAATAGAGTGACCTGTGCGTGTCCCAACACCAAGAGCTAGTCTCTCATTGGTTCCACGTCTTCCCGTTCATCCTCAGGACAAATTGCAACCTGTACGGAACAGGAGGTTAAAGGTGCTGATGCTCCAAGTAGGGAGATTGCTAGTAAAGCGGCTGGAATAGCGAACCCGGGCAGAAGGAGATGAGAAATGAGGTGCGTTTTAGAAACCTTTCCCCATCACACGGTGTACCATCTTCTGGGTTTCTCATGCATGTTTTCGATGTAGGAAGATGCCCTTGAACCTGGAGATTTGTGACCCATGCGATGGGTACCATGCAGTATTACTTTAAAGGGTCTGCGTTTGCTCACCCAACCTCACCAAACCTCTCAGCCCCAAGAGTGTCCACCCTTATGTCTCATCCAGCTGTGGGTCTAGATATGGTCAATCCAGGTTGCATCACAGCCCCTGAACGCATTGTGTAAGAATTTCGCTCTCTTTCACTGTCTTTATTTCATGGGTTTTTCAAAGTAATTTATTTTTATAATGGGGTTTAGCTGCTTTTCACTGCTGTGTTTATGCCGCTTTACACCCACTTGACACACTAACAGAGAGATATGAATACATAGGTTTTAAGATTATTACTAGTCAGATATATTCTTGTGCGGTGAATAGGGCGTGTTGAGTCCAGTTCTCTGAGCAAGGAGTAGGTCTTGTCTATTACATATTGGGTTTATGGAACGGTATCTGAGCTAATTTGAAACCCTTGTTTTATGTATCACCCCACCTCACCTTTCCCGTTAAGCAGCCATAGTGTGTTTTCTGCATGTGTGACTCTGTTCTGTTTTGTAATTCAGTTCAAGTGTAACGGTTTTTACATTCCCTCTATCAGTGATACCTTATGAGAAGTGTCCTTTTCTGTGTGACTTATTTCACTTAGAATCGTCGTACCTAAATCCACTCATCATGCTGCTACTAGCCTTATGACATTGATTTCACGGCTGAGTGATATTCCATTGTACATAAGGACCACAACTTCTTTATCCATTTTTCTCTTTCCTGGGATATTGAAGGTGGAATGAAGTGGAGGTCCTTGTCAACAGAGCAGCCCTAAACTTTGGGGTGCTTGTGTCTTGCTGATTTTTCATTTTCCCAATTTATACCCCCATGAGTGGAAGTGCCCTATGCTCTCTAAGCTGTGTTTTTTAGACGTTTCAGGACACACCGTACTCTTCTCCAGAGTGGCTGTTGGCAATTTACATCCCGCCCATCAGTGTAGCAAGGCTCCCATTTCTCCATGGCCTGTCCTGCATTTCTGGTTTTGACACTTTTTTCAGCATGGCCCTTTTAACCGATGGGAAGCGAGACTTCTTTGTAGCGCTGATTTGCCTTTCCAGGTTGCTTGGTTGGCCAAAAAGGGCGTATGCGTTTTTTCCTGAATATATTCAGGAAAAAACGCATACGCCCTTTTTGGCCAAGGGCATCATTGTCAACGTTTTTCCGCTTTTCATGTGCTTTAAAGGCGATTCGAATCTACCTCCTGAAATCTGTTTCCTGCAATTCTGCCTTGATTTCAAATCCTCTTCTTTGCCTTCCCTCAATATATTTGTGGACGAGAGTTATCATGTATAACTCTGCAGGTTTGTGAATTGCAGTGCCCTGAACCTCCATTTTACAACTCGCGTTTTTGGGAGATGGCCGCAAAAGCGCAGGATGGCTTCAGGCCCTGTTCTTGATCCGGGGGGCAGGCGGAGCCTGTGGTTAATTCTTCTTCCTGATGGGAAAATAGAGTGACCTGTGCCTGTCCCAACACCAAGAGCTAGTCTCTCATTGGTTCCACGTCTTCCCGTTCATCCTCAGGACAAATTGCAACCTGTACGGAACAGGAGGTTAAAGGTGCTGATGCTCCAAGGAGGGAGATTGCTAGTAAAGTGGCTGGAATGGCAAACCCGGGCACAGGCAGATGAGAAATGAGGTGCGTTTTAGAAACCTTTCCCCATCACACGGTGTACCATCTTCTGGGTATCTATGCATGTTTACGATGTAGGAAGATGCCCTTCAACCTGGAGATTTGGGACCCATGCGATGGGTACCACACAGTATTACTTTAAAGGGTCTGCGTTTGCTCACCCAACCTCACCAAACCTCTCAGCCGCAACAGTGTCCACCCTTATGTCTCATCCAGCTGTGGGTCTAGATATGGTCAATCCAGGTTGCATCACAGCCCCTGAACGCATTGTGTAAGAATTTCTCTCTCTTTCACTGTCTTTGTTTCATGGGTTTTTCAAAGTAATTTATTTTTATAATGGGGTTTAGCTGCTTTTCACTGCTGTGTTTATGCCGCTTTTTACCCACTTGACCCACTAACAGAGAGATATCAATACGTAGGTTTTAAGATTATTACTAGTCAGATATATTCTTGTGCGGTGAATAGGGCGTGTTGAGTCCAGTTCTCTGAGCAAGGAGTAGGTCTTGTCTATTACATATTGGGTTTATGGAACGGTATCTGAGCTAATTTGAAACCCTTGTTTTATGTATCACCCCACCTCACCTTTCCCGTGAAGCAGCCATAGTGTGTTTTCTGCATGTGTGACTCTGTTCTGTTTTGTAATTCAGTTCAAGTGTAACGGTTTTTACATTCCCTCTATAAGTGATACCTTATGAGAAGTGTCCTTTTCTGTGTGACTTATTTCACTTAGAGTCGTCGTACCTAAATCCACTCATCATGCTGCTACTAGCCTTATGACATTGATTTCACGGCTGAGTGATATTCCATTGTACATAAGGACCACAACTTCTTTATCCATTTTTCTCTTTCCTGCGATATTGAAGGTGGAATGAAGTGGAGGTCCTTGTCAACAGAGCAGCCCTAAACTTTGGGGTGCTTGTGTCTTGCTGATTTTTCATTTTCCCAATTTATACCCCCATGAGTGGAAGTGCCCTATGCTCTCTAAGCTGTGTTTTTTAGACGTTTCAGGACTCACCGTACACTTCTCCAGAGTGGCTGTTGACAATTTACATCCCGCCCATCAGTGTAGCAAGGCTCCCATTTCTCCATGGCCTGTCCTGCATTTGTGGTTTTGACACTTTTTTCAGCATGGCCTTTTTAACCGATGGGAAGCGAGACATCTTTGTAGCGCTGATTTGCCTTTCCAGGTTGCTTGGTTGGCCAAAAAGGGCGTATGCGTTTTTTCCTGAATATATTCAGGAAAAAACGCATACGCCCTTTTTGGCCAAGGGCATCATTGTCAACGTTTTGCCGCTTTTCATGTGCTTTAAAGGCGATTCGAATCTACCTCCTGAAATCTGTTTCCTGCAATTCTGCCTTGATTTCAAATCCTCTTCTTTGCCTTCCCTCAATATATTTGTGGACGAGAGTTATCATTTATAACTCTGCAGGTTTGTGAATTGCAGTGCCCTGAACCTCCATTTTACAACTCGCTTTTTTGGGAGCTGGCCGCAAAAGCGCAGGATGGCTTCAGGCCCTGTTCTGGTTCCGGGGGGCAGGCTGAGCCTGTGGTTAATTCTTCTTCCTGATGGGAAAATAGAGTAACCTGTGCCTGTCCCAACACCAAGAGCTAGTCTCTCATTGGTTCCCCGTCTTCCCGTTCATCCTCAGGACAAATTGCAACCTGTACGGAACAGGAGGTTAAAGGTGCTGATGCTCCAAGTAGGGAGATTGCTAGTAAAGTGGCTGGAATAGCGAACCCGGGCAGAAGGAGATGAGAAATGAGGTGAGTTTTAGAAACCTTTCCACATCACACGGTGTACCATCTTCTGGGTTTCTCATGCATGTTTTCGATGTAGGAAGATGCCCTTGACCCTGGCGATTTGGGACCCATGCGATGGGTACCATGCAGTATTACTTTAAAGGGTCTGCATTTGCTCACCCAACCTCACCAAACCTCTCAGCCGCAACAGTGTCCACCCTTATGTCTCATCCAGCTGTGGGTCTAGATATGGTCAATCCAGGTTGCATCACAGCCCCTGAACGCATTGTGTAAGAATTTCGCTCTCTTTCACTGTCTTTGTTTCACGGGTTTTTCAAAGTAATTTATTTTTATAATGGGGTTTAGCTGCTTTTCACTGCTGTGTTTATGCCGCTTTACACCCACTTGACACACTAACAGAGAGATATCAATACATAGGTTTTAAGATTATTACTAGTCAGATATATTCTTGTGCGGTGAATAGGGCGTGTTGAGTCCAGTTCTCTGAGCAAGGAGTAGGTCTTGTCTATTACATATTGGTTTTATGGAACGGTATCTGAGCTAATTTGAAACCTTTGTTTTATGTATCACCCCACCTCACCTTTCCCGTTAAGCAGCCATAGTGTGTTTTCTGCATGTGTGACTCTGTTCTGTTTTGTAATTCAGTTCAAGTGTAACGGTTTTTACATTCCCTCTATAAGTGATACCTTATGAGAAGTGCCCTTTTCTGTGTGACTTATTTCACTTAGAGTCGTCGTACCTAAATCCACTCATCATGCTGCTACTAGCCTTATGACATTGATTTCACGGCTGAGTGATATTCCATTGTACATAAGGACCACAACTTCTTTATCCATTTTTCTCTTTCCTGCGATATTGAAGGTGGAATGAAGTGGAGGTCCTTGTCAACAGAGCAGCCCTAAACTTTGGGGTGCTTGTGTCTTGCTGATTTTTAATTTTCCCAATTTATACCCCCATGAGTGGAAGTGCCCTATGCTCTCTAAGCTTTGCTTTTTAGACGTTTCAGGACTCACCGTACACTTCTCCAGAGTGGCTGTTGGCAATTTACATCCCACCCATCAGTGTAGCAAGGCTCCCATTTCTCCATGGCCTGTCCTGCATTTCTGGTTTTGACACTCTTTTCAGCATGGCCCTTTTGACCGATGGGAAGCGAGACATCTTTGTAGCGCTGATTTGCCTTTCCAGGTTGCTTGGTTGGCCAAAAAGTGCGTATGCGTTTTTTCCTGAATATATTTAGGAAAAAACGCATACGCCCTTTTTGGCCAAGGGCATCATTGTCAACGTTTTGCCGCTTTTCATGTGCTTTAAAGGCAATTCGAATCTACCTCCTGAAATCTGTTTCCTGCAATTCTGCCTTGATTTCAAATCCTCTTCTTTGCCTTCCCTCAATATATTTGTGGATGAGAGTTATCATTTATAAGTCTGCAGGTTTGTGAATTGCAGTGCCCTGAACCTCCATTTTACAACTCGCTTTTTAGGGAGCTGGCCGCAAAAGCGCAGGATGGCTTCAGGCCCTGTTCTGGTTCCGGGGGGCAGGCTGAGCCTGTGGTTAATTCTTCTTCCTGATGGGAAAATAGAGTGACCTGTGCCTGTCCCAACACCAAGAGCTAGTCTTTCATTGGTTCCACGTCTTCCCGTTCATCCTCAGTACAAATTGCAACCTGTACGGAACAGGAGGTTAAAGGTGCTGATGCTCCAAGGAGGGAGATTGCTAGTAAAGTGGCTGGAATGGCGAACCCGGCACAAGCAGATGAGAAATGAGGTGCGTTTTAGAAACCTTTCCCCATCACACGGTGTACCGTCTTCTGGGTATCTCATGCATGTTTTCGATGTAGGAAGATGCCCTTGAACCTGGAGATTTGGGACCCATGCGATGGGTACCACGCAGTATTATTTAAAGGGTCTGCGTTTGCTCACCCAACCTCACCAAACCTCTCAGCCGCAACAGTGTCCACCCTTATGTCTCATCCAGCTGTGGGTCTAGATATGGTCAATCCAGGTTGCATCACAGCCCGTGAACGCATTGTGTAAGAATTTCTCTCTCTTTCACTGTCTTTGTTTCATGGGTTTTTCAAAGTAATTTATTTTTATAATGGGGTTTAGCTGCTTTTCACTGCTGTGTTTATGCCGCTTTTTACCCACTTGACACACTAACAGAGAGATATCAATACATACGTTTTAAGATTATTACTAGTCAGATATATTCTTGTGCGGTGAATAGGGCGTGTTGAGTCCAGTTCTCTGAGCAAGGAGTAGGTCTTGTCTATTACATATTGGGTTTATGGAACGGTATCTGAGCTAATTTGAAACCCTTGTTTTATGTATCACCCCACCTCACCTTTCCCGTTAAGCAGCCATAGTGTGTTTTCTGCATGTGTGACTCTGTTCTGTTTTGTAATTCAGTTCAAGTGTAACGGTTTTTACATTCCCTCTATCAGTGATACCTTTTGAGAAGTGTCCTTTTCTGTGTGACTTATTTCACTTAGAGTCGTCGTACCTAAATCCACTCATCATGCTGCTACTAGCCTTATGACATTGATTTCACGGCTGAGTGATATTCCATTGTACATAAGGACCAAAACTTCTTTATCCATTTTTCTCTTTCCTGCGATATTGAAGGTGGAATGAAGTGGAGGTCCTTGTCAACAGAGCAGCCCTAAACTTTGGGGTGCTTGTGTCTTGCTGATTTTTCATTTTCCCAATTTATACCCCCATGAGTGGAAGTGCCCTATGCTCTCTAAGCTGTGTTTTTTAGACGTTTCAGGACTCACCGTACACTTCTCCAGAGTGGCTTTTGACAATTTACATCCCGCCCATCAGTGTAGCAAGGCTCCCATTTCTCCATGGCCTGTCCTGCATTTCTGGTTTTGACACTTTTTTCAGCATGGCCCTTTTGACCGATGGGAAGCGAGACATCTTTGTAGCGCTGATTTGCCTTTCCAGGTTGCTTGGTTGGCCAAAAAGGGCGTATGCGTTTTTTCCTGAATATATTCAGGAAAAAACGCATACGCCCTTTTTGGCCAAGGGCATCATTGTCAACGTTTTGCCGCTTTTCATGTGCTTTAAAGGCGATTCGAATCTACCTCCTGAAATCTGTTTCCTGCAATTCTGCCTTGATTTCAAATCCTCTTCTTTGCCTTCCCTCAATATATTTGTGGATGAGAGTTATCATTTATAACTCTGCAGGTTTGTGAATTGCAGTGCCCTGAACCTCCATTTTACAACTCGCTTTTCAGGGAGCTGGCCGCAAAAGCGCAGGATGGCTTCAGGCCCTGTTCTGGTTCCGGTGGGCAGGCTGAGCCTGTGGTTAATTCTTCTTCCTGATGGGAAAATAGAGTGACCTGTGCCTGTCCCAACACCAAGAGCTAGTCTTTCATTGGTTCCATGTCTTCCCGTTCATCCTCAGGACAAATTGCAACCTGTACGGAACAGGAGTTTAAAGGTGCTGATGCTCCAAGTAGGGAGATTGCTAGTAAAGCGGCTGGAATAGCGAACCCGGGCACAAGGAGATGAGAAATGAGGTGAGTTTTAGAAACCTCTCCCCATCACACGGTGTACCATCTTCGGGGTTTCTCATGCATGTTTTCGATGTAGGAAGATGCCCTTGAACCTGGAGATTTGGGAACCATGCGATGAGTACCACGCAGTATTACTTTAAAGGGTCTGCGTTTGCTCACCCAACCTCACCAAACCTCTCAGCCGCAACAGTGTCCACCCTTAGGTCTCATCCAGCTGTGGGTCTAGATATGGTCAATCCAGGTTGCATCACAGCCCCTGAACGCATTGTGTAAGAATTTCGCTCTCTTTCACTGTCTTTGTTTCACGGGTTTTTCAAAGTAATTTATTTTTATAATGGGGTTTAGCTGCTTTTCACTGCTGTGTTTATGCCGCTTTACACCCACTTGACACACTAACAGAGAGATATCAATACATAGGTTTTAAGATTATTACTAGTCAGATATATTCTTGTGCGGTGAATAGGGCGTGTTGAGTCCAGTTCTCTGAGCAAGGAGTAGGTCTTGTCTATTACATATTGGTTTTATGGAACGGTATCTGAGCTAATTTGAAACCTTTGTTTTATGTATCACCCCACCTCACCTTTCCCGTTAAGCAGCCATAGTGTGTTTTCTGCATGTGTGACTCTGTTCTGTTTTGTAATTCAGTTCAAGTGTAACGGTTTTTACATTCCCTCTATCAGTGATACCTTATGAGAAGTGTCCTTTTCTGTGTGACTTATTTCACTTAGAATCGTCGTACCTAAATCCACTCATCATGCTGCTACTAGCCTTATGACATTGATTTCACGGCTGAGTGATATTCCATTGTACATAAGGACCACAACTTCTTTATCCATTTTTCTCTTTCCTGGGATATTGAAGGTGGAATGAAGTGGAGGTCCTTGTCAACAGAGCAGCCCTAAACTTTGGGGTGCTTGTGTCTTGCTGATTTTTCATTTTCCCAATTTATACCCCCATGAGTGGAAGTGCCCTATGCTCTGTAAGCTTTGCTTTTTAGACGTTTCAGGACTCACCGTACACTTCTCCAGAGTGGCTGTTGACAATTTACATCCCGCCCATCAGTGTAGCAAGGCTCCCATTTCTCCATGGCCTGTCCTGCATTTCTGGTTTTGACACTTTTTTCAGCATGGCCCTTTTGACCGATGGGAAGCGAGACATCTTTGTAGCGCTGATTTGCCTTTCCAGGTTGCTTGGTTGGCCAAAAAGGGCGTATGCGTTTTTTCCTGAATATATTCAGGAAAAAACGCATACGCCCTTTTTGGCCAAGGGCATCATTGTCAACGTTTTGCCGCTTTTCATGTGCTTTAAAGGCGATTCGAATCTACCTCGTGAAATCTGTTTCCTGCAATTCTGCCTTGATTTCAAATCCTCTTCTTTGCCTTCCCTCAATATATTTGTGGATGAGAGTTATCATTTATAACTCTGCAGGTTTGTGAATTGCAGTGCCCTGAACCTCCATTTTACAACTCGCTTTTTAGGGAGCTGGCCGCAAAAGCGCAGGATGGCTTCAGGCCCTGTTCTTGTTCCGGGGGGCAGGCTGAGCCTGTGGTTAATTCTTCTTCCTGATGGGAAAATAGAGTGACCTGTGCCTGTCCCAACACCAAGAGCTAGTCTCTCATTGGTTCCACGTCTTCCCGTTCATCCTCAGGACAAATTGCAACCTGTACGGAACAGGAGGTTAAAGGTGCTGATGCTCCAAGGAGGGAGATTGCTAGTAAAGTGGCTGGAATGGTGAACCCGGGCACAAGCAGATGAGAAATGAGGTGCGTTTTAGAAACCTTTCCCCATCACACGGTGTACCATCTTCTGGGTATCTCATGCATGTTTTCGATGTAGGAAGATGACCTTGAACCTGGAGATTTGGGACCCATGCGATGGGTACCACGCAGTATTACTTTAAAGGGTCTGCGTTTGCTCACCCAACCTCACCAAACCTCTCAGCCGCAACAGTGTCCACCCTTATGTCTCATCCAGCTGTGGGTCTAGATATGGTCAATCCAGGTTGCATCACAGCCCCTGAACGCATTGTGTAAGAATTTCTCTCTCTTTCACTGTCTTTGTTTCATGGGTTTTTCAAAGTAATTTATTTTTATAATGGGGTTTAGCTGCTTTTCACTGCTGTGTTTATGCCGCTTTTTACCCACTTGACACACTAACAGAGAGATATCAATACATAGGTTTTAAGATTATTACTAGTCAGATATATTCTTGTGCGGTGAATAGGGCGTGTTGAGTCCAGTTCTCTGAGCAAGGAGTAGGTCTTGTCTATTACATATTGGGTTTATGGAACGGTATCTGAGCTAATTTGAATCCCTTGTTTTATGTATCACCCCACCTCACCTTTCCCGTTAAGCAGCCATAGTGTGTCTTCTGCATGTGTGACTCTGTTCTGTTTTCTGATTCAGTTCAAGTGTAATGGTTTTTACATTCCCTCTATCAGTGATACCTTATGAGAAGTGTCCTTTTCTGTGTGACTTATTTCACTTAGAATCGTCGTACCTAAATCCACTCATCATGCTGCTACTAGCCTTATGACATTGATTTCACGGCTGAGTGATATTCCATTGTACATAAGGACCACAACTTCTTTATCCATTTTTCTCTTTCCTGGGATATTGAAGGTGGAATGAAGTGGAGGTCCTTGTCAACAGAGCAGCCCTAATCTTTGGGGTGCTTGTGTCTTGCTGATTTTTCATTTTCCCAATTTATACCCCCATGAGTGGAAGTGCCCTATGCTCTCTAAGCTGTGTTTTTTAGATGTTTCAGGACACACCGTACACTTCTGCAGAGTGGCTGTTGGCAATTTACATCCCGCCCATCAGTATAGGAAGGCTCCCATTTCTCCATGGCCTGTCCTGCATTTCTGGTTTTGACACTTTTTTCAGCATGGCCCTTTTGACCGATGGGAAGCGAGACATCTTTGTAGCGCTGATTTGCCTTTCCAGGTTGCTTGGTTGGCCAAAAAGGGCATATGCGTTTTTTCCTGAATATATTCAGGAAAAAACGCATACGCCCTTTTTGGCCAAGGGCATCATTGTCAACGATTTTCTGCTTTTCATGTGCTTTAAAGGCGATTCGAATCTACCTCCTGAAATCTGTTTCCTGCAATTCTGCCTTGATTTCAAATCCTCTTCTTTGCCTTCCCTCAGTATATTTGTGGATGAGAGTTATCATTTATAACTCTGCAGGTTTGTGAATTGCAGTGCCCTGAACCTCCATTTTACAACTCGCTTTTTAGGGAGCTGGCCGCAAAAGCACAGGATAGCTTCAGCCCCTGTTCTGGTTCCGGGGGGCAGGCTGAGCCTGTGGTTAATTCTTCTTCCTGATGGGAAAATAGAGTGACGTGTGCCTGTCCCAACACCAAGAGCTAGTCTTTCGTTGGTTCCACGTCTTCCCGTTCATCCTCAGTACAAATTGCAACCTGTACGGAACAGGAGGTTAAAGGTGCTGATGCTCCAAGGAGGGAGATTGCTAGTAAAGTGGCTGGAATGGCGAACCCGGGCACAAGCAAATAAGAAATGAGGTGCGTTTTAGAAACCTTTCCCCATCACACGGTGTACCATCTTCTGGGTATCTCATGCATGTTTTCGATGTAGGAAGATGCCCTTGAACCTGGAGATTTGGGACCCATGCGATGGGTACCACGCAGTATTACTTTAAAGGGTCTGCGTTTGCTCACCCAACCTCACCAAACCTCTCAGCCGCAACAGTGTCCACCCTTAGGTCTCATCCAGCTGTGGGTCTAGATATGGTCAATCCAGGTTGCATCACAGCCCCTGAACGCATTGTGTAAGAATTTCGCTCTCTTTCACTGTCTTTGTTTCACGGGTTTTTCAAAGTAATTTATTTTTATAATGGGGTTTAGCTGCTTTTCACTGCTGTGTTTATGCCGCTTTACACCCACTTGACACACTAACAGAGAGATATCAATACATAGGTTTTAAGGTTATTACTAGTCAGATATATTCTTGTGCGGTGAATAGGGCGTGTTGAGTCCAGTTCTCTGAGCAAGGAGTAGGTCTTGTCTATTACATATTGGTTTTATGGAACGGTATCTGAGCTAATTTGAAACCCTTGTTTTATGTATCACCCCACCTCACCTTTCCCGTTAAGCAGCCATAGTGTGTTTTCTGCATGTGTGACTCTGTTCTGTTTTGTAATTCAGTTCAAGTGTAACGGTTTTTACATTCCCTCTATCAGTGATACCTTATGAGAAGTGTCCTTTTCTGTGTGACTTATTTCACTTAGAGTCGTCGTACCTAAATCCACTCATCATGCTGCTACTAGCCTTATGACATTGATTTCATGGCTGAGTGATATTCCATTGTACATAAGGACCACAACTTCTTTATCCATTTTTCTCTTTCCTGTGATATTGAAGGTGGAATGAAGTGGAGGTCCTTGTCAACAGAGCAGCCCTAAACTTTGGGGTGCTTGTGTCTTGCTGATTTTTAATTTTCCCAATTTATACCCGCATGAGTGGAAGTGCCCTATGCTCTCTAAGCTTTGCTTTTTAGACGTTTCAGGACTCACCGTACACTTCTCCAGAGTGGCTGTTGACAATTTACATCCCGCCCATCAGTGTAGCAAGGCTCCCATTTCTCCATGGCCTTTCCTGCATTTCTGGTTTTGACACTTTTTTCAGCATGGCCTTTTTGACCGATGGGAAGCGAGACATCTTTGTAGCGCTGATTTGCCTTTCCAGGTTGCTTGGTTGGCCAAAAAGGGCGTATGCGTTTTTTCCTGAATATATTCAGGAAAAAACGCATACGCCCTTTTTGGCCAAGGGCATCATTGTCAACGTTTTGCCGCTTTTCATGTGCTTTAAAGGCGATTCGAATCTACCTCGTGAAATCTGTTTCCTGCAATTCTGCCTTGATTTCAAATCCTCTTCTTTGCCTTCCCTCAATATATTTGTGGATGAGAGTTATCATTTATAACTCTGCAGGTTTGTGAATTGCAGTGCCCTGAACCTCCATTTTACAACTCGCTTTTTAGGGAGCTGGCCGCAAAAGCACAGGATGGCTTCAGGCCCTGTTCTGGTTCCGGGGGGCAGGCTGAGCCTGTGGTTAATTCTTCTTCCTGATGGGAAAATAGAGTGACCTGTGCCTGTCCCAACACCAAGAGCTAGTCTTTCATTGGTTCCACGTCTTCCCGTTCATCCTCAGTACAAATTGCAACGTGTACGGAACAGGAGGTTAAAGGTGCTGATGCTCCAAGGAGGGAGATTGCTAGTAAAGTGGCTGGAATGGCGAACCCGGGCACAAGCAGATGAGAAATGAGGTGCGTTTTAGAAACCTTTCCCCATCACACGGTGTACCATCTTCTGGGTATCTCATGCATGTTTTCGATGTAGGAAGATGCCCTTGAACCTGGCGATTTGGGACCCATGCGATGGGTACCATGCAGTATTACTTTAAAGGGTCTGCGTTTGCTCACCCAACCTCACCAAACCTCTCAGCCCCAAGAGTGTCCACCCTTATGTCTCATCCAGCTGTGGGTCTAGATATGGTCAATCCAGGTTGCATCACAGCCCCTGAACGCATTGTGTAAGAATTTCGCTCTCTTTCACTGTCTTTGTTTCATGGGTTTTTCAAAGTAATTTATTTTTATAATGGGGTTTAGCTGCTTTTCACTGCTGTGTTTATGCCGCTTTTTACCCACTTGACACACTAACAGAGAGATATCAATACATAGGTTTTAAGATTATTACTAGTCAGATATATTCTTGTGCGGTGAATAGGGCGTGTTGAGTCCAGTTCTCTGAGCAAGGAGTAGGTCTTGTCTATTACATATTGGGTTTATGGAACGGTATCTGAGCTAATTTGAATCCCTTGTTTTATGTATCACCCCACCTCACCTTTCCCGTTAAGCAGCCATAGTGTGTTTTCTGCATGTGTGACTCTGTTCTGTTTTCTGATTCAGTTCAAGTGTAACGGTTTTTACATTCCCTCTATCAGTGATACCTTATGAGAAGTGTCGTTTTCTGTGTGACTTATTTCACTTAGAATCGTCGTACCTAAATCCCCTCATCATGCTGCTACTAGTCTTATGACATTGATTTCACGGCTGAGTGATATTCCATTGTACATAAGGACCACAACTTCTTTATCCATTTTTCTCTTTCCTGGGATATTGAAGGTGGAATGAAGTGGAGGTCCTTGTCAACAGAGCAGCCCTAAACTTTGGGGTGCTTGTGTCTTGCTGATTTTTAATTTTCCCAATTTATACCCCCATGAGTGGAAGTGCCCTATGCTCTCTAAGCTTTGCTTTTTAGACGTTTCAGGACTCACCGTACACTTCTCCAGAGTGGCTGTTGGCAATTTACATCCCGCCCATCAGTGTAGCAAGGCTCCCATTTCTCCATGGCCTGTCCTGCATTTCTGGTTTTGACACTTTTTTCAGCATGGCCCTTTTGACCGATGGGAAGCGAGACATCTTTGTAGCGCTGATTTGCCTTTCCAGGTTGCTTGGTTGGCCAAAAAGGGCGTATGCGTTTTTTCCTGAATATATTCAGGAAAAAACGCATACGCCCTTTTTGGCCAAGGGCATCATTGTCAACGTTTTGCCGCTTTTCATGTGCTTTAAAGGCGATTCGAATCTACCTCCTGAAATCTGTTTCCTGCAATTCTGCCTTGATTTCAAATCCTCTTCTTTGCCTTCCCTCAATATATTTGTGGATGAGAGTTATCATTTATAACTCTGCAGGTTTGTGAATTGCAGTGCCCTGAACCTCCATTTTACAACTCGCTTTTTAGGGAGCTGGCCGCAAAAGCGCAGGATGGCTTCAGCCCCTGTTCTGGTTCCGGGGGGCAGGCGGAGCCTGTGGTTAATTCTTCTTCCTGATGGGAAAATAGAGTGACCTGTGCCTGTCCCAACACCAAGAGCTAGTCTTTCATTGGTTCCACGTCTTCCCGTTCATCCTCAGTACAAATTGCAACCTGTACGGAACAGGAGGTTAAAGGTGCTGATGCTCCAAGGAGGGAGATTGCTAGTAAAGTGGCTGGAATGGCGAACCCGGGCACAAGCAAATGAGAAATGAGTTGCGTTTTAGAAACCTTTCCCCATCACACGGTGTACCATCTTCTGGGTATCTCATGCATGTTTTCGATGTAGGAAGATGCCCTTGAACCTGGCGATTTGGGACCCATGCGATGGGTACCACGCAGTATTACTTTAAAGGGTCTGCGTTTGCTCACCCAACCTCACCAAACCTCTCAGCCCCAAGAGTGTCCACCCTTATGTCTCATCCAGCTGTGGGTCTAGATATGGTCAATCCAGGTTGCATCACAGCCCCTGAACGCATTGTGTAAGAATTTCTATCTCTTTCACTGTCTTTGTTTCATGGGTTTTTCAAAGTAATTTATTTTTATAATGGGGTTTAGCTGCTTTTCACTGCTGTGTTTATGCCGCTTTACACCCACTTGACACACTAACAGAGAGATATCAATACATAAGTTTTAAGATTATTACTAGTCAGATATATTCTTGTGCGGTGAATAGGGCGTGTTGAGTCCAGTTCTCTGAGCAAGGAGTAGGTCTTGTCTATTACATATTGGTTTTATGGAACGGTATCTGAGCTAATTTGAAACCCTTGTTTTATGTATCACCCCACCTCACCTTTCCCGTTAAGCAGCCATAGTGTGTTTTCTGCATGTGTGACTCTGTTCTGTTTTGTAATTCAGTTCAAGTGTAACGGTTTTTACATTCCCTCTATCAGTGATACCTTATGAGAAGTGTCCTTTTCTGTGTGACTTATTTCACTTAGAGTCGTTGTACCTAAATCCACTCATCATGCTGCTACTAGCCTTATGACATTGATTTCACGGCTGAGTGATATTCCATTGTACATAAGGACCACAACTTCTTTATCCATTTTTCTCTTTCCTGGGATATTGAAGGTGGAATGAAGTGGAGGTCCTTGTCAACAGAGCAGCCCTAAACTTTGGGGTGCTTGTGTCTTGCTGATTTTTCATTTTCCCAATTTATACCCCCATGAGTGGAAGTGCCCTATGCTCTCTAAGCTTTGCTTTTTAGACGTTTCAGGACTCACCGTACACTTCTCCAGAGTGGCTGTTGACAATTTACATCCCGCCCATCAGTGTAGCAAGGCTCCCATTTCTCCATGGCCTGTCCTGCATTTCTGGTTTTGACACTTTTTTCAGCATGGCCCTTTTAACCGATGGGAAGCGAAACTTCTTTGTAGCGCTGATTTGCCTTTCCAGGTTGCTTGGTTGGCCAAAAAGGGCGTATGCGTTTTTTCTTGAATATATTCAGGAAAAAACGCATACGCCCTTTTTGGCCAAGGGCATCATTGTCAACGTTTTGCCGCTTTTCATGTGCTTTAAAGGCGATTCGAATCTACCTCCTGAAATCTGTTTCCTGCAATTCTGCCTTGATTTCAAATCCTCTTCTTTGCCTTCCCTCAATATATTTGTGGATGAGAGTTATCATTTATAACTCTGCAGGTTTGTGAATTGCAGTGCCCTGAACCTCCATTTTACAACTCGCTTTTTAGGGAGCTGGCCGCAAAAGCGCAGGATGGCTTCAGGCCCTGTTCTGGTTCCGGGGGGCAGGCTGAGCCTGTGGTTAATTCTTCTTCCTGATGGGAAAATAGAGTGACCTGTGCCTGTCCCAACACCAAGAGCTAGTCTTTCATTGGTTCCACGTCTTCCCGTTCATCCTCAGTACAAATTGCAACCTGTACGGAACAGGAGGTTAAAGGTGCTGATGCTCCAAGGAGGGAGATTGCTAGTAAAGTGGCTGGAATGGCGAACCCGGGCACAAGCAGATGAGAAATGAGGTGCGTTTTAGAAACCTTTCCCCATCACACAGTGTACCATCTTCTGGGTATCTCATGCATGTTTTCGATGTAGGAAGATGCCCTTGAACCTGGAGATTTGGGACCCATGCGATGGGTACCACGCAGTATTACTTTAAAGGGTCTGCGTTTGCTCACCCAACCTCACCAAACCTCTCAGCCGCAACAGTGTCCACCCTTATGTCTCATCCAGCTGTGGGTCTAGATATGGTCAATCCAGGTTGCATCACAGCCCCTGAACGCATTGTGTAAGAATTTCTCTCTCTTTCACTGTCTTTGTTTCATGGGTTTTTCAAAGTAATTTATTTTTATAATGGGGTTTAGCTGCTTTTCACTACTGTGTTTATGCCGCTTTTTACCCACTTGACACACTAACAGAGAGATATCAATACATAGGTTTTAAGATTATTACTAGTCAGATATATTCTTGTGCGGTGAATAGGGCGTGTTGAGTCCAGTTCTCTGAGCAAGGAGTAGGTCTTGTCTATTACATATTGGGTTTATGGAACGGTATCTGAGCTAATTTGAAACCCTTGTTTTATGTATCACCCCACCTCACCTTTCCCGTTAAGCAGCCACAGTGTGTTTTCTGCATGTGTGACTCTGTTCTGTTTTGTAATTCAGTTCAAGTGTAACGGTTTTTACATTCCCTCTATAAGTGATACCTTATGAGAAGTGTCCTTTTCTGTGTGACTTATTTCACTTAGAGTCGTCGTACCTAAATCCACTCATCATGCTGCTACTAGCCTTATGACATTGATTTCACGGCTGAGTGATATTCCATTGTACATAAGGACCACAACTTCTTTATCCAGTTTTCTCTTTCCTGGGATATTGAAGGTGGAATGAAGTGGAGGTCCTTGTCAAGAGAGCAGCCCTAAACTTTGGGGTGCTTGTGTCTTGCTGATTTTTCATTTTCCCAATTTATACCCCCATGAGTGGAAGTGCCCTATGCTCTCTAAGCTTTGTTTTTTAGATGTTTCAGGACTCACCGTACGCTTCTCCAGAGTGGCTGTTGGCAATTTACATCCCGCCCATCAGTGTAGCAAGGCTCCCATTTCTCCATGGCCTGTCCTGCATTTCTGGTTTTGACACTTTTTTCAGCATGGCCTTTTTAACCGAAGGGAAGCGAGACATCTTTGTAGCGCTGATTTGCCTTTCCAGGTTGCTTGGTTGGCCAAAAAGGGCGTATGCGTTTTTTCCTGAATATATTCAGGAAAAAACGCATACGCCCTTTTTGGCCAAGGGCATCATTGTCAACGTTTTTCCGCTTTTCATGTGCTTTAAAGGCGATTCGAATCTACCTCCTGAAATCTGTTTCCTGCAATTCTGCCTTGATTTCAAATCCTCTTCTTTGCCTTCCCTCAATATATTTGTGGACGAGAGTTATCATTTATAACTCTGCAGGTTTGTGAATTGCAGTGCCCTGAACCTCCATTTTACAACTCGCTTTTTAGGGAGCTGGCCGCAATAGCGCAGGATGGCTTCAGGCCCTGTTCTGGTTCCGGGGGGCAGGCTGAGCCTGTGGTTAATTCTTCTTCCTGATGGGAAAATAGAGTGACCTGTGCCTGTCCCAACACCAAGAGCTAGTCTCTCATTGGTTCCACGTCTTCCCGTTCATCCTCAGGACAAATTGCAACCTGTACGGAACAGGAGGTTAAAGGTGATGATGCTCCAAGTAGGGAGATTGCTAGTAAAGGGCTGGAATAGCGAATCCGGGCACAAGGAGATGAGAAATGAGGTGCGTTTTAGAAACCTTTCCACATCACACGGTGTACCATCTTCTGGGTTTCTCATGCATGTTTTCGATGTAGGAAGATGCCCTTGAACCTGGAGATATGGGACCCATGCGATGGGTACCATGCAGTATTACTTTAAAGGGTCTGCGTTTGCTCACCCAACCTCACCAAACCTCTCAGCCCCAAGAGTGTCCACCCTTATGTCTCATCCAGCTGTGGGTCTAGATATGGTCAATCCAGGTTGCATCACAGCCCGTGAACGCATTGTGTAAGAATTTCTATCTCTTTCACTGTCTTTGTTTCATGGGTTTTTCAAAGTAATTTATTTTTATAATGAGGTTTAGCTGCTTTTCACTGCTGTGTTTATGCCGCTTTACACCCACTTGACACACTAACAGAGAGATATCAATACATAGGTTTTAAGATTATTACTAGTCAGATATATTCTTGTGCGGTGAATAGGGCGTGTTGAGTCCAGTTCTCTGAGCAAGGAGTAGGTCTTGTCTATTACATATTGGGTTTATGGAACGGTATCTGAGCTAATTTGAAACCCTTGTTTTATGTATCACCCCACCTCACCTTTCCCGTTAAGCAGCCATAGTGTGTTTTCTGCATGTGTGACTCTGTTCTGTTTTGTAATTCAGTTCAAGTGTAACGGTTTTTACATTCCCTCTATCAGTGATACCTTATGAGAAGTGTCCTTTTCTGTGTGACTTATTTCACTTAGAATCGTCGTACCTAAATCCACTCATCATGCTGCTACTAGCCTTATGACATTGATTTCACGGCTGAGTGATATTCCATTGTACATAAGGACCACAACTTCTTTATCCATTTTTCTCTTTCCTGGGATATTGAAGGTGGAATGAAGTGGAGGTCCTTGTCAACAGAGCAGCCCTAAACTTTGGGGTGCTTGTGTCTTGCTGATTTTTAATTTTCCCAATTTATAACCCCATGAGTGGAAGTGCCCTATGCTCTCTAAGCTTTGCTTTTTAGACGTTTCAGGACTCACCGTACACTTCTCCAGAGTGGCTGTTGACAATTTACATCCCGCCCATCAGTGTAGCAAGGCTCCCATTTCTCCATGGCCTGTCCTGCATTTCTGGTTTTGACACTTTTTTCAGCATGGCCCTTTTGACCGATGGGAAGCGAGACTTCTTTGTAGCGCTGATTTGCCTTTCCAGGTTGCTTGGTTGGCCAAAAAGGGCGTATGCGTTTTTTCCTGAATATATTCAGGAAAAAACGCATACGCCCTTTTTGGCCAAGGGCATCATTGTCAACGTTTTGCCGCTTTTCATGTGCTTTAAAGGCGATTCGAATCTACCTCCTGAAATCTGTTTCCTGCAATTCTGCCTTGATTTCAAATCCTCTTCTTTGCCTTCCCTCAATATATTTGTGGACGAGAGGTATCATTTATAACTCTGCAGGTTTGTGAATTGCAGTGCCCTGAACCTCCATTTTACAACTCGCGTTTTTGGGAGATGGCCGCAAAAGCGCAGGATGGCTTCAGGCCCTGTTCTGGTTCCGGGGGGCAGGCTGAGCCTGTGGTTAATTCTTCTTCCTGATGGGAAAATAGAGTGACCTCTGCGTGTCCCAACACCAAGAGCTAGTCTCTCATTGGTTCCACGTCTTCCCGTTCATCCTCAGGACAAATTGCAACCTGTACGGAACAGGAGGTTAAAGGTGCTGATGCTCCAAGGAGGGAGATTGCTAGTAAAGTGGCTGGAATGGCGAACCCGAGCACAAGGAGATGAGAAATGAGGTGCGTTTTAGAAACCTTTCCCCATCACACGGTGTACCATCTTCTGGGTTTCTCATGCATGTTTTCGATGGAGGAAGATGCCCTTGAACCTGGAGATTTGGGACCCATGCGATGGGTACCACGCAGTATTACTTTAAAGGGTCTGCGTTTGCTCACCCAACCTCACCAAACCTCTCAGCCTCAAGAGTGTCCACCCTTATGTCTCATCCAGCTGTGGGTCTAGATATGGTCAATCCAGGTTGGATCACAGCCCCTGAACGCATTGTGTAAGAATTTCGCTCTCTTTCACTGTCTTTGTTTCATGGGTTTGAAAAAGTAATTTATTCTTATAATGGGGTTTAGCTGCTTTTCACTGCTGTGTTTATGCCCCTTTACACCCACTTGACACACTAACAGAGAGATATGAATACATAGGTTTTAAGATTATTACTAGTCAGATATATTCTTGTGCGGTGAATAGGGCGTGTTGAGTCCAGTTCTCTGAGCAAGGAGTAGGTCTTGTCTATTACATATTGGGTTTATGGAACGGTATCTGAGCTAATTTGAAACCCTTGTTTTATGTATCACCCCACCTCACCTTTCCCGTTAAGCAGCCACAGTGTGTTTTCTGCATGTGTGACTCTGTTCTGTTTTGTAATTCAGTTCAAGTGTAACGGTTTTTACATTCCCTCTATAAGTGATACCTTATGAGAAGTGTCCTTTTCTGTGTGACTTATTTCACTTAGAGTCGTCGTACCTAAATCCACTCATCATGCTGCTACTAGCCTTATGACATTGATTTCACGGCTGAGTGATATTCCATTGTACATAAGGACCACAACTTCTTTATCCAGTTTTCTCTTTCCTGGGATATTGAAGGTGGAATGAAGTGGAGGTCCTTGTCAAGAGAGCAGCCCTAAACTTTGGGGTGCTTGTGTCTTGCTGATTTTTCATTTTCCCAATTTATACCCCCATGAGTGGAAGTGCCCTATGCTCTCTAAGCTTTGTTTTTTAGATGTTTCAGGACTCACCGTACGCTTCTCCAGAGTGGCTGTTGGCAATTTACATCCCGCCCATCAGTGTAGCAAGGCTCCCATTTCTCCATGGCCTGTCCTGCATTTCTGGTTTTGACACTTTTTTCAGCATGGCCTTTTTAACCGAAGGGAAGCGAGACATCTTTGTAGCGCTGATTTGCCTTTCCAGGTTGCTTGGTTGGCCAAAAAGGGCGTATGCGTTTTTTCCTGAATATATTCAGGAAAAAACGCATACGCCCTTTTTGGCCAAGGGCATCATTGTCAACGTTTTTCCGCTTTTCATGTGCTTTAAAGGCGATTCGAATCTACCTCCTGAAATCTGTTTCCTGCAATTCTGCCTTGATTTCAAATCCTCTTCTTTGCCTTCCCTCAATATATTTGTGGACGAGAGTTATCATTTATAACTCTGCAGGTTTGTGAATTGCAGTGCCCTGAACCTCCATTTTACAACTCGCTTTTTAGGGAGCTGGCCGCAATAGCGCAGGATGGCTTCAGGCCCTGTTCTGGTTCCGGGGGGCAGGCTGAGCCTGTGGTTAATTCTTCTTCCTGATGGGAAAATAGAGTGACCTGTGCCTGTCCCAACACCAAGAGCTAGTCTCTCATTGGTTCCACGTCTTCCCGTTCATCCTCAGGACAAATTGCAACCTGTACGGAACAGGAGGTTAAAGGTGATGATGCTCCATGTAGGGAGATGGCTAGTAAAGGGCTGGAATAGCGAATCCGGGCACAAGGAGATGAGAAATGAGGTGCGTTTTAGAAACCTTTCCACATCACACGGTGTACCATCTTCTGGGTTTCTCATGCATGTTTTCGATGTAGGAAGATGCCCTTGAACCTGGAGATATGGGACCCATGCGATGGGTACCATGCAGTATTACTTTAAAGGGTCTGCGTTTGCTCACCCAACCTCACCAAACCTCTCAGCCCCAAGAGTGTCCACCCTTATGTCTCATCCAGCTGTGGGTCTAGATATGGTCAATCCAGGTTGCATCACAGCCCGTGAACGCATTGTGTAAGAATTTCTATCTCTTTCACTGTCTTTGTTTCATGGGTTTTTCAAAGTAATTTATTTTTATAATGAGGTTTAGCTGCTTTTCACTGCTGTGTTTATGCCGCTTTACACCCACTTGACACACTAACAGAGAGATATCAATACATAGGTTTTAAGATTATTACTAGTCAGATATATTCTTGTGCGGTGAATAGGGCGTGTTGAGTCCAGTTCTCTG
This sequence comes from Balaenoptera borealis, assembly GCF_965194805.1. NCBI lineage: Eukaryota > Metazoa > Chordata > Mammalia > Artiodactyla > Balaenopteridae > Balaenoptera > Balaenoptera borealis. Next base: position 371,321 of record NW_028123694.1, read on the forward strand.
AGCAAGGAGTAGGTCTTGTCTATTACATATTGGGTTTATGGAACGGTATCTGAGCTAATTTGAAACCCTTGTTTTATGTATCACCCCACCTCACCTTTCCCGTTAAGCAGCCATAGTGTGTTTTCTGCATGTGTGACTCTGTTCTGTTTTGTAATTCAGTTCAAGTGTAACGGTTTTTACATTCCCTCTATCAGTGATACCTTATGAGAAGTGTCCTTTTCTGTGTGACTTATTTCACTTAGAATCGTCGTACCTAAATCCACTCATCATGCTGCTACTAGCCTTATGACATTGATTTCACGGCTGAGTGATATTCCATTGTACATAAGGACCACAACTTCTTTATCCATTTTTCTCTTTCCTGGGATATTGAAGGTGGAATGAAGTGGAGGTCCTTGTCAACAGAGCAGCCCTAAACTTTGGGGTGCTTGTGTCTTGCTGATTTTTAATTTTCCCAATTTATAACCCCATGAGTGGAAGTGCCCTATGCTCTCTAAGCTTTGCTTTTTAGACGTTTCAGGACTCACCGTACACTTCTCCAGAGTGGCTGTTGACAATTTACATCCCGCCCATCAGTGTAGCAAGGCTCCCATTTCTCCATGGCCTGTCCTGCATTTCTGGTTTTGACACTTTTTTCAGCATGGCCCTTTTGACCGATGGGAAGCGAGACTTCTTTGTAGCGCTGATTTGCCTTTCCAGGTTGCTTGGTTGGCCAAAAAGGGCGTATGCGTTTTTTCCTGAATATATTCAGGAAAAAACGCATACGCCCTTTTTGGCCAAGGGCATCATTGTCAACGTTTTGCCGCTTTTCATGTGCTTTAAAGGCGATTCGAATCTACCTCCTGAAATCTGTTTCCTGCAATTCTGCCTTGATTTCAAATCCTCTTCTTTGCCTTCCCTCAATATATTTGTGGACGAGAGGTATCATTTATAACTCTGCAGGTTTGTGAATTGCAGTGCCCTGAACCTCCATTTTACAACTCGCGTTTTTGGGAGATGGCCGCAAAAGCGCAGGATGGCTTCAGGCCCTGTTCTGGTTCCGGGGGGCAGGCTGAGCCTGTGGTTAATTCTTCTTCCTGATGGGAAAATAGAGTGACCTCTGCGTGTCCCAACACCAAGAGCTAGTCTCTCATTGGTTCCACGTCTTCCCGTTCATCCTCAGGACAAATTGCAACCTGTACGGAACAGGAGGTTAAAGGTGCTGATGCTCCAAGGAGGGAGATTGCTAGTAAAGTGGCTGGAATGGCGAACCCGAGCACAAGGAGATGAGAAATGAGGTGCGTTTTAGAAACCTTTCCCCATCACACGGTGTACCATCTTCTGGGTTTCTCATGCATGTTTTCGATGGAGGAAGATGCCCTTGAACCTGGAGATTTGGGACCCATGCGATGGGTACCACGCAGTATTACTTTAAAGGGTCTGCGTTTGCTCACCCAACCTCACCAAACCTCTCAGCCTCAAGAGTGTCCACCCTTATGTCTCATCCAGCTGTGGGTCTAGATATGGTCAATCCAGGTTGGATCACAGCCCCTGAACGCATTGTGTAAGAATTTCGCTCTCTTTCACTGTCTTTGTTTCATGGGTTTGAAAAAGTAATTTATTCTTATAATGGGGTTTAGCTGCTTTTCACTGCTGTGTTTATGCCCCTTTACACCCACTTGACACACTAACAGAGAGATATGAATACATAGGTTTTAAGATTATTACTAGTCAGATATATTCTTGTGCGGTGAATAGGGCGTGTTGAGTCCAGTTCTCTGAGCAAGGAGTAGGTCTTGTCTATTACATATTGGGTTTATGGAACGGTATCTGAGCTAATTTGAAACCCTTGTTTTATGTATCACCCCACCTCCCCTTTCCCGTTAAGCAGCCATAGTGTGTTTTCTGCATGTGTGACTCCGTTCTGTTTTGTAATTCAGTTCAAGTGTAACGGTTTTTACATTCCCTCTATCAGTGATACCTTATGAGAAGTGTCCTTTTCTGTGTGACTTACTTCACTTAGAATCGTCGTACCTAAGTCCACTCATCATGCTGCTACTAGCCTTATGACATTGATTTCATGGCTGAGTGATATTCCTTTGTACATAAGGACCACAACTCTTTTATCCATTTTTCTCTTTCCTGGGATATTGAAGGTGGAATGAAGTGGAGGTCCTTGTCAACAGACCAGCCCTAATCTTTGGGGTGCTTGTGTCTTGCTGATTTTTCATTTTCCCAATTTATACCCCCATGAGTAGAAGTGCCCTATGCTCTCTAAGCTGTGTTTTTTAGATGTTTCAGGACTCACCGTACGCTTCTCCAGAGTGGCTGTTGGCAATTTACATCCCGCCCATCAGTGTAGCAAGGCTCCCATTTCTCCATGGCCTGTCCTGCATTTCTGGTTTTGACACTTTTTTCAGCATGGCCCTTTTAACCGATGGGAAGCGAGACTTCTTTGTAGCGCTGATTTGCCTTTCCAGGTTGCTTGGTTGGCCAAAAAGGGCGTATGCGTTTTTTCCTGAATATATTCAGGAAAAAACGCATACGCCCTTTTTGGCCAAGGGCATCATTGTCAACGTTTTGCCGCTTTTCATGTGCTTTAAAGGCGATTCGAATCTACCTCGTGAAATCTGTTTCCTGCAATTCTGCCTTGATTTCAAATCCTCTTCTTTGCCTTCCCTCAATATATTTGTGGACGAGAGTTATCATTTATAACTCTGCAGGTTTGTGAATTGCAGTGCCCTGAACCTCCATTTTACAACTCGATTTTTAGGGAGCTGGCCGCAATAGCGCAGGATGGCTTCAGGCCCTGTTCTTGATCCGGGGGGCAGGCGGAGCCTGTGGTTAATTCTTCTTCCTGATGGGAAAATAGAGTGACCTGTGCCTGTCCCAACACCAAGAGCTAGTCTCTCATTGGTTCCACGTCTTCCCGTTCATCCTCAGGACAATTTGCAACCTGTACGGAACAGGAGGTTAAAGGTGATGATGCTCCAAGTAGAGAGATTGCTAGTAAAGCGGCTGGAATAGCGAATCCGGGCACAAGGAGATGAGAAATGAGGTGCGTTTTAGAAACCTTTCCACATCACACGGTGTACCATCTTCTGGGTTTCTCATGCATGTTTTCGATGTAGGAAAATGCCCTTGAACCTGGAGATATGGGACCCATGCGATGGGTACCATGCAGTATTACTTTAAAGGGTCTGCGTTTGCTCACCCAACCTCACCAAACCTCTCAGCCCCAAGAGTGTCCACCCTTATGTCTCATCCAGCTGTGGGTCTAGATATGGTCAATTCAGGTTGCATCACAGCCCGTGAACGCATTGTGTAAGAATTTCTATCTCTTTCACTGTCTTTGTTTCATGGGTTTTTCAAAGTAATTTATTTTTATAATGGGGTTTAGCTGCTTTTCACTGCTGTGTTTATGCCGCTTTACACCCACTTGACACACTAACAGAGAGATATCAATACATAGGTTTTAAGATTATTACTAGTCAGATATATTCTTGTGCGGTGAATAGGGCGTGTTGAGTCCAGTTCTCTGAGCAAGGAGTAGGTCTTGTCTATTACATATTGGGTTTATGGAACGGTATCTGAGCTAATTTGAAACCCTTGTTTTATGTATCACCCCACCTCACCTTTCCCGTTAAGCAGCCATAGTGTGTTTTCTGCATGTGTGACTCTGTTCTGTTTTGTAATTCAGTTCAAGTGTAACGGTTTTTACATTCCCTCTATCAGTGATACCTTATGAGAAGTGTCCTTTTCTGTGTGACTTATTTCACTTAGAATCGTCGTACCTAAATCCACTCATCATGCTGCTACTAGCCTTATGACATTGATTTCATGGCTGAGTGATATTCCATTGTACATAAGGACCACAACTTCTTTATCCATTTTTCTCTTTCCTGGGATATTGAAGGTGGAATGAAGTGGAGGTCCTTGTCAACAGAGCAGCCCTAAACTTTGGGGTGCTTGTGTCTTGCTGATTTTTCATTTTCCCAATTTATACCCCCATGAGTGGAAGTGCCCTATGCTCTCTAAGCTGTGTTTTTTAGATGTTTCAGGACACACCGTACTCTTCTCCAGAGTGGCTGTTGGCAATTTACATCCCGCCCATCAGTGTAGCAAGGCTCCCATTTCTCCATGGCCTGTCCTGCATTTCTGGTTTTGACACTTTTTTCAGCATGGCCCTTTTAACCGATGGGAAGCGAGACTTCTTTGTAGCGCTGATTTGCCTTTCCAGGTTGCTTGGTTGGCCAAAAAGGGCGTATGCGTTTTTTCCTGAATATATTCAGGAAAAAACGCATACGCCCTTTTTGGCCAAGGGCATCATTGTCAACGTTTTGCCGCTTTTCATGTGCTTTAAAGGCGATTCGAATCTACCTCGTGAAATCTGTTTCCTGCAATTCTGCCTTGATTTCAAATCCTCTTCTTTGCCTTCCCTCAATATATTTGTGGACGAGAGTTATCATTTATAACTCTGCAGGTTTGTGAATTGCAGTGCCCTGAACCTCCATTTTACAACTCGCGTTTTTGGGAGATGGCCGCAAAAGCGCAGGATGGCTTCAGGCCCTGTTCTTGATCCGGGGGGCAGGCAGAGCCTGTGGTTAATTCTTCTTCCTGATGGGAAAATAGAGTGACCTGTGCCTGTCCCAACACCAAGAGCTAGTCTCTGATTGGTTCCACGTCTTCCCGTTCATCCTCAGGACAAATTGCAACCTGTACGGAACAGGAGGTTAAAGGTGATGATGCTCCAAAGAGGGAGATTGCTAGTAAAGTGGCTGGAATGGCAAACCCGGGCACAGGCAGATGAGAAATGAGGTGCGTTTTAGAAACCTTTCCCCATCACACGGTGTACCATCTTCTGGGTATCTCATGCATGTTTACGATGTAGGAAGATGCCCTTCAACCTGGAGATTTGGGACCCATGCGATGGGTACCACGCAGTATTACTTTAAAGGGTCTGCGTTTGCTCACCCAACCTCACCAAACCTCTCAGCCCCAAGAGTGTCCACCCTTATGTCTCATCCAGCTGTGGGTCTAGATATGGTCAATCCAGGTTGCATCACAGCCCCTGAACGCATTGTGTAAGAATTTCGCTCTCTTTCACTGTCTTTATTTCATGGGTTTTTCAAAGTAATTTATTTTTATAATGGGGTTTAGCTGCTTTTCACTGCTGTGTTTATGCCGCTTTACACCCACTTGACACACTAACAGAGAGATATGAATACATAGGTTTTAAGATTATTACTAGTCAGATATATTCTTGTGCGGTGAATAGGGCGTGTTGAGTCCAGTTCTCTGAGCAAGGAGTAGGTCTTGTCTATTACATATTGGGTTTATGGAACGGTATCTGAGCTAATTTGAAACCCTTGTTTTATGTATCACCCCACCTCACCTTTCCCGTTAAGCAGCCATAGTGTGTTTTCTGCATGTGTGACTCTGTTCTGTTTTGTAATTCAGTTCAAGTGTAACGGTTTTTACATTCCCTCTATCAGTGATACCTTATGAGAAGTGTCCTTTTCTGTGTGACTTATTTCACTTAGAATCGTCGTACCTAAATCCACTCATCATGCTGCTACTAGCCTTATGACATTGATTTCACGGCTGAGTGATATTCCATTGTACATAAGGACCACAACTTCTTTATCCATTTTTCTCTTTCCTGGGATATTGAAGGTGGAATGAAGTGGAGGTCCTTGTCAACAGAGCAGCCCTAAACTTTGGGGTGCTTGTGTCTTGCTGATTTTTCATTTTCCCAATTTATACCCCCATGAGTGGAAGTGCCCTATGCTCTCTAAGCTGTGTTTTTTAGACGTTTCAGGACACACCGTACTCTTCTCCAGAGTGGCTGTTGGCAATTTACATCCCGCCCATCAGTGTAGCAAGGCTCCCATTTCTCCATGGCCTGTCCTGCATTTCTGGTTTTGACACTTTTTTCAGCATGGCCCTTTTAACCGATGGGAAGCGAGACTTCTTTGTAGCGCTGATTTGCCTTTCCAGGTTGCTTGGTTGGCCAAAAAGGGCGTATGCGTTTTTTCCTGAATATATTCAGGAAAAAACGCATACGCCCTTTTTGGCCAAGGGCATCATTGTCAACGTTTTGCCGCTTTTCATTTGCTTTAAAGGCGATTCGAATCTACCTCCTGAAATCTGTTTCCTGCAATTCTGCCTTGATTTCAAATCCTCTTCTTTGCCTTCCCTCAATATATTTGTGGACGAGAGTTATCATGTATAACTCTGCAGGTTTGTGAATTGCAGTGCCCTGAACCTCCATTTTACAACTCGCGTTTTTGGGAGATGGCCGCAAAAGCGCAGGATGGCTTCAGGCCCTGTTCTTGATCCGGGGGGCAGGCGGAGCCTGTGGTTAATTCTTCTTCCTGATGGGAAAATAGAGTGACCTGTGCCTGTCCCAACACCAAGAGCTAGTCTCTCATTGGTTCCACGTCTTCCCGTTCATCCTCAGGACAAATTGCAACCTGTACGGAACAGGAGGTTAAAGGTGCTGATGCTCCAAGGAGGGAGATTGCTAGTAAAGTGGCTGGAATGGCAAACCCGGGCACAGGCAGATGAGAAATGAGGTGCGTTTTAGAAACCTTTCCCCATCACACGGTGTACCATCTTCTGGGTATCTATGCATGTTTACGATGTAGGAAGATGCCCTTCAACCTGGAGATTTGGGACCCATGCGATGGGTACCACACAGTATTACTTTAAAGGGTCTGCGTTTGCTCACCCAACCTCACCAAACCTCTCAGCCCCAAGAGTGTCCACCCTTATGTCTCATCCAGCTGTGGGTCTAGATATGGTCAATCCAGGTTGCATCACAGCCCCTGAACGCATTGTGTAAGAATTTCTCTCTCTTTCACTGTCTTTGTTTCATGGGTTTTTCAAAGTAATTTATTTTTATAATGGGGTTTAGCTGCTTTTCACTGCTGTGTTTATGCCGCTTTTTACCCACTTGACCCACTAACAGAGAGATATCAATACGTAGGTTTTAAGATTATTACTAGTCAGATATATTCTTGTGCGGTGAATAGGGCGTGTTGAGTCCAGTTCTCTGAGCAAGGAGTAGGTCTTGTCTATTACATATTGGGTTTATGGAACGGTATCTGAGCTAATTTGAAACCCTTGTTTTATGTATCACCCCACCTCACCTTTCCCGTTAAGCAGCCATAGTGTGTTTTCTGCATGTGTGACTCTGTTCTGTTTTGTAATTCAGTTCAAGTGTAACGGTTTTTACATTCCCTCTATAAGTGATACCTTATGAGAAGTGTCCTTTTCTGTGTGACTTATTTCACTTAGAGTCGTCGTACCTAAATCCACTCATCATGCTGCTACTAGCCTTATGACATTGATTTCACGGCTGAGTGATATTCCATTGTACATAAGGACCACAACTTCTTTATCCATTTTTCTCTTTCCTGCGATATTGAAGGTGGAATGAAGTGGAGGTCCTTGTCAACAGAGCAGCCCTAAACTTTGGGGTGCTTGTGTCTTGCTGATTTTTCATTTTCCCAATTTATACCCCCATGAGTGGAAGTGCCCTATGCTCTCTAAGCTGTGTTTTTTAGACGTTTCAGGACTCACCGTACACTTCTCCAGAGTGGCTGTTGACAATTTACATCCCGCCCATCAGTGTAGCAAGGCTCCCATTTCTCCATGGCCTGTCCTGCATTTCTGGTTTTGACACTTTTTTCAGCATGGCCTTTTTAACCGATGGGAAGCGAGACATCTTTGTAGCGCTGATTTGCCTTTCCAGGTTGCTTGGTTGGCCAAAAAGGGCGTATGCGTTTTTTCCTGAATATATTCAGGAAAAAACGCATACGCCCTTTTTGGCCAAGGGCATCATTGTCAACGTTTTGCCGCTTTTCATGTGCTTTAAAGGCGATTCGAATCTACCTCCTGAAATCTGTTTCCTGCAATTCTGCCTTGATTTCAAATCCTCTTCTTTGCCTTCCCTCAATATATTTGTGGACGAGAGTTATCATATATAACTCTGCAGGTTTGTGAATTGCAGTGCCCTGAACCTCCATTTTACAACTCGCTTTTTTGGGAGCTGGCCGCAAAAGCGCAGGATGGCTTCAGGCCCTGTTCTGGTTCCGGGGGGCAGGCTGAGCCTGTGGTTAATTCTTCTTCCTGATGGGAAAATAGAGTAACCTGTGCCTGTCCCAACACCAAGAGCTAGTCTCTCATTGGTTCCCCGTCTTCCCGTTCATCCTCAGGACAAATTGCAACCTGTACGGAACAGGAGGTTAAAGGTGCTGATGCTCCAAGTAGGGAGATTGCTAGTAAAGTGGCTGGAATAGCGAACCCGGGCAGAAGGAGATGAGAAATGAGGTGAGTTTTAGAAACCTTTCCACATCACACGGTGTACCATCTTCTGGGTTTCTCATGCATGTTTTCGATGTAGGAAGATGCCCTTGACCCTGGCGATTTGGGACCCATGCGATGGGTACCATGCAGTATTACTTTAAAGGGTCTGCATTTGCTCACCCAACCTCACCAAACCTCTCAGCCCCAAGAGTGTCCACCCTTATGTCTCATCCAGCTGTGGGTCTAGATATGGTCAATCCAGGTTGCATCACAGCCCGTGAACGCATTGTGTAAGAATTTCTATCTCTTTCACTGTCTTTGTTTCATGGGTTTTTCAAAGTAATTTATTTTTATAATGGGGTTTAGCTGCTTTTCACTGCTGTGTTTATGCCGCTTTACACCCACTTGTCACACTAACAGAGAGATATCAATACATAAGTTTTAAGATTATTACTAGTCAGATATATTCTTGTGCGGTGAATAGGGCGTGTTGAGTCCAGTTCTCTGAGCAAGGAGTAGGTCTTGTCTATTACATATTGGGTTTATGGAACGGTATCTGAGCTAATTTGAAACCCTTGTTTTATGTATCACCCCACCTCACCTTTCCCGTTAAGCAGCCATAGTGTGTTTTCTGCATGTGTGACTCTGTTCTGTTTTGTAATTCAGTTGAAGTGTAATGGTTTTTACATTCCCTCTATCAGTGATACCTTATGAGAAGTGTCCTTTTCTGTGTGACTTATTTCACTTAGAGTCGTTGTACCTAAATCCACTCATCATGCTGCTACTAGCCTTATGACATTGATTTCACGGCTGAGTGATATTCCATTGTACATAAGGACCACAACTTCTTTATCCATTTTTCTCTTTCCTGGGATATTGAAGGTGGAATGAAGTGGAGGTCCTTGTCAACAGAGCAGCCCTAAACTTTGGGGTGCTTGTGTCTTGCTGATTTTTCATTTTCCCAATTTATACCCCCATGAGTGGAAGTGCCCTATGCTCTCTAAGCTTTGCTTTTTAGACGTTTCAGGACTCACCGTACACTTCTCCAGAGTGGCTGTTGACAATTTACATCCCGCCCATCAGTGTAGCAAGGCTCCCATTTCTCCATGGCCTGTCCTGCATTTCTGGTTTTGACACATTTTTCAGCATGGCCCTTTTGACCAATGGGAAGCGAGACATCTTTGTAGCACTGATTTGCCTTTCCAGGTTGCTTGGTTGGCCAAAAAGGGCGTATGCGTTTTTTCCTGAATATATTCAGGAAAAAACGCATACGCCCTTTTTGGCCAAGGGCATCATTGTCAACGTTTTGCCGCTTTTCATGTGCTTTAAAGGCGATTCGAATCTACCTCCTGAAATCTGTTTCCTGCAATTCTGCCTTGATTTCAAATCCTCTTCTTTGCCTTCCCTCAATATATTTGTGGACGAGAGTTATCATTTATAACTCTGCAGGTTTGTGAATTGCAGTGCCCTGAACCTCCATTTTACAACTCGCTTTTTTGGGAGCTGGCCGCAAAAGCACAGGATGGCTTCAGGCCCTTTTCTGGTTCCAGTGGGCAGGCTGAGCCTGTGGTTAATTCTTCTTCCTGATGGGAAAATAGAGTGACCTGTGCCTGTCCCAACACCAAGAGCTAGTCTCTCATTGGTTCCACGTCTTCCCGTTCATCCTCAGGACAAATTGCAACCTGTACGGAACAGGAGGTTAAAGGTGCTGATGCTCCAAGGAGGGAGATTGCTAGTAAAGTGGCTGGAATGGCGAACCCGGGCACAAGCAGATGAGAAATGAGGTGCGTTTTAGAAACCTTTCCCCATCACACGGTGTACCATCTTCTGGGTATCTCATGCATGTTTTCGATGTAGGAAGATGACCTTGAACCTGGAGATTTGGGACCCATGCGATGGGTACGACACAGTGTTACTTTAAAGGGTCTGCGTTTGCTCACCCAACCTCACCAAACCTCTCAGCCGCAACAGTGTCCACCCTTATGTCTCATCCAGCTGTGGGTCTAGATATGGTCAATCCAGGTTGCATCACAGCCCCTGAACGCATTGTGTAAGAATTTCTCTCTCTTTCACTGTCTTTGTTTCATGGGTTTTTCAAAGTAATTTATTTTTATAATGGGGTTTAGCTGCTTTTCACTGCTGTGTTTATGCCGCTTTTTACCCACTTGACACACTAACAGAGAGATATCTATACGTAGGTTTTAAGATTATTACTAGTCAGATATATTCTTGTGCGGTGAATAGGGCGTGTTGAGTCCAGTTCTCTGAGCAAGGAGTAGGTCTTGTCTATTACATATTGGGTTTATGGAACGGTATCTGAGCTAATTTGAAACCCTTGTTTTATGTATCACCCCACCTCAGCTTTCCCGTTAAGCAGCCATAGTATGTTTTCTGCATGTGTGACTCTGTTCTGTTTTGTAATTCAGTTCAAGTGTAACGGTTTTTACATTCCCTCTATAAGTGATACCTTATGAGAAGTGCCCTTTTCTGTGTGACTTATTTCACTTAGAGTCGTCGTACCTAAATCCACTCATCATGCTGCTACTAGCCTTATGACATTGATTTCACGGCTGAGTGATATTCCATTGTACATAAGGACCACAACTTCTTTATCCATTTTTCTCTTTCCTGCGATATTGAAGGTGGAATGAAGTGGAGGTCCTTGTCAACAGAGCAGCCCTAAACTTTGGGGTGCTTGTGTCTTGCTGATTTTTAATTTTCCCAATTTATACCCCCATGAGTGGAAGTGCCCTATGCTCTCTAAGCTTTGCTTTTTAGACGTTTCAGGACTCACCGTACACTTCTCCAGAGTGGCTGTTGGCAATTTACATCCCACCCATCAGTGTAGCAAGGCTCCCATTTCTCCATGGCCTGTCCTGCATTTCTGGTTTTGACACTCTTTTCAGCATGGCCCTTTTGACCGATGGGAAGCGAGACATCTTTGTAGCGCTGATTTGCCTTTCCAGGTTGCTTGGTTGGCCAAAAAGTGCGTATGCGTTTTTTCCTGAATATATTTAGGAAAAAACGCATACGCCCTTTTTGGCCAAGGGCATCATTGTCAACGTTTTGCCGCTTTTCATGTGCTTTAAAGGCAATTCGAATCTACCTCCTGAAATCTGTTTCCTGCAATTCTGCCTTGATTTCAAATCCTCTTCTTTGCCTTCCCTCAATATATTTGTGGATGAGAGTTATCATTTATAACTCTGCAGGTTTGTGAATTGCAGTGCCCTGAACCTCCATTTTACAACTCGCTTTTTAGGGACCTGGCCGCAAAAGCGCAGGATGGCTTCAGGCCCTGTTCTGGTTCCGGGGGGCAGGCTGAGCCTGTGGTTAATTCTTCTTCCTGATGGGAAAATAGAGTGACCTGTGCCTGTCCCAACACCAAGAGCTAGTCTTTCATTGGTTCCACGTCTTCCCGTTCATCCTCAGTACAAATTGCAACCTGTACGGAACAGGAGGTTAAAGGTGCTGATGCTCCAAGGAGGGAGATTGCTAGTAAAGTGGCTGGAATGGCGAACCCGGCACAAGCAGATGAGAAATGAGGTGCGTTTTAGAAACCTTTCCCCATCACACGGTGTACCGTCTTCTGGGTATCTCATGCATGTTTTCGATGTAGGAAGATGCCCTTGAACCTGGAGATTTGGGACCCATGCGATGGGTACCACGCAGTATTACTTTAAAGGGTCTGCGTTTGCTCACCCAACCTCACCAAACCTCTCAGCCGCAACAGTGTCCACCCTTATGTCTCATCCAGCTGTGGGTCTGGATATGGTCAATCCAGGTTGCATCACAGCCCCTGAACGCATTGTGTAAGAATTTCTCTCTCTTTCACTGTCTTTGTTTCATGGGTTTTTCAAAGTAATTTATTTTTATAATGGGGTTTAGCTGCTTTTCACTGCTGTGTTTATGCCGCTTTTTACCCACTTGACCCACTAACAGAGAGATATCAATACGTAGGTTTTAAGATTATTACTAGTCAGATATATTCTTGTGCGGTGAATAGGGCGTGTTGAGTCCAGTTCTCTGAGCAAGGAGTAGGTCTTGTCTATTACATATTGGGTTTATGGAACGGTATCTGAGCTAATTTGAAACCCTTGTTTTATGTATCACCCCACCTCACCTTTCCCGTTAAGCAGCCATAGTGTGTTTTCTGCATGTGTGACTCTGTTCTGTTTTGTAATTCAGTTCAAGTGTAACGGTTTTTACATTCCCTCTATAAGTGATACCTTATGAGAAGTGTCCTTTTCTGTGTGACTTATTTCACTTAGAGTCGTCGTACCTAAATCCACTCATCATGCTGCTACTAGCCTTATGACATTGATTTCACGGCTGAGTGATATTCCATTGTACATAAGGACCACAACTTCTTTATCCATTTTTCTCTTTCCTGCGATATTGAAGGTGGAATGAAGTGGAGGTCCTTGTCAACAGAGCAGCCCTAAACTTTGGGGTGCTTGTGTCTTGCTGATTTTTCATTTTCCCAATTTATACCCCCATGAGTGGAAGTGCCCTATGCTCTCTAAGCTGTGTTTTTTAGACGTTTCAGGACTCACCGTACACTTCTCCAGAGTGGCTGTTGACAATTTACATCCCGCCCATCAGTGTAGCAAGGCTCCCATTTCTCCATGGCCTGTCCTGCATTTCTGGTTTTGACACTTTTTTCAGCATGGCCTTTTTAACCGATGGGAAGCGAGACATCTTTGTAGCGCTGATTTGCCTTTCCAGGTTGCTTGGTTGGCCAAAAAGGGCGTATGCGTTTTTTCCTGAATATATTCAGGAAAAAACGCATACGCCCTTTTTGGCCAAGGGCATCATTGTCAACGTTTTGCCGCTTTTCATGTGCTTTAAAGGCGATTCGAATCTACCTCCTGAAATCTGTTTCCTGCAATTCTGCCTTGATTTCAAATCCTCTTCTTTGCCTTCCCTCAATATATTTGTGGACGAGAGTTATCATTTATAACTCTGCAGGTTTGTGAATTGCAGTGCCCTGAACCTCCATTTTACAACTCGCTTTTTTGGGAGCTGGCCGCAAAAGCGCAGGATGGCTTCAGGCCCTGTTCTGGTTCCGGGGGGCAGGCTGAGCCTGTGGTTAATTCTTCTTCCTGATGGGAAAATAGAGTAACCTGTGCCTGTCCCAACACCAAGAGCTAGTCTCTCATTGGTTCCCCGTCTTCCCGTTCATCCTCAGGACAAATTGCAACCTGTACGGAACAGGAGGTTAAAGGTGCTGATGCTCCAAGTAGGGAGATTGCTAGTAAAGTGGCTGGAATAGCGAACCCGGGCAGAAGGAGATGAGAAATGAGGTGAGTTTTAGAAACCTTTCCACATCACACGGTGTACCATCTTCTGGGTTTCTCATGCATGTTTTCGATGTAGGAAGATGCCCTTGACCCTGGCGATTTGGGACCCATGCGATGGGTACCATGCAGTATTACTTTAAAGGGTCTGCATTTGCTCACCCAACCTCACCAAACCTCTCAGCCCCAAGAGTGTCCACCCTTATGTCTCATCCAGCTGTGGGTCTAGATATGGTCAATCCAGGTTGCATCACAGCCCGTGAACGCATTGTGTAAGAATTTCTATCTCTTTCACTGTCTTTGTTTCATGGGTTTTTCAAAGTAATTTATTTTTATAATGGGGTTTAGCTGCTTTTCACTGCTGTGTTTATGCCGCTTTACACCCACTTGTCACACTAACAGAGAGATATCAATACATAAGTTTTAAGATTATTACTAGTCAGATATATTCTTGTGCGGTGAATAGGGCGTGTTGAGTCCAGTTCTCTGAGCAAGGAGTAGGTCTTGTCTATTACATATTGGGTTTATGGAACGGTATCTGAGCTAATTTGAAACCCTTGTTTTATGTATCACCCCACCTCACCTTTCCCGTTAAGCAGCCATAGTGTGTTTTCTGCATGTGTGACTCTGTTCTGTTTTGTAATTCAGTTGAAGTGTAATGGTTTTTACATTCCCTCTATCAGTGATACCTTATGAGAAGTGTCCTTTTCTGTGTGACTTATTCCACTTAGAGTCGTTGTACCTAAATCCACTCATCATGCTGCTACTAGCCTTATGACATTGATTTCACGGCTGAGTGATATTCCATTGTACATAAGGACCACAACTTCTTTATCCATTTTTCTCTTTCCTGGGATATTGAAGGTGGAATGAAGTGGAGGTCCTTGTCAACAGAGCAGCCCTAAACTTTGGGGTGCTTGTGTCTTGCTGATTTTTCATTTTCCCAATTTATACCCCCATGAGTGGAAGTGCCCTATGCTCTCTAAGCTTTGCTTTTTAGACGTTTCAGGACTCACCGTACACTTCTCCAGAGTGGCTGTTGACAATTTACATCCCGCCCATCAGTGTAGCAAGGCTCCCATTTCTCCATGGCCTGTCCTGCATTTCTGGTTTTGACACATTTTTCAGCATGGCCCTTTTGACCAATGGGAAGCGAGACATCTTTGTAGCACTGATTTGCCTTTCCAGGTTGCTTGGTTGGCCAAAAAGGGCGTATGCGTTTTTTCCTGAATATATTCAGGAAAAAACGCATACGCCCTTTTTGGCCAAGGGCATCATTGTCAACGTTTTGCCGCTTTTCATGTGCTTTAAAGGCGATTCGAATCTACCTCCTGAAATCTGTTTCCTGCAATTCTGCCTTGATTTCAAATCCTCTTCTTTGCCTTCCCTCAATATATTTGTGGACGAGAGTTATCATTTATAACTCTGCAGGTTTGTGAATTGCAGTGCCCTGAACCTCCATTTTACAACTCGCTTTTTTGGGAGCTGGCCGCAAAAGCACAGGATGGCTTTAGGCCCTTTTCTGGTTCCAGTGGGCAGGCTGAGCCTGTGGTTAATTCTTCTTCCTGATGGGAAAATAGAGTGACCTGTGCCTGTCCCAACACCAAGAGCTAGTCTCTCATTGGTTCCACGTCTTCCCGTTCATCCTCAGGACAAATTGCAACCTGTACGGAACAGGAGGTTAAAGGTGCTGATGCTCCAAGGAGGGAGATTGCTAGTAAAGTGGCTGGAATGGCGAACCCGGGCACAAGCAGATGAGAAATGAGGTGCGTTTTAGAAACCTTTCCCCATCACACGGTGTACCATCTTCTGGGTATCTCATGCATGTTTTCGATGTAGGAAGATGACCTTGAACCTGGAGATTTGGGACCCATGCGATGGGTACGACACAGTGTTACTTTAAAGGGTCTGCGTTTGCTCACCCAACCTCACCAAACCTCTCAGCCGCAACAGTGTCCACCCTTATGTCTCATCCAGCTGTGGGTCTAGATATGGTCAATCCAGGTTGCATCACAGCCCCTGAACGCATTGTGTAAGAATTTCTCTCTCTTTCACTGTCTTTGTTTCATGGGTTTTTCAAAGTAATTTATTTTTATAATGGGGTTTAGCTGCTTTTCACTGCTGTGTTTATGCCGCTTTTTACCCACTTGACACACTAACAGAGAGATATCTATACGTAGGTTTTAAGATTATTACTAGTCAGATATATTCTTGTGCGGTGAATAGGGCGTGTTGAGTCCAGTTCTCTGAGCAAGGAGTAGGTCTTGTCTATTACATATTGGGTTTATGGAACGGTATCTGAGCTAATTTGAAACCCTTGTTTTATGTATCACCCCACCTCACCTTTCCCGTTAAGCAGCCATAGTGTGTTTTCTGCATGTGTGACTCTGTTCTGTTTTGTAATTCAGTTCAAGTGTAACGGTTTTTACATTCCCTCTATCAGTGATACCTTTTGAGAAGTGTCCTTTTCTGTGTGACTTATTTCACTTAGAGTCGTCGTACCTAAATCCACTCATCATGCTGCTACTAGCCTTATGACATTGATTTCACGGCTGAGTGATATTCCATTGTACATAAGGACCAAAACTTCTTTATCCATTTTTCTCTTTCCTGCGATATTGAAGGTGGAATGAAGTGGAGGTCCTTGTCAACAGAGCAGCCCTAAACTTTGGGGTGCTTGTGTCTTGCTGATTTTTCATTTTCCCAATTTATACCCCCATGAGTGGAAGTGCCCTATGCTCTCTAAGCTGTGTTTTTTAGACGTTTCAGGACTCACCGTACACTTCTCCAGAGTGGCTGTTGACAATTTACATACCGCCCATCAGTGTAGCAAGGCTCCCATTTCTCCATGGCCTGTCCTGCATTTCTGGTTTTGACACTTTTTTCAGCATGGCCCTTTTGACCGATGGGAAGCGAGACATCTTTGTAGCGCTGATTTGCCTTTCCAGGTTGCTTGGTTGGCCAAAAAGGGCGTATGCGTTTTTTCCTGAATATATTCAGGAAAAAACGCATACGCCCTTTTTGGCCAAGGGCATCATTGTCAACGTTTTGCCGCTTTTCATGTGCTTTAAAGGCGATTCGAATCTACCTCCTGAAATCTGTTTCCTGCAATTCTGCCTTGATTTCAAATCCTCTTCTTTGCCTTCCCTCAATATATTTGTGGATGAGAGTTATCATTTATAACTCTGCAGGTTTGTGAATTGCAGTGCCCTGAACCTCCATTTTACAACTCGCTTTTCAGGGAGCTGGCCGCAAAAGCGCAGGATGGCTTCAGGCCCTGTTCTGGTTCTGGTGGGCAGGCTGAGCCTGTGGTTAATTCTTCTTCCTGATGGGAAAATAGAGTGACCTGTGCCTGTCCCAACACCAAGAGCTAGTCTTTCATTGGTTCCATGTCTTCCCGTTCATCCTCAGGACAAATTGCAACCTGTACGGAACAGGAGTTTAAAGGTGCTGATGCTCCAAGTAGGGAGATTGCTAGTAAAGCGGCTGGAATAGCGAACCCGGGCACAAGGAGATGAGAAATGAGGTGAGTTTTAGAAACCTCTCCCCATCACACGGTGTACCATCTTCGGGGTTTCTCATGCATGTTTTCGATGTAGGAAGATGCCCTTGAACCTGGAGATTTGGGAACCATGCGATGAGTACCACGCAGTATTACTTTAAAGGGTCTGCGTTTGCTCACCCAACCTCACCAAACCTCTCAGCCGCAACAGTGTCCACCCTTAGGTCTCATCCAGCTGTGGGTCTAGATATGGTCAATCCAGGTTGCATCACAGCCCCTGAACGCATTGTGTAAGAATTTCGCTCTCTTTCACTGTCTTTGTTTCACGGGTTTTTCAAAGTAATTTATTTTTATAATGGGGTTTAGCTGCTTTTCACTGCTGTGTTTATGCCGCTTTACACCCACTTGACACACTAACAGAGAGATATCAATACATAGGTTTTAAGATTATTACTAGTCAGATATATTCTTGTGCGGTGAATAGGGCGTGTTGAGTCCAGTTCTCTGAGCAAGGAGTAGGTCTTGTCTATTACATATTGGTTTTATGGAACGGTATCTGAGCTAATTTGAAACCTTTGTTTTATGTATCACCCCACCTCACCTTTCCCGTTAAGCAGCCATAGTGTGTTTTCTGCATGTGTGACTCTGTTCTGTTTTGTAATTCAGTTCAAGTGTAACGGTTTTTACATTCCCTCTATCAGTGATACCTTATGAGAAGTGTCCTTTTCTGTGTGACTTATTTCACTTAGAATCGTCGTACCTAAATCCACTCATCATGCTGCTACTAGCCTTATGACATTGATTTCACGGCTGAGTGATATTCCATTGTACATAAGGACCACAACTTCTTTATCCATTTTTCTCTTTCCTGGGATATTGAAGGTGGAATGAAGTGGAGGTCCTTGTCAACAGAGCAGCCCTAAACTTTGGGGTGCTTGTGTCTTGCTGATTTTTCATTTTCCCAATTTATACCCCCATGAGTGGAAGTGCCCTATGCTCTGTAAGCTTTGCTTTTTAGACGTTTCAGGACTCACCGTACACTTCTCCAGAGTGGCTGTTGACAATTTACATCCCGCCCATCAGTGTAGCAAGGCTCCCATTTCTCCATGGCCTGTCCTGCATTTCTGGTTTTGACACTTTTTTCAGCATGGCCCTTTTGACCGATGGGAAGCGAGACATCTTTGTAGCGCTGATTTGCCTTTCCAGGTTGCTTGGTTGGCCAAAAAGGGCGTATGCGTTTTTTCCTGAATATATTCAGGAAAAAACGCATACGCCCTTTTTGGCCAAGGGCATCATTGTCAACGTTTTGCCGCTTTTCATGTGCTTTAAAGGCGATTCGAATCTACCTCCTGAAATCTGTTTCCTGCAATTCTGCCTTGATTTCAAATCCTCTTCTTTGCCTTCCCTCAATATATTTGTGGATGAGAGTTATCATTTATAACTCTGCAGGTTTGTGAATTGCAGTGCCCTGAACCTCCATTTTACAACTCGCTTTTTAGGGAGCTGGCCGCAAAAGCGCAGGATGGCTTCAGGCCCTGTTCTTGTTCCGGGGGGCAGGCTGAGCCTGTGGTTAATTCTTCTTCCTGATGGGAAAATAGAGTGACCTGTGCCTGTCCCAACACCAAGAGCTAGTCTTTCGTTGGTTCCACGTCTTCCCGTTCATCCTCAGTACAAATTGCAACCTGTACGGAACAGGAGGTTAAAGGTGCTGATGCTCCAAGGAGGGAGATTGCTAGTAAAGTGGCTGGAATGGCGAACCCGGGCACAAGCAAATAAGAAATGAGGTGCGTTTTAGAAACCTTTCCCCATCACACGGTGTACCATCTTCTGGGTATCTCATGCATGTTTTCGATGTAGGAAGATGCCCTTGAACCTGGAGATTTGGGACCCATGCGATGGGTACCACGCAGTATTACTTTAAAGGGTCTGTGTTTGCTCACCCAACCTCACCAAACCTCTCAGCCGCAACAGTGTCCACCCTTAGGTCTCATCCAGCTGTGGGTCTAGATATGGTCAATCCAGGTTGCATCACAGCCCCTGAACGCATTGTGTAAGAATTTCGCTCTCTTTCACTGTCTTTGTTTCACGGGTTTTTCAAAGTAATTTATTTTTATAATGGGGTTTAGCTGCTTTTCACTGCTGTGTTTATGCCGCTTTACACCCACTTGACACACTAACAGAGAGATATCAATACATAGGTTTTAAGATTATTACTAGTCAGATATATTCTTGTGCGGTGAATAGGGCGTGTTGAGTCCAGTTCTCTGAGCAAGGAGTAGGTCTTGTCTATTACATATTGGTTTTATGGAACGGTATCTGAGCTAATTTGAAACCCTTGTTTTATGTATCACCCCACCTCACCTTTCCCGTTAAGCAGCCATAGTGTGTTTTCTGCATGTGTGACTCTGTTCTGTTTTGTAATTCAGTTCAAGTGTAACGGTTTTTACATTCCCTCTATCAGTGATACCTTATGAGAAGTGTCCTTTTCTGTGTGACTTATTTCACTTAGAGTCGTCGTACCTAAATCCACTCATCATGCTGCTACTAGCCTTATGACATTGATTTCATGGCTGAGTGATATTCCATTGTACATAAGGACCACAACTTCTTTATCCATTTTTCTCTTTCCTGTGATATTGAAGGTGGAATGAAGTGGAGGTCCTTGTCAACAGAGCAGCCCTAAACTTTGGGGTGCTTGTGTCTTGCTGATTTTTCATTTTCCCAATTTATACCCGCATGAGTGGAAGTGCCCTATGCTCTCTAAGCTTTGCTTTTTAGACGTTTCAGGACTCACCGTACACTTCTCCAGAGTGGCTGTTGACAATTTACATCCCGCCCATCAGTGTAGCAAGGCTCCCATTTCTCCATGGCCTGTCCTGCATTTCTGGTTTTGACACTTTTTTCAGCATGGCCTTTTTGACCGATGGGAAGCGAGACATCTTTGTAGCGCTGATTTGCCTTTCCAGGTTGCTTGGTTGGCCAAAAAGGGCGTATGCGTTTTTTCCTGAATATATTCAGGAAAAAACGCATACGCCCTTTTTGGCCAAGGGCATCATTGTCAACGTTTTGCCGCTTTTCATGTGCTTTAAAGGCGATTCGAATCTACCTCGTGAAATCTGTTTCCTGCAATTCTGCCTTGATTTCAAATCCTCTTCTTTGCCTTCCCTCAATATATTTGTGGATGAGAGTTATCATTTATAACTCTGCAGGTTTGTGAATTGCAGTGCCCTGAACCTCCATTTTACAACTCGCTTTTTAGGGAGCTGGCCGCAAAAGCACAGGATGGCTTCAGGCCCTGTTCTGGTTCCGGGGGGCAGGCTGAGCCTGTGGTTAATTCTTCTTCCTGATGGGAAAATAGAGTGACCTGTGCCTGTCCCAACACCAAGAGCTAGTCTTTCATTGGTTCCACGTCTTCCCGTTCATCCTCAGTACAAATTGCAACGTGTACGGAACAGGAGGTTAAAGGTGCTGATGCTCCAAGGAGGGAGATTGCTAGTAAAGTGGCTGGAATGGCGAACCCGGGCACAAGCAGATGAGAAATGAGGTGCGTTTTAGAAACCTTTCCCCATCACACGGTGTACCATCTTCTGGGTATCTCATGCATGTTTTCGATGTAGGAAGATGCCCTTGAACCTGGCGATTTGGGACCCATGCGATGGGTACCATGCAGTATTACTTTAAAGGGTCTGCGTTTGCTCACCCAACCTCACCAAACCTCTCAGCCCCAAGAGTGTCCACCCTTATGTCTCATCCAGCTGTGGGTCTAGATATGGTCAATCCAGGTTGCATCACAGCCCCTGAACGCATTGTGTAAGAATTTCGCTCTCTTTCACTGTCTTTGTTTCATGGGTTTTTCAAAGTAATTTATTTTTATAATGGGGTTTAGCTGCTTTTCACTGCTGTGTTTATGCCACTTTACACCCACTTGACACACTAACAGAGAGATATCAATACATAAGTTTTAAGATTATTACTAGTCAGATATATTCTTGTGCGGTGAATAGGGCGTGTTCAGTCCAGTTCTCTGAGCAAGGAGTAGGTCTTGTCTATTACATATTGGTTTTATGGAACGGTATCTGAGCTAATTTGAAACCCTTGTTTTATGTATCACCCCACCTCACCTTTCCCGTTAAGCAGCCATAGTGTGTTTTCTGCATGTGTGACTCTGTTCTGTTTTGTAATTCAGTTCAAGTGTAACGGTTTTTACATTCCCTCTATCAGTGATACCTTATGAGAAGTGTCCTTTTCTGTGTGACTTATTTCACTTAGAGTCGTTGTACCTAAATCCACTCATCATGCTGCTACTAGCCTTATGACATTGATTTCACGGCTGAGTGATATTCCATTGTACATAAGGACCACAACTTCTTTATCCATTTTTCTCTTTCCTGGGATATTGAAGGTGGAATGAAGTGGAGGTCCTTGTCAAGAGAGCAGCCCTAAACTTTGGGGTGCTTGTGTCTTGCTGATTTTTCATTTTCCCAATTTATACCCCCATGAGTGGAAGTGCCCTATGCTCTCTAAGCTTTGCTTTTTAGACGTTTCAGGACTCACCGTATACTTCTCCAGAGTGGCTGTTGACAATTTACATCCCGCCCATCAGTGTAGCAAGGCTCCCATTTCTCCATGGCCTGTCCTGCATTTCTGGTTTTGACACTTTTTTCAGCATGGCCCTTTTAACCGATGGGAAGCGAGACTTCTTTGTAGCGCTGATTTGCCTTTCCAGGTTGCTTGGTTGGCCAAAAAGGGCGTATGCGTTTTTTCCTGAATATATTCAGGAAAAAACGCATACGCCCTTTTTGGCCAAGGGCATCATTGTCAACGTTTTGCCGCTTTTCATGTGCTTTAAAGGCGATTCGAATCTACCTCCTGAAATCTGTTTCCTGCAATTCTGCCTTGATTTCAAATCCTCTTCTTTGCCTTCCCTCAATATATTTGTGGATGAGAGTTATCATTTATAACTCTGCAGGTTTGTGAATTGCAGTGCCCTGAACCTCCATTTTACAACTCGCTTTTTAGGGAGCTGGCCGCAAAAGCGCAGGATGGCTTCAGGCCCTGTTCTGGTTCCGGGGGGCAGGCTGAGCCTGTGGTTAATTCTTCTTCCTGATGGGAAAATAGAGTGACCTGTGCCTGTCCCAACACCAAGAGCTAGTCTTTCATTGGTTCCACGTCTTCCCGTTCATCCTCAGTACAAATTGCAACGTGTACGGAACAGGAGGTTAAAGGTGCTGATGCTCCAAGGAGGGAGATTGCTAGTAAAGTGGCTGGAATGGCGAACCCGGGCACAAGCAGATGAGAAATGAGGTGCGTTTTAGAAACCTTTCCCCATCACACGGTGTACCATCTTCTGGGTATCTCATGCATGTTTTCGATGTAGGAAGATGACCTTGAACCTGGAGATTTGGGACCCATGCGATGGGTACCACGCAGTATTACTTTAAAGGGTCTGCGTTTGCTCACCCAACCTCATCAAACCTCTCAGCCGCAACAGTGTCCACCCTTATGTCTCATCCAGCTGTGGGTCTAGATATGGTCAATCCAGGTTGCATCACAGCCCCTGAACGCATTGTGTAAGAATTTCTCTCTCTTTCACTGTCTTTGTTTCATGGGTTTTTCAAAGTAATTTATTTTTATAATGGGGTTTAGCTGCTTTTCACTGCTGTGTTTATGCCGCTTTTTACCCACTTGACACACTAACAGAGAGATATCAATACATAGGTTTTAAGATTATTACTAGTCAGATATATTCTTGTGCGGTGAATAGGGCGTGTTGAGTCCAGTTCTCTGAGCAAGGAGTAGGTCTTGTCTATTACATATTGGGTTTATGGAACGGTATCTGAGCTAATTTGAATCCCTTGTTTTACGTATCACCCCACCTCACCTTTCCCGTTAAGCAGCCATAGTGTGTTTTCTGCATGTGTGACTCTGTTCTGTTTTCTGATTCAGTTCAAGTGTAACGGTTTTTACATTCCCTCTATCAGTGATACCTTATGAGAAGTGTCGTTTTCTGTGTGACTTATTTCACTTAGAATCGTCGTACCTAAATCCCCTCATCATGCTGCTACTAGTCTTATGACATTGATTTCACGGCTGAGTGATATTCCATTGTACATAAGGACCACAACTTCTTTATCCATTTTTCTCTTTCCTGGGATATTGAAGGTGGAATGAAGTGGAGGTCCTTGTCAACAGAGCAGCCCTAAACTTTGGGGTGCTTGTGTCTTGCTGATTTTTAATTTTCCCAATTTATACCCCCATGAGTGGAAGTGCCCTATGCTCTCTAAGCTTTGCTTTTTAGACGTTTCAGGACTCACCGTACACTTCTCCAGAGTGGCTGTTGGCAATTTACATCCCGCCCATCAGTGTAGCAAGGCTCCCATTTCTCCATGGCCTGTCCTGCATTTCTGGTTTTGACACTTTTTTCAGCATGGCCCTTTTGACCGATGGGAAGCGAGACATCTTTGTAGCGCTGATTTGCCTTTCCAGGTTGCTTGGTTGGCCAAAAAGGGCGTATGCGTTTTTTCCTGAATATATTCAGGAAAAAACGCATACGCCCTTTTTGGCCAAGGGCATCATTGTCAACGTTTTGCCGCTTTTCATGTGCTTTAAAGGCGATTCGAATCTACCTCCTGAAATCTGTTTCCTGCAATTCTGCCTTGATTTCAAATCCTCTTCTTTGCCTTCCCTCAATATATTTGTGGATGAGAGTTATCATTTATAACTCTGCAGGTTTGTGAATTGCAGTGCCCTGAACCTCCATTTTACAACTCGCTTTTTAGGGAGCTGGCCGCAAAAGCGCAGGATGGCTTCAGCCCCTGTTCTGGTTCCGGGGGGCAGGCTGAGCCTGTGGTTAATTCTTCTTCCTGATGGGAAAATAGAGTGACCTGTGCCTGTCCCAACACCAAGAGCTAGTCTTTCATTGGTTCCACGTCTTCCCGTTCATCCTCAGTACAAATTGCAACCTGTACGGAACAGGAGGTTAAAGGTGCTGATGCTCCAAGGAGGGAGATTGCTAGTAAAGTGGCTGGAATGGCGAACCCGGGCACAAGCAAATGAGAAATGAGTTGCGTTTTAGAAACCTTTCCCCATCACACGGTGTACCATCTTCTGGGTATCTCATGCATGTTTTCGATGTAGGAAGATGCCCTTGAACCTGGCGATTTGGGACCCATGCGATGGGTACCACGCAGTATTACTTTAAAGGGTCTGCGTTTGCTCACCCAACCTCACCAAACCTCTCAGCCCCAAGAGTGTCCACCCTTATGTCTCATCCAGCTGTGGGTCTAGATATGGTCAATCCAGGTTGCATCACAGCCCCTGAACGCATTGTGTAAGAATTTCTATCTCTTTCACTGTCTTTGTTTCATGGGTTTTTCAAAGTAATTTATTTTTATAATGGGGTTTAGCTGCTTTTCACTGCTGTGTTTATGCCGCTTTACACCCACTTGACACACTAACAGAGAGATATCAATACATAAGTTTTAAGATTATTACTAGTCAGATATATTCTTGTGCGGTGAATAGGGCGTGTTGAGTCCAGTTCTCTGAGCAAGGAGTAGGTCTTGTCTATTACATATTGGTTTTATGGAACGGTATCTGAGCTAATTTGAAACCCTTGTTTTATGTATCACCCCACCTCACCTTTCCCGTTAAGCAGCCATAGTGTGTTTTCTGCATGTGTGACTCTGTTCTGTTTTGTAATTCAGTTCAAGTGTAACGGTTTTTACATTCCCTCTATCAGTGATACCTTATGAGAAGTGTCCTTTTCTGTGTGACTTATTTCACTTAGAGTCGTTGTACCTAAATCCACTCATCATGCTGCTACTAGCCTTATGACATTGATTTCACGGCTGAGTGATATTCCATTGTACATAAGGACCACAACTTCTTTATCCATTTTTCTCTTTCCTGGGATATTGAAGGTGGAATGAAGTGGAGGTCCTTGTCAACAGAGCAGCCCTAAACTTTGGGGTGCTTGTGTCTTGCTGATTTTTCATTTTCCCAATTTATACCCCCATGAGTGGAAGTGCCCTATGCTCTCTAAGCTTTGCTTTTTAGACGTTTCAGGACTCACCGTACACTTCTCCAGAGTGGCTGTTGACAATTTACATCCCGCCCATCAGTGTAGCAAGGCTCCCATTTCTCCATGGCCTGTCCTGCATTTCTGGTTTTGACACTTTTTTCAGCATGGCCCTTTTAACCGATGGGAAGCGAAACTTCTTTGTAGCGCTGATTTGCCTTTCCAGGTTGCTTGGTTGGCCAAAAAGGGCGTATGCGTTTTTTCTTGAATATATTCAGGAAAAAACGCATACGCCCTTTTTGGCCAAGGGCATCATTGTCAACGTTTTGCCGCTTTTCATGTGCTTTAAAGGCGATTCGAATCTACCTCCTGAAATCTGTTTCCTGCAATTCTGCCTTGATTTCAAATCCTCTTCTTTGCCTTCCCTCAATATATTTGTGGATGAGAGTTATCATTTATAACTCTGCAGGTTTGTGAATTGCAGTGCCCTGAACCTCCATTTTACAACTCGCTTTTTAGGGAGCTGGCCGCAAAAGCGCAGGATGGCTTCAGGCCCTGTTCTGGTTCCGGGGGGCAGGCTGAGCCTGTGGTTAATTCTTCTTCCTGATGGGAAAATAGAGTGACCTGTGCCTGTCCCAACACCAAGAGCTAGTCTTTCATTGGTTCCACGTCTTCCCGTTCATCCTCAGTACAAATTGCAACCTGTACGGAACAGGAGGTTAAAGGTGCTGATGCTCCAAGGAGGGAGATTGCTAGTAAAGTGGCTGGAATGGCGAACCCGGGCACAAGCAGATGAGAAATGAGGTGCGTTTTAGAAACCTTTCCCCATCACACAGTGTACCATCTTCTGGGTATCTCATGCATGTTTTCGATGTAGGAAGATGCCCTTGAACCTGGAGATTTGGGACCCATGCGATGGGTACCACGCAGTATTACTTTAAAGGGTCTGCGTTTGCTCACCCAACCTCACCAAACCTCTCAGCCGCAACAGTGTCCACCCTTATGTCTCATCCAGCTGTGGGTCTAGATATGGTCAATCCAGGTTGCATCACAGCCCCTGAACGCATTGTGTAAGAATTTCTCTCTCTTTCACTGTCTTTGTTTCATGGGTTTTTCAAAGTAATTTATTTTTATAATGGGGTTTAGCTGCTTTTCACTACTGTGTTTATGCCGCTTTTTACCCACTTGACACACTAACAGAGAGATATCAATACATAGGTTTTAAGATTATTACTAGTCAGATATATTCTTGTGCGGTGAATAGGGCGTGTTGAGTCCAGTTCTCTGAGCAAGGAGTAGGTCTTGTCTATTACATATTGGGTTTATGGAACGGTATCTGAGCTAATTTGAAACCCTTGTTTTATGTATCACCCCACCTCACCTTTCCCATTAAGCAGCCACAGTGTGTTTTCTGCATGTGTGACTCTGTTCTGTTTTGTAATTCAGTTCAAGTGTAACGGTTTTTACATTCCCTCTATAAGTGATACCTTATGAGAAGTGTCCTTTTCTGTGTGACTTATTTCACTTAGAGTCGTCGTACCTAAATCCACTCATCATGCTGCTACTAGCCTTATGACATTGATTTCACGGCTGAGTGATATTCCATTGTACATAAGGACCACAACTTCTTTATCCAGTTTTCTCTTTCCTGGGATATTGAAGGTGGAATGAAGTGGAGGTCCTTGTCAAGAGAGCAGCCCTAAACTTTGGGGTGCTTGTGTCTTGCTGATTTTTCCTTTTCCCAATTTATACCCCCATGAGTGGAAGTGCCCTATGCTCTCTAAGCTTTGCTTTTTAGACGTTTCAGGACTCACCCTACACTTCTCCAGAGTGGCTGTTGACAATTTACATCCCGCCCATCAGTGTAGCAAGGCTCCCATTTCTCCATGGCCTGTCCTGCATTTCTGGTTTTGACACTTTTTTCAGCATGGCCCTTTTGACCAATGGGAAGCGAGACATATTTGTAGCGCTGATTTGCCTTTCCAGGTTGCTTGGTTGGCCAAAAAGGGCGTATGCGTTTTTTCCTGAATATATTCAGGAAAAAACGCATACGCCCTTTTTGGCCAAGGGCATCATTGTCAACGTTTTGCCGCTTTTCATGTGTTTTAAGGGCGATTCGAATCTACCTCCTGAAATCTGTTTCCTGCAATTCTGCCTTGATTTCAAATCCTCTTCTTTGCCTTCCCTCAATATATTTGTGGATGAGAGTTATCATTTATAACTCTGCAGGTTTGTGAATTGCAGTGCCCTGAACCTCCATTTTACAACTCGCTTTTTAGGGAGCTGGCCGCAAAAGCGCAGGATGGCTTCAGGCCCGGTTCTGGTTCCGGGGGGCAGGCTGAGCCTGTGGTTAATTCTTCTTCCTGATGGGAAAATAGAGTGACCTGTGCCTGTCCCAACACCAAGAGCTAGTCTCTCGTTGGTTCCACGTCTTCCCGTTTATCCTCAGGACAATTTGCAACCTGTACGGAACAGGAGATTAAAGGTGCTGATGCTCCAAGTAGGGAGATTGCTAGTAAAGCGGCTGGAATAGCGAACCCGGGCACAAGGAGATGAGAAATGAGGTGCGTTTTAGAAACCTTTCCACATCACACGGTGTACCATCTTCTGGGTTTCTCATGCATGTTTTCGATGTAGGAAGATGCCCTTGAACCTGGCGATTTGGGACCCATGCGATGGGTACCATGCAGTATTACTTTAAAGGGTCTGCGTTTGCTCACCCAACCTCACCAAACCTCTCAGCCCCAAGAGTGTCCACCCTTATGTCTCATCCAGCTGTGGGTCTAGATATGGTCAATCCAGGTTGCATCACAGCCCGTGGACGAATTGTGTAAGAATTTCTATCTCTTTCACTGTCTTTGTTTCATGGGTTTTTCAAAGTAATTTATTTTTATAAATGGGTTTAGCTGCTTTTCACTGCTGTGTTTATGCCGCTTTTCACCCACTTGACACACTAACAGAGAGATATCAATACATAGGTTTTAAGATTATTACTAGTCAGATATATTCTTGTGTGGTGAATAGGGCGTGTTGAGTCCAGTTCTCTGAGCAAGGAGTAGGTCTTGTCTATTACATATTGGTTTTATGGAACGGTATCTGAGCTAATTTGAAACCCTTGTTTTATGCATCACCCCAACTCACCTTTCCCGTTAAGCAGCCATAGTGTGTTTTCTGCATGTGTGACTCTGTTCTGTTTTGTAATTCAGTTCAAGTGTAACGGTTTTTACATTCCCTCTATCAGTGATACTTTATGAGAAGTGTCCTTTTCTGTGTGACTTATTTCACTTAGAATCGTCGTACCTAAATCCACTCATCATGCTGCTACTAGCCTTATGACATTGATTTCATGGCTGAGTGATATTCCATTGTACATAAGGACCACAACTTCTTTATCCATTTTTCTCTTTCCTGGGATATTGAAGGTGGAATGAAGTGGAGGTCCTTGTCAACAGAGCAGCCCTAAACTTTGGGGTGCTTGTGTCTTGCTGATTTTTCATTTTCCCAATTTATACCCCCATGAGTGGAAGTGCCCTATGCTCTCTAAGCTTTGCTTTTTAGACGTTTCAGGACTCACCGTACACTTCTCCAGAGTGGCTGTTGACAATTTACATCCCGCCCATCAGTGTAGCAAGGCTCCCATTTCTCCATGGCCTGTCCTGCATTTCTGGTTTTGACACTTTTTTCAGCATGGCCCTTTTGACCGATGGGAAGCGAGACTTCTTTGTAGCGCTGATTTGCCTTTCCAGGTTGCTTGGTTGGCCAAAAAGGGCGTATGCGTTTTTTCCTGAATATATTCAGGAAAAAACGCATACGCCCTTTCTGGCCAAGGGCATCATTGTCAACGTTTTGCAGCTTTTCATGTGCTTTAAAGGCGATTCGAGTCTACCTCCTGAAATCTGTTTCCTGCAATTCTGCCTTGATTTCAAATCCTCTTCTTTGCCTTCCCTCAATATATTTGTGGATGAGAGTTATCATTTATAACTCTGCAGGTTTGTGAATTGCAGTGCCCTGAACCTCCATTTTACAACTCGCTTTTTAGGGAGGTGGCCGCAAAAGCGCAGGATGGCTTCAGCCCCTGTTCTGGTTCCGGGGGGCAGGCTGAGCCTGTGGTTAATTCTTCTTCCTGATGGGAAAATAGAGTGACCTGTGCCTGTCCCAACACCAAGAGCTAGTCTTTCATTGGTTCCACGTCTTCCCGTTCATCCTCAGTACAAATTGCAACCTGTACGGAACAGGAGGTTAAAGGTGCTGATGCTCCAAGGAGGGAGATTGCTAGTAAAGTGGCTGGAATGGCGAACCCGGGCACAAGCAAATGAGAAATGAGTTGCGTTTTAGAAACCTTTCCCCATCACACGGTGTACCATCTTCTGGGTATCTCATGCATGTTTTCGATGTAGGAAGATGCCCTTGAACCTGGAGATTTGGGACCCATGCGATGGGTACCACGCAGTATTACTTTAAAGGGTCTGCGTTTGCTCACCCAACCTCACCAAACCTCTCAGCCGCAACAGTGTCCACCCTTAGGTCTCATCCAGCTGTGGGTCTAGATATGGTCAATCCAGGTTGCATCACAGCCCCTGAACGCATTGTGTAAGAATTTCTCTCTCTTTCACTGTCTTTGTTTCACGGGTTTTTCAAAGTAATTTATTTTTATAATGGGGTTTAGCTGCTTTTCACTGCTGTGTTTATGCCGCTTTACACCCACTTGACACACTAACAGAGAGATATCAATACATAGGTTTTAAGATTATTACTAGTCAGATATATTCTTGTGCGGTGAATAGGGCGTGTTGAGTCCAGTTCTCTGAGCAAGGAGTAGGTCTTGTCTATTACATATTGGTTTTATGGAACGGTATCTGAGCTAATTTGAAACCCTTGTTTTATGTATCACCCCACCTCACCTTTCCCGTTAAGCAGCCATAGTGTGTTTTCTGCATGTGTGACTCTGTTCTGTTTTCTGATTCAGTTCAAGTGTAACGGTTTTTACATTCCCTCTATCAGTGATACCTTATGAGAAGTGTCCTTTTCTGTGTGACTTATTTCACTTAGAATCGTCGTACCTAAATCCACTCATCATGCTGCTACTAGCCTTAGGACATTGATTTCATGGCTGAGTGATATTCCATTGTACATAAGGACCACAACTTCTTTATCCATTTTTCTCTTTCCTGGGATATTGAAGGTGGAATGAAGTGGAGGTCCTTGTCAACAGAGCAGCCCTAAACTTTGGGGTGCTTGTGTCTTGCTGATTTTTCATTTTCCCAATTTATACCCCCATGAGTGGAAGTGCCCTATGCTCTCTAAGCTTTGCTTTTTAGACGTTTCAGGACTCACCGTACACTTCTCCAGAGTGGCTGTTGACAATTTACATCCCGCCCATCAGTGTAGCAAGGCTCCCATTTCTCCATGGCCTGTCCTGCATTTCTGGTTTTGACACTTTTTTCAGCATGGCCCTTTTGACCGATGGGAAGCGAGACTTCTTTGTAGCGCTGATTTGCCTTTCCAGGTTGCTTGGTTGGCCAAAAAGGGCGTATGCGTTTTTTCCTGAATATATTCAGGAAAAAACGCATACGCCCTTTCTGGCCAAGGGCATCATTGTCAACGTTTTGCCGCTTTTCATGTGCTTTAAAGGCGATTCGAATCTACCTCCTGAAATCTGTTTCCTGCAATTCTGCCTTGATTTCAAATCCTCTTCTTTGCCTTCCCTCAATATATTTGTGGGTGAGAGTTATCATTTATAACTCTGCAGGTTTGTGAATTGCAGTGCCCTGAACCTCCATTTTACAACTCGCTTTTTAGGGAGCTGGCCGCAAAAGCGCAGGATGGCTTCAGGCCCTGTTCTGGTTCCGGGGGGCAGGCTGAGCCTGTGGTTAATTCTTCTTCCTGATGGGAAAATAGAGTGACCTGTGCCTGTCCCAACACCAAGAGCTAGTCTTTCATTGGTTCCACGTCTTCCCGTTCATCCTCAGTACAAATTGCAACCTGTACGGAACAGGAGGTTAAAGGTGCTGATGCTCCAAGGAGGGAGATTGCTAGTAAAGTGGCTGGAATGGCGAACCCGGGCACAAGCAAATGAGAAATGAGGTGCGTTTTAGAAACCTTTCCCCATCACACGGTGTACCATCTTCTGGGTATATCATGCATGTTTTCGATGTAGGAAGATGCCCTTGAACCTGGAGATTTGGGACCCATGCGATGGGTACCACGCAGTATTACTTTAAAGGGTCTGCGTTTGCTCACCCAACCTCACCAAACCTCTCAGCCGCAACAGTGTCCACCCTTAGGTCTCATCCAGCTGTGGGTCTAGATATGGTCAATCCAGGTTGCATCACAGCCCCTGAACGCATTGTGTAAGAATTTCGCTCTCTTTCACTGTCTTTGTTTCACGGGTTTTTCAAAGTAATTTATTTTTATAATGGGGTTTAGCTGCTTTTCACTGCTGTGTTTATGCCGCTTTACACCCACTTGACACACTAACAGAGAGATATCAATACATAGGTTTTAAGATTATTACTAGTCAGATATATTCTTGTGCGGTGAATAGGGCGTGTTGAGTCCAGTTCTCTGAGCAAGGAGTAGGTCTTGTCTATTACATATTGGTTTTATGGAACGGTATCTGAGCTAATTTGAAACCCTTGTTTTATGTATCACCCCACCTCACCTTTCCCGTTAAGCAGCCATAGTGTGTTTTCTGCATGTGTGACTCTGTTCTGTTTTGTAATTCAGTTCAAGTGTAACGGTTTTTACATTCCCTCTATCAGTGATAACTTATGAGAAGTGTCCTTTTCTGTGTGACTTATTTCACTTAGAATCGTCGTACCTAAATCCACTCATCATGCTGCTACTAGCCTTAGGACATTGATTTCATGGCTGAGTGATATTCCATTGTACATAAGGACCACAACTTCTTTATCCATTTTTCTCTTTCCTGGGATATTGAAGGTGGAATGAAGTGGAGGTCCTTGTCAACAGAGCAGCCCTAAACTTTGGGGTGCTTGTGTCTTGCTGATTTTTCATTTTCCCAATTTATACCCCCATGAGTGGAAGTGCCCTATGCTCTCTAAGCTTTGCTTTTTAGACGTTTCAGGACTCACCGTACACTTCTCCAGAGTGGCTGTTGACAATTTACATCCCGCCCATCAGTGTAGCAAGGCTCCCATTTCTCCATGGCCTGTCCTGCATTTCTGGTTTTGACACTTTTTTCAGCATGGCCCTTTTGACCGATGGGAAGCGAGACTTCTTTGTAGCGCTGATTTGCCTTTCCAGGTTGCTTGGTTGGCCAAAAAGGGCGTATGCGTTTTTTCCTGAATATATTCAGGAAAAAACGCATACGCCCTTTTTGGCCAAGGGCATCATTGTCAACGTTTTGCCGCTTTTCATGTGCTTTAAAGGCGATTCGAATCTACCTCCTGAAATCTGTTTCCTGCAATTCTGCCTTGATTTCAAATCCTCTTCTTTGCCTTCCCTCAATATATTTGTGGATGAGAGTTATCATTTATAACTCTGCAGGTTTGTGAATTGCAGTGCCCTGAACCTCCATTTTACAACTCGCTTTTTAGGGAGCTGGCCGCAAAAGCGCAGGATGGCTTCAGGCCCTGTTCTGGTTCCGGGGGGCAGGCTGAGCCTGTGGTTAATTCTTCTTCCTGATGGGAAAATAGAGTGACCTGTGCCTGTCCCAACACCAAGAGCTAGTCTTTCATTGGTTCCACGTCTTCCCGTTCATCCTCAGTACAAATTGCAACCTGTACGGAACAGGAGGTTAAAGGTGCTGATGCTCCAAGGAGGGAGATTGCTAGTAAAGTGGCTGGAATGGCGAACCCGGGCACAAGCAGATGAGAAATGAGGTGCGTTTTAGAAACCTTTCCCCATCACACAGTGTACCATCTTCTGGGTATCTCATGCATGTTTTCGATGTAGGAAGATGCCCTTGAACCTGGAGATTTGGGACCCATGCGATGGGTACCACGCAGTATTACTTTAAAGGGTCTGCGTTTACTCACCCAACCTCACCAAACCTCTCAGCCGCAACAGTGTCCACCCTTAGGTCTCATCCAGCTGTGGGTCTAGATATGGTCAATCCAGGTTGCATCACAGCCCCTGAACGCATTGTGTAAGAATTTCTCTCTCTTTCACTGTCTTTGTTTCATGGGTTTTTCAAAGTAATTTATTTTTATAATGGGGTTTAGCTGCTTTTCACTGCTGTGTTTATGCCGCTTTTTACCCACTTGACACACTAACAGAGAGATATCAATACATAGGTTTTAAGATTATTACTAGTCAGATATATTCTTGTGCGGTGAATAGGGCGTGTTGAGTCCAGTTCTCTGAGCAAGGAGTAGGTCTTGTCTATTACATATTGGGTTTATGGAACGGTATCTGAGCTAATTTGAAACCCTTGTTTTATGTATCACCCCACCTCACCTTTCCCGTTAAGCAGCCATAGTGTGTTTTCTGCATGTGTGACTCTGTTCTGTTTTGTAATTCAGTTCAAGTGTAACGGTTTTTACATTCCCTCTATAAGTGATACCTTATGAGAAGTGTCCTTTGCTGTGTGACTTATTTCACTTAGAGTCATCGTACCTAAATCCACTCATCATGCTGCTACTAGCCTTATGACATTGATTTCACGGCTGAGTGATATTCCATTGTACATAAGGACCACAACTTCTTTATCCATTTTTCTCTTTCCTGGGATATTGAAGGTGGAATGAAGTGGAGGTCCTTGTCAACAGAGCAGCCCTAAACTTTGGGGTGCTTGTGTCTTGCTGATTTTTCATTTTCCCAATTTATACCCCCATGAGTGGAAGTGCCCTATGCTCTCTAAGCTTTGCTTTTTAGACGTTTCAGGACTCACCGTACACTTCTCCAGAGTGGCTGTTGACAATTTACATCCCGCCCATCAGTGTAGCAAGGCTCCCATTTCTCCATGGCCTGTCCTGCATTTCTGGTTTTGACACTTTTTTCAGCATGGCCCTTTTGACCAATGGGAAGCGAGACATCTTTGTAGCGCTGATTTGCCTTTCCAGGTTGCTTGGTTGGCCAAAAAGGGCGTATGCGTTTTTTCCTGAATATATTCAGGAAAAAACGCATACGCCCTTTTTGGCCAAGGGCATCATTGTCAACGTTTTGCCGCTTTTCATGTGCTTTAAAGGCGATTCGAATCTACCTCGTGAAATCTGTTTCCTGCAATTCTGCCTTGATTTCAAATCCTCTTCTTTGCCTTCCCTCAATATATTTGTGGGTGAGAGTTATCATTTATAACTCTGCAGGTTTGTGAATTGCAGTGCCCTGAACCTCCATTTTACAACTCGCTTTTTAGGGAGCTGGCCGCAAAAGCGCAGGATGGCTTCAGCCCCTGTTCTGGTTCCGGGGGGCAGGCTGAGCCTGTGGTTAATTCTTCTTCCTGATGGGAAAATAGAGTGACCTGTGCCTGTCCCAACACCAAGAGCTAGTCTCTCATTGGTTCCACGTCTTCCCGTTCATCCTCAGTACAGATTGCAACCTGTACGGAACAGGAGGTTAAAGGTGCTGATGCTCCAAGGAGGGAGATTGCTAGTAAAGTGGCTGGAATAGCGAACCCGGGCACAAGCAAATGAGAAATGAGTTGCGTTTTAGAAACCTTTCCCCATCACACGGTGTACCATCTTCTGGGTATCTCATGCATGTTTTCGATGTAGGAAGATGCCCTTGAACCTGGAGATTTGGGACCCATGCGATGGGTACCACGCAGTATTACTTTAAAGGGTCTGCGTTTGCTCACCCAACCTCACCAAACCTCTCAGCCGCAACAGTGTCCACCCTTAGGTCTCATCCAGCTGTGGGTCTAGATATGGTCAATCCAGGTTGCATCACAGCCCCTGAACGCATTGTGTAAGAATTTCGCTCTCTTTCACTGTCTTTGTTTCACGGGTTTTTCAAAGTAATTTATTTTTATAATGGGGTTTAGCTGCTTTTCACTGCTGTGTTTATGCCGCTTTACACCCACTTGACACACTAACAGAGAGATATCAATACATAGGTTTTAAGATTATTACTAGTCAGATATATTCTTGTGCGGTGAAGAGGGCGTGTTGAGTCCAGTTCTCTGAGCAAGGAGTAGGTCTTGTCTATTACATATTTGTTTTATGGAACGGTATCTGAGCTAATTTGAAACCCTTGTTTTATGTATCACCCCACCTCACCTTTCCCGTTAAGCAGCCATAGTGTGTTTTCTGCATGTGTGACTCTGTTCTGTTTTGTAATTCAGTTCAAGTGTAATGGTTTTTACATTCCCTCTATCAGTGATACCTTATGAGAAGTGTCCTTTTCTGTGTGACTTATTTCACTTAGAATCGTCGTACCTAAATCCACTCATCATGCTGCTACTAGCCTTATGACATTGATTTCATGGCTGAGTGATATTCCATTGTACATAAGGACCACAACTTCTTTATCCATTTTTCTCTTTCCTGGGATATTGAAGGTGGAATGAAGTGGAGGTCCTTGTCAACAGAGCAGCCCTAAACTTTGGGGTGCTTGTGTCTTGCTGATTTTTCATTTTCCCAATTTATACCCCCATGAGTGGAAGTGCCCTATGCTCTCTAAGCTTTGCTTTTTAGACGTTTCAGGACTCACCGTACACTTCTCCAGAGTGGCTGTTGACAATTTACATCCCGCCCATCAGTGTAGCAAGGCTCCCATTTCTCCATGGCCTGTCCTGCATTTCTGGTTTTGACACTTTTTTCAGCATGGCCCTTTTGACCGATGGGAAGCGAGACTTCTTTGTAGCGCTGATTTGCCTTTCCAGGTTGCTTGGTTGGCCATAAAGGGCGTATGCGTTTTTTCCTGAATATATTCAGGAAAAAACGCATACGCCCTTTTTGGCCAAGGGCATCATTGTCAACGTTTTGCCGCTTTTCATGTGCTTTAAAGGCGATTCGAATCTACCTCCTGAAATCTGTTTCCTGCAATTCTGCCTTGATTTCAAATCCTCTTCTTTGCCTTCCCTCAATATATTTGTGGATGAGAGTTATCATTTATAACTCTGCAGGTTTGTGAATTGCAGTGCCCTGAACCTCCATTTTACAACTCGCTTTTTAGGGAGCTGGCCGCAAAAGCGCAGGATGGCTTCAGGCCCTGTTCTGGTTCTGGGGGGCAGGCTGAGCCTGTGGTTAATTCTTCTTCCTGATGGGAAAATAGAGTAACCTGTGCCTGTCCCAACACCAAGAGCTAGTCTCTCATTGGTTCCACGTCTTCCCGTTCATCCTCAGGACAAATTGCAACCTGTACGGAACAGGAGGTTAAAGGTGCTGATGCTCCAAGTAGGGAGATTGCTAGTAAAGTGGCTGGAATAGCGAACCCGGGCACAAGGAGATGAGAAATGAGGTGCGTTTTAGAAACCTTTCCACATCACACGGTGTACCATCTTCTGGGTTTCTCATGCATGTTTTCGATGTAGGAAGATGCCCTTGAACCTGGCGATTTGGGACCCATGCGATGGGTACCATGCAGTATTACTTTAAAGGGTCTGCGTTTGCTCACCCAACCTCACCAAACCTCTCAGCCCCAAGAGTGTCCACCCTTATGTCTCATCCAGCTGTGGGTCTAGATATGGTCAATCCAGGTTGCATCACAGCCCGTGAACGCATTGTGTAAGAATTTCTATCTCTTTCACTGTCTTTGTTTCATGGGTTTTTCAAAGTAATTTATTTTTATAAATGGGTTTAGCTGCTTTTCACTGCTGTGTTTATGCCGCTTTTCACCCACTTGACACACTAACA
Organism: Balaenoptera borealis; assembly: GCF_965194805.1. NCBI lineage: Eukaryota > Metazoa > Chordata > Mammalia > Artiodactyla > Balaenopteridae > Balaenoptera > Balaenoptera borealis. The sequence continues at coordinate 408,191 of NW_028123694.1, forward strand.
GAGAGATATCAATACATAGGTTTTAAGATTATTACTAGTCAGATATATTCTTGTGCGGTGAATAGGGCGTGTTGAGTCCAGTTCTCTGAGCAAGGAGTAGGTCTTGTCTATTACATATTGGTTTTATGGAACGGTATCTGAGCTAATTTGAAACCCTTGTTTTATGTATCACCCCACCTCACCTTTCCCGTTAAGCAGCCATAGTGTGTTTTCTGCATGTGTGACTCTGTTCTGTTTTGTAATTCAGTTCAAGTGTAACGGTTTTTACATTCCCTCTATCAGTGATACTTTATGAGAAGTGTCCTTTTCTGTGTGACTTATTTCACTTAGAATCGTCGTACCTAAATCCACTCATCATGCTGCTACTAGCCTTATGACATTGATTTCATGGCTGAGTGATATTCCATTGTACATAACGACCACAACTTCTTTATCCATTTTTCTCTTTCCTGGGATATTGAAGGTGGAATGAAGTGGAGGTCCTTGTCAACAGAGCAGCCCTAAACTTTGGGGTGCTTGTGTCTTGCTGATTTTTCCTTTTCCCAATTTATACCCCCATGAGTGGAAGTGCCCTATGCTCTCTAAGCTTTGCTTTTTAGACGTTTCAGGACTCACCGTACACTTCTCCAGAGTGGCTGTTGACAATTTACATCCCGCCCATCAGTGTAGCAAGGCTCCCATTTCTCCATGGCCTGTCCTGCATTTCTGGTTTTGACACTTTTTCAGCATGGCCCTTTTGACCGATGGGAAGCGAGACTTCTTTGTAGCGCTGATTTGCCTTTCCAGGTTGCTTGGTTGGCCAAAAAGGGCGTATGCGTTTTTTCCTGAATATATTCAGGAAAAAACGCATACGCCCTTTTTGGCCAAGGGCATCATTGTCAACGTTTTGCCGCTTTTCATGTGCTTTAAAGGCGATTCGAATCTACCTCGTGAAATCTGTTTCCTGCAATTCTGCCTTGATTTCAAATCCTCTTCTTTGCCTTCCCTCAATATATTTGTGGATGAGAGTTATCATTTATAACTCTGCAGGTTTGTGAATTGCAGTGCCCTGAACCTCCATTTTACAACTCGCTTTTTAGGGAGGTGGCCGCAAAAGCGCAGGATGGCTTCAGGCCCTGTTCTGGTTCCGGGGGGCAGGCTGAGCCTGTGGTTAATTCTTCTTCCTGATGGGAAAATAGAGTGACCTGTGCCTGTCCCAACACCAAGAGCTAGTCTTTCATTGGTTCCACGTCTTCCCGTTCATCCTCAGTACAAATTGCAACCTGTACGGAACAGGAGGTTAAAGGTGCTGATGCTCCAAGGAGGGAGATTGCTAGTAAAGTGGCTGGAATGGCGAACCCGGGCACAAGCAAATGAGAAATGAGTTGCGTTTGAGAAACCTTTCCCCATCACACGGTGTACCATCTTCTGGGTATCTCATGCATGTTTTCGATGTAGGAAGATGCCCTTGAACCTGGAGATTTGGGACCCATGCGATGGGTACCACGCAGTATTACTTTAAAGGGTCTGCGTTTGCTCACCCAACCTCACCACACCTCTCAGCCGCAACAGTGTCCACCCTTATGTCTCATCCAGCTGTGGGTCTAGATATGGTCAATCCAGGTTGCATCACAGCCCCTGAACGCATTGTGTAAGAATTTCGCTCTCTTTCACTGTCTTTGTTTCACGGGTTTTTCAAAGTAATTTATTTTTATAATGGGGTTTAGCTGCTTTTCACTGCTGTGTTTATGCCGCTTTACACCCACTTGACACACTAACAGAGAGATATCAATACATAGGTTTTAAGATTATTACTAGTCAGATATATTCTTGTGCGGTGAATAGGGCGTGTTGAGTCCAGTTCTCTGAGCAAGGAGTAGGTCTTGTCTATTACATATTGGTTTTATGGAACGGTATCTGAGCTAATTTGAAACCCTTGTTTTATGTATCACCCCACCTCACCTTTCCCGTTAAGCAGCCATAGTGTGTTTTCTGCATGTGTGACTCTGTTCTGTTTTGTAATTCAGTTCAAGTGTAACGGTTTTTACATTCCCTCTATCAGGGATACCTTATGAGAAGTGTCCTTTGCTGTGTGACTTATTTCACTTAGACTCGTCGTACCTAAATCCACTCATCATGCTGCTACTAGCCTTATGACATTGATTTCACGGCTGAGTGATATTCCATTGTACATAAGGACCACAACTTCTTTATCCATTTTTCTCTTTCCTGGGATATTGAAGGTGGAATGAAGTGGAGGTCCTTGTCAAGAGAGCAGCCCTAAACTTTGGGGTGCTTGTGTCTTGCTGATTTTTCATTTTCCCAATTTATACCCCCATGAGTGGAAGTGCCCTATGCTCTCTAAGCTTTGCTTTTTAGACGTTTCAGGACTCACCGTACACTTCTCCAGAGTGGCTGTTGACAATTTACATCCCGCCCATCAGTGTAGCAAGGCTCCCATTTCTCCATGGCCTGTCCTGCATTTCTGGTTTTGACACTTTTTTCAGCATGGCCCTTTTGACCAATGGGAAGCGAGACATCTTTGTAGCGCTGATTTGCCTTTCCAGGTTGCTTGGTTGGCCAAAAAGGGCGTATGCGTTTTTTCCTGAATATATTCAGGAAAAAACGCATACGCCCTTTTTGGCCAAGGGCATCATTGTCAACGTTTTGCCGCTTTTCATGTGCTTTAAAGGCGATTCGAATCTACCTCCTGAAATCTGTTTCCTGCAATTCTGCCTTGATTTCAAATCCTCTTCTTTGCCTTCCCTCAATATATTTGTGGGTGAGAGTTATCATTTATAACTCTGCAGGTTTGTGAATTGCAGTGCCCTGAACCTCCATTTTACAACTCGCTTTTTAGGGAGCTGGCCGCAAAAGCGCAGGATGGCTTCAGCCCCTGTTCTGGTTCCGGGGGGCAGGCTGAGCCTGTGGTTAATTCTTCTTCCTGATGGGAAAATAGAGTAACCTGTGCCTGTCCCAACACCAAGAGCTAGTCTCGCATTGGTTCCACGTCTTCCCGTTCATCCTCAGGACAAATTGCAACCTGTACGGAACAGGAGGATAAAGGTGCTGATGCTCCAAGTAGGGAGATTGCTAGTAAAGCGGCTGGAATAGCGAACCCGGCACAAGGAGATGAGAAATGAGGTGCGTTTTAGAAACCTTTCCACATCACACGGTGTACCATCTTCTGTGTTTCTCATGCATGTTTTCGATGTAGGAAGATGCCCTTGAACCTGGCGATTTGGGACCCATGCGATGGGTACCATGCAGTATTACTTTAAAGGGTCTGCGTTTGCTCACCCAACCTCACCAAACCTCTCAGCCCCAAGAGTGTCCACCCTTATGTCTCATCCAGCTGTGGGTCTAGATATGGTCAATCCAGGTTGCATCACAGCCCGTGAACGCATTGTGTAAGAATTTCTATCTCTTTCACTGTCTTTGTTTCATGGGTTTTTCAAAGTAATTTATTTTTATAAATGGGTTTAGCTGCTTTTCACTGCTGTGTTTATGCCGCTTTTCACCCACTTGACACACTAACAGAGAGATATCAATACATAGGTTTTAAGATTATTACTAGTCAGATATATTCTTGTGCGGTGAATAGGGCGTGTTGAGTCCAGTTCTCTGAGCAAGGAGTAGGTCTTGTCTATTACATATTGGTTTTATGGAACGGTATCTGAGCTAATTTGAAACCCTTGTTTTATGTATCACCCCACCTCACCTTTCCCGTTAAGCAGCCATAGTGTGTTTTCTGCATGTGTGACTCTGTTCTGTTTTGTAATTCAGTTCAAGTGTAACGGTTTTTACATTCCCTCTATCAGTGATACTTTATGAGAAGTGTCCTTTTCTGTGTGACTTATTTCACTTAGAATCGTCGTACCTAAATCCACTCATCATGCTGCTACTAGCCTTATGACATTGATTTCATGGCTGAGTGATATTCCATTGTACATAACGACCACAACTTCTTTATCCATTTTTCTCTTTCCTGGGATATTGAAGGTGGAATGAAGTGGAGGTCCTTGTCAACAGAGCAGCCCTAAACTTTGGGGTGCTTGTGTCTTGCTGATTTTTCCTTTTCCCAATTTATACCCCCATGAGTGGAAGTGCCCTATGCTCTCTAAGCTTTGCTTTTTAGACGTTTCAGGACTCACCGTACACTTCTCCAGAGTGGCTGTTGACAATTTACATCCCGCCCATCAGTGTAGCAAGGCTCCCATTTCTCCATGGCCTGTCCTGCATTTCTGGTTTTGACACTTTTTCAGCATGGCCCTTTTGACCGATGGGAAGCGAGACTTCTTTGTAGCGCTGATTTGCCTTTCCAGGTTGCTTGGTTGGCCAAAAAGGGCGTATGCGTTTTTTCCTGAATATATTCAGGAAAAAACGCATACGCCCTTTTTGGCCAAGGGCATCATTGTCAACGTTTTGCCGCTTTTCATGTGCTTTAAAGGCGATTCGAATCTACCTCCTGAAATCTGTTTCCTGCAATTCTGCCTTGATTTCAAATCCTCTTCTTTGCCTTCCCTCAATATATTTGTGGATGAGAGTTATCATTTATAACTCTGCAGGTTTGTGAATTGCAGTGCCCTGAACCTCCATTTTACAACTCGCTTTTTAGGGAGGTGGCCGCAAAAGCGCAGGATGGCTTCAGGCCCTGTTCTGGTTCCGGGGGGCAGGCTGAGCCTGTGGTTAATTCTTCTTCCTGATGGGAAAATAGAGTGACCTGTGCCTGTCCCAACACCAAGAGCTAGTCTTTCATTGGTTCCACGTCTTCCCGTTCATCCTCAGTACAAATTGCAACCTGTACGGAACAGGAGGTTAAAGGTGCTGATGCTCCAAGGAGGGAGATTGCTAGTAAAGTGGCTGGAATGGCGAACCCGGGCACAAGCAAATGAGAAATGAGTTGCGTTTGAGAAACCTTTCCCCATCACACGGTGTACCATCTTCTGGGTATCTCATGCATGTTTTCGATGTAGGAAGATGCCCTTGAACCTGGAGATTTGGGACCCATGCGATGGGTACCACGCAGTATTACTTTAAAGGGTCTGCGTTTGCTCACCCAACCTCACCAAACCTCTCAGCCGCAACAGTGTCCACCCTTATGTCTCATCCAGCTGTGGGTCTAGATATGGTCAATCCAGGTTGCATCACAGCCCCTGAACGCATTGTGTAAGAATTTCGCTCTCTTTCACTGTCTTTGTTTCACGGGTTTTTCAAAGTAATTTATTTTTATAATGGGGTTTAGCTGCTTTTCACTGCTGTGTTTATGCCGCTTTACACCCACTTGACACACTAACAGAGAGATATCAATACATAGGTTTTAAGATTATTACTAGTCAGATATATTCTTGTGCGGTGAATAGGGCGTGTTGAGTCCAGTTCTCTGAGCAAGGAGTAGGTCTTGTCTATTACATATTGGTTTTATGGAACGGTATCTGAGCTAATTTGAAACCCTTGTTTTATGTATCACCCCACCTCACCTTTCCCGTTAAGCAGCCATAGTGTGTTTTCTGCATGTGTGACTCTGTTCTGTTTTGTAATTCAGTTCAAGTGTAACGGTTTTTACATTCCCTCTATCAGGGATACCTTATGAGAAGTGTCCTTTGCTGTGTGACTTATTTCACTTAGAGTCGTCGTACCTAAATCCACTCATCATGCTGCTACTAGCCTTATGACATTGATTTCACGGCTGAGTGATATTCCATTGTACATAAGGACCACAACTTCTTTATCCATTTTTCTCTTTCCTGGGATATTGAAGGTGGAATGAAGTGGAGGTCCTTGTCAAGAGAGCAGCCCTAAACTTTGGGGTGCTTGTGTCTTGCTGATTTTTCATTTTCCCAATTTATACCCCCATGAGTGGAAGTGCCCTATGCTCTCTAAGCTTTGCTTTTTAGACGTTTCAGGACTCACCGTACACTTCTCCAGAGTGGCTGTTGACAATTTACATCCCGCCCATCAGTGTAGCAAGGCTCCCATTTCTCCATGGCCTGTCCTGCATTTCTGGTTTTGACACTTTTTTCAGCATGGCCCTTTTGACCAATGGGAAGCGAGACATCTTTGTAGCGCTGATTTGCCTTTCCAGGTTGCTTGGTTGGCCAAAAAGGGCGTATGCGTTTTTTCCTGAATATATTCAGGAAAAAACGCATACGCCCTTTTTGGCCAAGGGCATCATTGTCAACGTTTTGCCGCTTTTCATGTGCTTTAAAGGCGATTCGAATCTACCTCCTGAAATCTGTTTCCTGCAATTCTGCCTTGATTTCAAATCCTCTTCTTTGCCTTCCCTCAATATATTTGTGGGTGAGAGTTATCATTTATAACTCTGCAGGTTTGTGAATTGCAGTGCCCTGAACCTCCATTTTACAACTCGCTTTTTAGGGAGCTGGCCGCAAAAGCGCAGGATGGCTTCAGCCCCTGTTCTGGTTCCGGGGGGCAGGCTGAGCCTGTGGTTAATTCTTCTTCCTGATGGGAAAATAGAGTAACCTGTGCCTGTCCCAACACCAAGAGCTAGTCTCGCATTGGTTCCACGTCTTCCCGTTCATCCTCAGGACAAATTGCAACCTGTACGGAACAGGAGGATAAAGGTGCTGATGCTCCAAGTAGGGAGATTGCTAGTAAAGCGGCTGGAATAGCGAACCCGGGCACAAGGAGATGAGAAATGAGGTGCGTTTTAGAAACCTTTCCACATCACACGGTGTACCATCTTCTGTGTTTCTCATGCATGTTTTCGATGTAGGAAGATGCCCTTGAACCTGGCGATTTGGGACCCATGCGATGGGTACCATGCAGTATTACTTTAAAGGGTCTGCGTTTGCTCACCCAACCTCACCAAACCTCTCAGCCCCAAGAGTGTCCACCCTTATGTCTCATCCAGCTGTGGGTCTAGATATGGTCAATCCAGGTTGCATCACAGCCCCTGAACGCATTGTGTAAGAATTTCTATCTCTTTCACTGTCTTTGTTTCATGGGTTTTTCAAAGTAATTTATTTTTATAATGGGGTTTAGCTGCTTTTCACTGCTGTGTTTATGCCGCTTTACACCCACTTGACACACTAACAGAGAGATATCAATACATAAGTTATAAGATTATTACTAGTCAGATATATTCTTGTGCGGTGAATAGGGCGTGTTGAGTCCAGTTCTCTGAGCAAGGAGTAGGTCTTGTCTATTACATATTGGTTTTATGGAACGGTATCTGAGCTAATTTGAAACCCTTGTTTTATGTATCACCCCACCTCACCTTTCCCGTTAAGCAGCCATAGTGTGTTTTCTGCATGTGTGACTCTGTTCTGTTTTGTAATTCAGTTCAAGTGTAACGGTTTTTACATTCCCTCTATCAGTGATACCTTATGAGAAGTGTCCTTTTCTGTGTGACTTATTTCACTTAGAGTCGTTGTACCTAAATCCACTCATCATGCTGCTACTAGCCTTATGACATTGATTTCACGGCTGAGTGATATTCCATTGTACATAAGGACCACAACTTCTTTATCCATTTTTCTCTTTCCTGGGATATTGAATGTGGAATGAAGTGGAGGTCCTTGTCAACAGAGCAGCCCTAAACTTTGGGGTGCTTGTGTCTTGCTGATTTTTCCTTTTCCCAATTTATACCCCCATGAGTGGAAGTGCCCTATGCTCTCTAAGCTTTGCTTTTTAGACGTTTCAGGACTCACCGTACACTTCTCCAGAGTGGCTGTTGACAATTTACATCCCGCCCATCAGTGTAGCAAGGCTCCCATTTCTCCATGGCCTGTCCTGCATTTCTGGTTTTGACATTTTTTTCAGCATGGCCCTTTTGACCGATGGGAAGCGAGACTTGTTTGTAGTGCTGATTTGCCTTTCCAGGTTGCTTGGTTGGCCAAAAAGGGCGTATGCGTTTTTTCCTGAATATATTCAGGAAAAAACGCATACGCCCTTTTTGGCCAAGGGCATCATTGTCAACGTTTTGCCGCTTTTCATGTGCTTTAAAGGCGATTCGAATCTACCTCCTGAAATCTGTTTCCTGCAATTCTGCCTTGATTTCAAATCCTCTTCTTTGCCTTCCCTCAATATATTTGTGGATGAGAGTTATCATTTATAACTCTGCAGGTTTGTGAATTGCAGTGCCCTGAACCTCCATTTTACAACTCGCTTTTTAGGGAGCTGGCCGCAAAAGCGCAGGATGGCTTCAGGCCCTGTTCTGGTTCCGGGGGGCAGGCTGAGCCTGTGGTTAATTCTTCTTCCTGATGGGAAAATAGAGTAACCTGTGCCTGTCCCTACACCAAGAGCTAGTCTCTCATTGGTTCCACGTCTTCCCGTTCATCCTCAGGACAAATTGCAACCTGTACGGAACAGGAGGTTAAAGGTGCTGATGCTCCAAGTAGGGAGATTGCTAGTAAAGCGGCTGGAATAGCGAACCCGGGCACAAGGAGATGAGAAATGAGGTGCGTTTTAGAAACCTTTCCACATCACACGGTGTACCATCTTCTGGGTTTCTCATGCATGTTTTCGATGTAGGAAGATGCCCTGGAACCTGGCGATTTGGGACCCATGCGATGGGTACCATGCAGTATTACTTTAAAGGGTCTGCGTTTGCTCACCCAACCTCACCAAACCTCTCAGCCCCAAGAGTGTCCACCCTTATGTCTCATCCAGCTGTGGGTCTAGATATGGTCAATCCAGGTTGCATCACAGCCCCTGAACGCATTGTGTAAGAATTTCTATCTCTTTCACTGTCTTTGTTTCATGGGTTTTTCAAAGTAATTTATTTTTATAATGGGGTTTAGCTGCTTTTCACTGCTGTGTTTATGCCGCTTTACACCCACTTGACACACTAACAGAGAGATATCAATACATAAGTTATAAGATTATTACTAATCAGATATATTCTTGTGTGGTGAATAGGGCGTGTTGAGTCCAGTTCTCTGAGCAAGGAGTAGGTCTTGTCTATTACATATTGGTTTAATGGAACGGTATCTGAGCTAATTTGAAACCCTTGTTTTACGTATCACCCCACCTCACCTTTCCCGTTAAGCAGCCATAGTGTGTTTTCTGCATGTGTGACTCTGTTCTGTTTTGTAATTCAGTTCAAGTGTAACGGTTTTTACATTCCCTCTATCAGTGATACCTTATGAGAAGTGTCCTTTTCTGTGTGACTTATTTCACTTAGAGTCGTTGTACCTAAATCCACTCATCATGCTGCTACTAGCCTTATGACATTGATTTCACGGCTGAGTGATATTCCATTGTACATAAGGACCACAACTTCTTTATCCATTTTTCTCTTTCCTGGGATATTGAAGGTGGAATGAAGTGGAGGTCCTTGTCAAGAGAGCAGCCCTAAACTTTGGGGTGCTTGTGTCTTGCTGATTTTTCATTTTCCCAATTTATACCCCCATGATTGGAAGTGCCCTATGCTCTCTAAGCTTTGCTTTTTAGACGTTTCAGGACTCACCGTACACTTCTCCAGAGTGGCTGTTGACAATTTACATCCCGCCCATCAGTGTAGCAAGGCTCCCATTTCTCCATGGCCTGTCCTGCATTTCTGGTTTTGACACTTTTTTCAGCATGGCCCTTTTAACCGATGGGAAGCGAGACTTCTTTGTAGCGCTGATTTGCCTTTCCAGGTTGCTTGGTTGGCCAAAAAGGGCGTATGCGTTTTTTCCTGAATATATTCAGGAAAAAACGCATATGCCCTTTTTGGCCAAGGGCATCATTGTCAACGTTTTGCCGCTTTTCATGTGCTTTAAAGGCGATTCGAATCTACCTCCTGAAATCTGTTTCCTGCAATTCTGCCTTGATTTCAAATCCTCTTCTTTGCCTTCCCTCAATATATTTGTGGATGAGAGTTATCATTTATAACTCTGCAGGTTTGTGAATTGCAGTGCCCTGAACCTCCATTTTACAACTCGCTTTTTAGGGAGCTGGCCGCAAAAGCGCAGGATGGCTTCAGCCCCTGTTCTGGTTCCGGGGGGCAGGCTGAGCCTGTGGTTAATTCTTCTTCCTGATGGGAAAAAAGAGTGACCTGTGCCTGTCCCAACACCAAGAGCTAGTCTTTCATTGGTTCCACGTCTTCCCGTTCATCCTCAGTACAAATTGCAACCTGTACGGAACAAGAGGTTAAAGGTGCTGATGCTCCAAGGAGGGAGATTGCTAGTAAAGTGGCTGGAATGGCGAACCCGGGCACAAGCAAATGAGAAATGAGTTGCGTTTTAGAAACCTTTCCCCATCACACGGTGTACCATCTTCTGGGTATCTCATGCATGTTTTCGATGTAGGAAGATGCCCTTGAACCTGGAGATTTGGGACCCATGCGATGGGTACCACGCAGTATTACGTTAAAGGGTCTGCGTTTGCTCACCCAACCTCACCAAACCTCTCAGCCGCAACAGTGTCCACCCTTAGGTCTCATCCAGCTGTGGGTCTAGATATGGTCAATCCAGGTTGCATCACAGCCCGTGAACGCATTGTGTAAGAATTTCGCTCTCTTTCACTGTCTTTGTTTCACGGGTTTTTCAAAGTAATTTATTTTTATAATGGGGTTTAGCTGCTTTTCACTGCTGTGTTTATGCCGCTTTACACCCACTTGACACACTAACAGAGAGATATCAATACATAAGTTTTAAGATTATTACTAGTCAGATATATTCTTGTGCGGTGAATAGGGCGTGTTGAGTCCAGTTCTCTGAGCAAGGAGTAGGTCTTGTCTATTACATATTGGTTTTATGGAACGGTATCTGAGCTAATTTGAAACCCTTGTTTTATGTATCACCCCACCTCACCTTTCCCGTTAAGCAGCCATAGTGTGTTTTCTGCATGTGTGACTCTGTTCTGTTTTGTAATTCAGTTCAAGTGTAACGGTTTTTACATTCCCTCTATCAGTGATACCTTATGAGAAGTGTCCTTTTCTGTGTGACTTATTTCACTTAGAGTCGTTGTACCTAAATCCACTCATCATGCTGCTACTAGCCTTATGACATTGATTTCACGGCTGAGTGATATTCCATTGTACATAAGGACCACAACTTCTTTATCCATTTTTCTCTTTCCTGGGATATTGAATGTGGAATGAAGTGGAGGTCCTTGTCAACAGAGCAGCCCTAAACTTTGGGGTGCTTGTGTCTTGCTGATTTTTCCTTTTCCCAATTTATACCCCCATGAGTGGAAGTGCCCTATGCTCTCTAAGCTTTGCTTTTTAGACGTTTCAGGACTCACCGTACACTTCTCCAGAGTGGCTGTTGACAATTTACATCCCGCCCATCAGTGTAGCAAGGCTCCCATTTCTCCATGGCCTGTCCTGCATTTCTGGTTTTGACATTTTTTTCAGCATGGCCCTTTTGACCGATGGGAAGCGAGACTTGTTTGTAGTGCTGATTTGCCTTTCCAGGTTGCTTGGTTGGCAAAAAAGGGCGTATGCGTTTTTTCCTGAATATATTCAGGAAAAAACGCATACGCCCTTTTTGGCCAAGGGCATCATTGTCAACGTTTTGCCGCTTTTCATGTGCTTTAAAGGCGATTCGAATCTACCTCCTGAAATCTGTTTCCTGCAATTCTGCCTTGATTTCAAATCCTCTTCTTTGCCTTCCCTCAATATATTTGTGGATGAGAGTTATCATTTATAACTCTGCAGGTTTGTGAATTGCAGTGCCCTGAACCTCCATTTTACAACTCGCTTTTTAGGGAGCTGGCCGCAAAAGCGCAGGATGGCTTCAGGCCCTGTTCTGGTTCCGGGGGGCAGGCTGAGCCTGTGGTTAATTCTTCTTCCTGATGGGAAAATAGAGTAACCTGTGCCTGTCCCTACACCAAGAGCTAGTCTCTCATTGGTTCCACGTCTTCCCGTTCATCCTCAGGACAAATTGCAACCTGTACGGAACAGGAGGTTAAAGGTGCTGATGCTCCAAGTAGGGAGATTGCTAGTAAAGCGGCTGGAATAGCGAACCCGGGCACAAGCAGATGAGAAATGAGGTGCGTTTTAGAAACCTTTCCACATCACACGGTGTACCATCTTCTGGGTTTCTCATGCATGTTTTCGATGTAGGAAGATGCCCTGGAACCTGGCGATTTGGGACCCATGCGATGGGTACCATGCAGTATTACTTTAAAGGGTCTGCGTTTGCTCACCCAACCTCACCAAACCTCTCAGCCCCAAGAGTGTCCACCCTTATGTCTCATCCAGCTGTGGGTCTAGATATGGTCAATCCAGGTTGCATCACAGCCCCTGAACGCATTGTGTAAGAATTTCTATCTCTTTCACTGTCTTTGTTTCATGGGTTTTTCAAAGTAATTTATTTTTATAATGGGGTTTAGCTGCTTTTCACTGCTGTGTTTATGCCGCTTTACACCCACTTGACACACTAACAGAGAGATATCAATACATAAGTTATAAGATTATTACTAGTCAGATATATTCTTGTGTGGTGAATAGGGCGTGTTGAGTCCAGTTCTCTGAGCAAGGAGTAGGTCTTGTCTATTACATATTGGGTTTATGGAACGGTATCTGAGCTAATTTGAAACCCTTGTTTTACGTATCACCCCACCTCACCTTTCCCGTTAAGCAGCCATAGTGTGTTTTCTGCATGTGTGACTCTGTTCTGTTTTGTAATTCAGTTCAAGTGTAACGGTTTTTACATTCCCTCTATCAGTGATACCTTATGAGAAGTGTCCTTTTCTGTGTGACTTATTTCACTTAGAGTCGTTGTACCTAAATCCACTCATCATGCTGCTACTAGCCTTATGACATTGATTTCACGGCTGAGTGATATTCCATTGTACATAAGGACCACAACTTCTTTATCCATTTTTCTCTTTCCTGGGATATTGAAGGTGGAATGAAGTGGAGGTCCTTGTCAAGAGAGCAGCCCTAAACTTTGGGGTGCTTGTGTCTTGCTGATTTTTCATTTTCCCAATTTATACCCCCATGAGTGGAAGTGCCCTATGCTCTCTAAGCTTTGCTTTTTAGACGTTTCAGGACTCACCGTACACTTCTCCAGAGTGGCTGTTGACAATTTACATCCCGCCCATCAGTGTAGCAAGGCTCCCATTTCTCCATGGCCTGTCCTGCATTTCTGGTTTTGACACTTTTTTCAGCATGGCCCTTTTAACCGATGGGAAGCGAGACTTCTTTGTAGCGCTGATTTGCCTTTCCAGGTTGCTTGGTTGGCCAAAAAGGGCGTATGCGTTTTTTCCTGAATATATTCAGGAAAAAACGCATATGCCCTTTTTGGCCAAGGGCATCATTGTCAACGTTTTGCCGCTTTTCATGTGCTTTAAAGGCGATTCGAATCTACCTCCTGAAATCTGTTTCCTGCAATTCTGCCTTGATTTCAAATCCTCTTCTTTGCCTTCCCTCAATATATTTGTGGATGAGAGTTATCATTTATAACTCTGCAGGTTTGTGAATTGCAGTGCCCTGAACCTCCATTTTACAACTCGCTTTTTAGGGAGCTGGCCGCAAAAGCGCAGGATGGCTTCAGCCCCTGTTCTGGTTCCGGGGGGCAGGCTGAGCCTGTGGTTAATTCTTCTTCCTGATGGGAAAAAAGAGTGACCTGTGCCTGTCCCAACACCAAGAGCTAGTCTTTCATTGGTTCCACGTCTTCCCGTTCATCCTCAGTACAAATTGCAACCTGTACGGAACAAGAGGTTAAAGGTGCTGATGCTCCAAGGAGGGAGATTGCTAGTAAAGTGGCTGGAATGGCGAACCCGGGCACAAGCAAATGAGAAATGAGTTGCGTTTTAGAAACCTTTCCCCATCACACGGTGTACCATCTTCTGGGTATCTCATGCATGTTTTCGATGTAGGAAGATGCCCTTGAACCTGGAGATTTGGGACCCATGCGATGGGTACCACGCAGTATTACTTTAAAGGGTCTGCGTTTGCTCACCCAACCTCACCAAACCTCTCAGCCGCAACAGTGTCCACCCTTAGGTCTCATCCAGCTGTGGGTCTAGATATGGTCAATCCAGGTTGCATCACAGCCCGTGAACGCATTGTGTAAGAATTTCGCTCTCTTTCACTGTCTTTGTTTCACGGGTTTTTCAAAGTAATTTATTTTTATAATGGGGTTTAGCTGCTTTTCACTGCTGTGTTTATGCCGCTTTACACCCACTTGACACACTAACAGAGAGATATCAATACATAAGTTTTAAGATTATTACTAGTCAGATATATTCTTGTGCGGTGAATAGGGCGTGTTGAGTCCAGTTCTCTGAGCAAGGAGTAGGTCTTGTCTATTACATATTGGTTTTATGGAACGGTATCTGAGCTCATTTGAAACCCTTGTTTTATGTATCACCCCACCTCACCTTTCCCGTTAAGCAGCCATAGTGTGTTTTCTGCATGTGTGACTCTGTTCTGTTTTGTAATTCAGTTCAAGTGTAACGGTTTTTACATTCCCTCTATCAGTGATACCTTATGAGAAGTGTCCTTTTCTGTGTGACTTATTTCACTTAGAGTCGTTGTACCTAAATCCACTCATCATGCTGCTACTAGCCTTATGACATTGATTTCACGGCTGAGTGATATTCCATTGTACATAAGGACCACAACTTCTTTATCCATTTTTCTCTTTCCTGGGATATTGAAGGTGGAATGAAGTGGAGGTCCTTGTCAACAGAGCAGCCCTAAACTTTGGGGTGCTTGTGTCTTGCTGATTTTTCATTTTCCCAATTTATACCCCCATGAGTGGAAGTGCCCTATGCTCTCTAAGCTTTGCTTTTTAGACGTTTCAGGACTCACCGTACACTTCTCCAGAGTGGCTGTTGACAATTTACATCCCGCCCATCAGTGTAGCAAGGCTCCCATTTCTCCATGGCCTGTCCTGCATTTCTGGTTTTGACACTTTTTTCAGCATGGCCCTTTTAACCGATGGGAAGCGAGACTTCTTTGTAGCGCTGATTTGCCTTTCCAGGTTGCTTGGTTGGCCAAAAAGGGCGTATGCGTTTTTTCCTGAATATATTCAGGAAAAAACGCATACGCCCTTTTTGGCCAAGGGCATCATTGTCAACGTTTTGCCGCTTTTCATGTGCTTTAAAGGCGATTCGAATCTACCTCCTGAAATCTGTTTCCTGCAATTCTGCCTTGATTTCAAATCCTCTTCTTTGCCTTCCCTCAATATATTTGTGGATGAGAGTTATCATTTATAACTCTGCAGGTTTGTGAATTGCAGTGCCCTGAACCTCCATTTTACAACTCGCTTTTTAGGGAGCTGGCCGCAAAAGCGCAGGATGGCTTCAGGCCCTGTTCTGGTTCCGGGGGGCAGGCTGAGCCTGTGGTTAATTCTTCTTCCTGATGGGAAAATAGAGTGACCTGTGCCTGTCCCAACACCAAGAGCTAGTCTTTCATTGGTTCCACGTCTTCCCGTTCATCCTCAGGACAAATTGCAACCTGTACGGAACAGGAGGTTAAAGGTGCTGATGCTCCAAGGAGGGAGATTGCTAGTAAAGTGGCTGGAATGGCGAACCGGGGCACAAGCAGATGAGAAATGAGATGCGTTTTAGAAACCTTTCCCCATCACACAGTGTACCATCTTCTGGGTATCTCATGCATGTTTTCGATGTAGGAAGATGCCCTTGAACCTGGAGATTTGGGACCCATGCGATGGGTACCACGCAGTATTACTTTAAAGGGTCTGCGTTTGCTCACCCAACCTCACCAAACCTCTCAGCCGCAACAGTGTCCACCCTTAGGTCTCATCCAGCTGTGGGTCTAGATATGGTCAATCCAGGTTGCATCACAGCCCCTGAACGCATTGTGTAGGAATTTCTCTCTCTTTCACTGTCTTTGTTTCATGGGTTTTTCAAAGTAATTTATTTTTATAATGGGGTTTAGCTGCTTTTCACTGCTGTGTTTATGCCGCTTTTTACCCACTTGACACACTAACAGAGAGATATCAATACATAGGTTTTAAGATTATTACTAGTCAGATATATTCTTGTGCGGTGAATAGGGCGTGTTGAGTCCAGTTCTCTGAGCAAGGAGTAGGTCTTGTCTATTACATATTGGGTTTATGGAACGGTATCTGAGCTAATTTGAAACCCTTGTTTTATGTATCACCCCACCTCACCTTTCCCGTTAAGCAGCCATAGTGTGTTTTCTGCATGTGTGACTCTGTTCTGTTTTGTAATTCAGTTCAAGTGTAACGGTTTTTACATTCCCTCTATCAGTGATACCTTATGAGAAGTGTCCTTTTCTGTGTGACTTATTTCACTTAGAGTTGTCGTACCTAAATCCACTCATCATGCTGCTACTAGCCTTATGACATTGATTTCACGGCTGAGTGATATTCCATTGTACATAAGGACCACAACTTCTTTATCCATTTTTCTCTTTCCTGGGATATTGAAGGTGGAATGAAGTGGAGGTCCTTGTCAACAGAGCAGCCCTAAACTTTGGGGTGCTTGTGTCTTGCTGATTTTTCATTTTCCCAATTTATACCCCCATGAGTGGAAGTGCCCTATGCTCTCTAAGCTTTGCTTTTTAGACGTTTCAGGACTCACCGTACACTTCTCCAGAGTGGCTGTTGACAATTTACATCCCGCCCATCAGTGTAGCAAGGCTCCCATTTCTCCATGGCCTGTCCTGCATTTCTGGTTTTGACACTTTTTTCAGCATGGCCCTTTTGACCGATGGGAAGCGAGACATCTTTGTAGCGCTGATTTGCCTTTCCAGGTTGCTTGGTTGGCCAAAAAGGGCGTATGCGTTTCTTCCTGAATATATTCAGGAAAAAACGCATACGCCCTTTTTGGCCAAGGGCATCATTGTCAACGTTTTGCCGCTTTTCATGTGCTTTAAAGGCGATTCGAATCTACGTCCTGAAATCTGTTTCCTGCAATTCTGCCTTGATTTCAAATCCTCTTCTTTGCCTTCCCTCAATATATTTGTGGGTGAGAGTTATCATTTATAACTCTGCAGGTTTGTGAATTGCAGTGCCCTGAACCTCCATTTTACAACTCGCTTTTTAGGGAGCTGGCCGCAAAAGCGCAGGATGGCTTCAGGCCCTGTTCTGGTTCCGGGGGGCAGGCTGAGCCTGTGGTTAATTCTTCTTCCTGATGGGAAAATAGAGTGACCTGTGCCTGTCCCAACACCAAGAGCTAGTCTTTCATTGGTTCCTACGTCTTCCCGTTCATCCTCAGTACAAATTGCAACCTGTACGGAACAGGAGGTTAAAGGTGCTGATGCTCCAAGGAGGGAGATTGCTAGTAAAGTGGCTGGAATGGCGAACCCGGGCACAAGCAAATGAGAAATGAGGTGCGTTTTAGAAACCTTTCCCCATCACACGGTGTACCATCTTCTGGGTTTCTCATGCATGTTTTCGATGTAGGAAGATGCCCTTGAACCTGGAGATTTGTAACCCATGCGATGGGTACCATGCAGTATTACTTTAAAGGGTCTGCGTTTGCTCACCAAACCTCACCAAACCTCTCAGCCCCAAGAGTGTCCACCCTTATGTCTCATCCAGCTGTGGGTCTAGATATGGTCAATCCAGGTTGCATCACAGCCCCTGAACGCATTGTGTAAGAATTTCGCTCTCTTTCACTGTCTTTGTTTCACGGGTTTTTCAAAGTAATTTATTTTTATAATGGGGTTTAGCTGCTTTTCACTGCTGTGTTTATGCCGCTTTACACCCACTTGACACACTAACAGAGAGATATCAATACATAGGTTTTAAGATTATTACTAGTCAGATATATTCTTGTGCGGTGAATAGGGCGTGTTGAGTCCAGTTCTCTGAGCAAGGAGTAGGTCTTGTCTATTACATATTGGGTTTATGGAACGGTATCTGAGCTAATTTGAAACCTTTGTTTTATGTATCACCCCACCTCACCTTTCCCGTTAAGCAGCCATAGTGTGTTTTCTGCATGTGTGACTCTGTTCTGATTTCTGATTCAGTTCAAGTGTAACGGTTTTTACATTCCCTCTATAAGTGATACCTTATGAGAAGTGTCCTTTTCTGTGTGACTTATTTCACTTAGAATCGTCGTACCTAAATCCACTCATCATGCTGCTACTAGCCTTATGACATTGATTTCATGGCTGAGTGATATTCCATTGTACATAAGGACCACAACTTCTTTATCCATTTTTCTCTTTCCTGGGATATTGAAGGTGGAATGAAGTGGAGGTCCTTGTCAACAGAGCAGCCCTAAACTTTGGGGTGCTTGTGTCTTGCTGATTTTTCATTTTCCCAATTTATACCCCCATGAGTGGAAGTGCCCTATGCTCTCTAAGCTCTGTTTTTTAGATGTTTCAGGACACACCGTACACTTCTGCAGAGTGGCTGTTGGCAATTTACATCCCGCCCATCAGTATAGGAAGGCTCCCATTTCTCCATGGCCTGTCCTGCATTTCTGGTTTTGACATTTTTTTCAGCATGGCCCTTTTGACCGATGGGAAGCGAGACTTGTTTGTAGTGCTGATTTGCCTTTCCAGGTTGCTTGGTTGGCCAAAAAGGGCGTATGCGTTTTTTCCTGAATATATTCAGGAAAAAACGCATACGCCCTTTTTGGCCAAGGGCATCATTGTCAACGATTTTCTGCTTTTCATGTGATTTAAAGGCGATTCGAATCTACCTCCTGAAATCTGTTTCCTGCAATTCTGCCTTGATTTCAAATCCTCTTCTTTGCCTTCCCTCAATATATTTGTGGACGAGAGTTATCATTTATAACTCTGCAGGTTTGTGAATTGCAGTGCCCTGAACCTCCATTTTACAACTCGCTTTTTAGGGAGCTGGCCCCAAAAGCGCAGGATGGCTTCAGGCCCGGTTCTGGTTCCGGGGGGCAGGCTGATCCTGTGGTTAATTCTTCTTCCTGATGGGAAAATAGAGTGACCTGTGCCTGTCCCAACACCAAGAGCTAGTCTCTCGTTGGTTCCACGTCTTCCCGTTCATCCTCAGGACAAATTGCAACCTGTACGGAACAGGAGGTTAAAGGTGCTGATGCTCCAAGGAGGGAGATTGCTAGTAAAGTGGCTGGAATGGCGAACCCGGGCACAAGCAGATGAGAAATGAGGTGCGTTTTAGAAACCTTTCCCCATCACACGGTGTACCATCTTCTGGGTATCTCATGCATGTTTTCGATGTAGGAAGATGCCCTTGAACCTGGAGATTTGGGACCCATGCGATGGGTACCACGCAGTATTACTTTAAAGGGTCTGCGTTTGCTCACCCAACCTCACCAAACTTCTCAGCCGCAACAGTGTCCACCCTTATGTCTCATCCAGCTGTGGGTCTAGATATGGTCAATCCAGGTTGCATCACAGCCCCTGAACGCATTGTGTAAGAATTTCTCTCTCTTTCACTGTCTTTGTTTCATGGGTTTTTCAAAGTAATTTATTTTTATAATGGGGTTTAGCTGCTTTTCACTGCTGTGTTTATGCCGCTTTTTACCCACTTGACACACTAACAGAGAGATATCAATACATAGGTTTTAAGATTATTACTAGTCAGATATATTCTTGTGCGGTGAATAGGGCGTGTTGAGTCCAGTTCTCTGAGCAAGGAGTAGGTCTTGTCTATTACATATTGGTTTTATGGAACGGTATCTGAGCTAATTTGAAACCCTTGTTTTATGTATCACCCCACCTCACCTTTCCCGTTAAGCAGCCATAGTGTGTTTTCTGCATGTGTGACTCTTTTCTGTTTTGTAATTCAGTTCAAGTGTAACGGTTTTTACATTCCCTCTATAAGTGATACCTTATGAGAAGTGCCCTTTTCTGTGTGACTTATTTCACTTAGAGTCGTCGTACCTAAATCCACTCATCATGCTGGTACTAGCCTTATGACATTGATTTCACGGCTGAGTGATATTCCATTGTACATAAGGACCACAACTTCTTTATCCATTTTTCTCTTTCCTGGGATATTGAAGGTGGAATGAAGTGGAGGTCCTTGTCAACAGAGCAGCCCTAAACTTTGGGGTGCTTGTGTCTTGCTGATTTTTCATTTTCCCAATTTATAACCCCATGAGTGGAAGTGCCCTATGCTCTCTAAGCTTTGCTTTTTAGACGTTTCAGGACTCACCGTACACTTCTCCAGAGTGGCTGTTGACAATTTACATCCCGCCCATCAGTGTAGCAAGGCTCCCATTTCTCCATGGCCTGTCCTGCATTTCTGGTTTTGACAATTTTTTCAGCATGGCCCTTTTGACCAATGGGAAGCGAGACATCTTTGTAGCGCTGATTTGCCTTTCCAGGTTGCTTGGTTGGCCAAAAAGGGCGTATGCGTTTTTTCCTGAATATATTCAGGAAAAAACGCATACGCCCTTTTTGGCCAAGGGCATCATTGTCAACGTTTTGCCGCTTTTCATGTGCTTTAAAGGCGATTCGAATCTACCTCCTGAAATCTGTTTCCTGCAATTCTGCCTTGATTTCAAATCCTCTTCTTTGCCTTCCCTCAATATATTTGTGGATGAGAGTTATCATTTATAACTCTGCAGGTTTGTGAATTGCAGTGCCCTGAACCTCCATTTTACAACTCGCTTTTTAGGGAGCTGGCCGCAAAAGCGCAGGATGGCTTCAGGCCCTGTTCTGGTTCCGGGGGGCAGGCTGAGCCTGTGGTTAATTCTTCTTCCTGATGGGAAAATAGAGTGACCTGTGCCTGTCCCAACACCAAGAGCTAGTATTTCATTGGTTCCACGTCTTCCCGTTCATCCTCAGTACAAATTGCAACCTGTACGGAACAGGAGGTTAAAGGTGCTGATGCTCCAAGGAGGGAGATTGCTAGTAAAGTGGCTGGAATGGCGAACCTGGGCACAAGCAGATGAGAAATGAGGTGCGTTTTAGAAACCTTTCCCCATCACACGGTGTACCATCTTCTGGGTATCTCATGCATGTTTTCGATGTAGGAAGATGCCCTTGAACCTGGCGATTTGGGACCCATGCGATGGGTACCATGCAGTATTACTTTAAAGGGTCTGCGTTTGCTCACCCAACCTCACCAAACCTCTCAGCCCCAAGAGTGTCCACCCTTATGTCTCATCCAGCTGTGGGTCTAGATATGGTCAATCCAGGTTGCATCACAGCCCCTGAACGCATTGTGTAAGAATTTCTATCTCTTTCACTGTCTTTGTTTCATGGGTTTTTCAAAGTAATTTATTTTTATAATGGGGTTTAGCTGCTTTTCACTGCTGTGTTTATGCCGCTTTACACCCACTTGACACACTAACAGAGAGATATCAATACATAAGTTATAAGATTATTACTAGTCAGATATATTCTTGTGCGGTGAATAGGGCGTGTTGAGTCCAGTTCTCTGAGCAAGGAGTAGGTCTTGTCTATTACATATTGGTTTTATGGAACGGTATCTGAGCTAATTTGAAACCCTTGTTTTATGTATCACCCCACCTCACCTTTCCCGTTAAGCAGCCATAGTGTGTTTTCTGCATGTGTGACTCTGTTCTGTTTTGTAATTCAGTTCAAGTGTAACGGTTTTTACATTCCCTCTATCAGTGATACCTTATGAGAAGTGTCCTTTTCTGTGTGACTTATTTCACTTAGAGTCGTTGTACCTAAATCCACTCATCATGCTGCTACTAGCCTTATGACATTGATTTCACGGCTGAGTGATATTCCATTGTACATAAGGACCACAACTTCTTTATCCATTTTTCTCTTTCCTGGGATATTGAATGGGGAATGAAGTGGAGGTCCTTGTCAACAGAGCAGCCCTAAACTTTGGGGTGCTTGTGTCTTGCTGATTTTTCCTTTTCCCAATTTATACCCCCATGAGTGGAAGTGCCCTATGCTCTCTAAGCTTTGCTTTTTAGACGTTTCAGGACTCACCGTACACTTCTCCAGAGTGGCTGTTGACAATTTACATCCCGCCCATCAGTGTAGCAAGGCTCCCATTTCTCCATGGCCTATCCTGCATTTCTGGTTTTGACACTTTTTTCAGCATGGCCCTTTTGACCGATGGGAAGCGAGACTTCTTTGTAGCGCTGATTTGCCTTTCCAGGTTGCTTGGTTGGCCAAAAAGGGCGTATGCGTTTTTTCCTGAATATATTCAGGAAAAAACGCATACGCCCTTTTTGGCCAAGGGCATCATTGTCAACGTTTTGCCGCTTTTCATGTGCTTTAAAGGCGATTCGAATCTACCTCCTGAAATCTGTTTCCTGCAATTCTGCCTTGATTTCAAATCCTCTTCTTTGCCTTCCCTCAATATATTTGTGGATGAGAGTTATCATTTATAACTCTGCAGGTTTGTGAATTGCAGTGCCCTGAACCTCCATTTTACAACTCGCTTTTTAGGGAGCTGGCCGCAAAAGCGCAGGATGGCTTCAGGCCCTGTTCTGGTTCCGGGGGGCAGGCTGAGCCTGTGGTTAATTCTTCTTCCTGATGGGAAAATAGAGTAACCTGTGCCTGTCCCTACACCAAGAGCTAGTCTCTCATTGGTTCCACGTCTTCCCGTTCATCCTCAGGACAAATTGCAACCTGTACGGAACAGGAGGTTAAAGGTGCTGATGCTCCAAGTAGGGAGATTGCTAGTAAAGCGGCTGGAATAGCGAACCCGGGCACAAGGAGATGAGAAATGAGGTGCGTTTTAGAAACCTTTCCACATCACACGGTGTACCATCTTCTGGGTTTCTCATGCATGTTTTCGATGTAGGAAGATGCCCTGGAACCTGGCGATTTGGGACCCATGCGATGGGTACCATGCAGTATTACTTTAAATGGTCTGCGTTTGCTCACCCAACCTCACCAAACCTCTCAGCCCCAAGAGTGTCCACCCTTATGTCTCATCCAGCTGTGGGTCTAGATATGGTCAATCCAGGTTGCATCACAGCCCCTGAACGCATTGTGTAAGAATTTCTATCTCTTTCACTGTCTTTGTTTCATGGGTTTTTCAAAGTAATTTATTTTTATAATGGGGTTTAGCTGCTTTTCACTGCTGTGTTTATGCCGCTTTACACCCACTTGACACACTAACAGAGAGATATCAATACATAAGTTATAAGATTATTACTAGTCAGATATATTCTTGTGCGGTGAATAGGGCGTGTTGAGTCCAGTTCTCTGAGCAAGGAGTAGGTCTTGTCTATTACATATTGGTTTTATGGAACGGTATCTGAGCTAATTTGAAACCCTTGTTTTACGTATCACCCCACCTCACCTTTCCCGTTAAGCAGCCATAGTGTGTTTTCTGCATGTGTGACTCTGTTCTGTTTTGTAATTCAGTTCAAGTGTAACGGTTTTTACATTCCCTCTATCAGTGATACCTTATGAGAAGTGTCCTTTTCTGTGTGACTTATTTCACTTAGAGTCGTTGTACCTAAATCCACTCATCATGCTGCTACTAGCCTTATGACACTGATTTCACGGCTGAGTGATATTCCATTGTACATAAGGACCACAACTTCTTTATCCATTTTTCTCTTTCCTGGGATATTGAATGTGGAATGAAGTGGAGGTCCTTGTCAACAGAGCAGCCCTAAACTTTGGGGTGCTTGTGTCTTGCTGATTTTTCCTTTTCCCAATTTATACCCCCATGAGTGGAAGTGCCCTATGCTCTCTAAGCTTTGCTTTTTAGACGTTTCAGGACTCACCGTACACTTCTCCAGAGTGGCTGTTGACAATTTACATCCCGCCCATCAGTGTAGCAAGGCTCCCATTTCTCCATGGCCTGTCCTGCATTTCTGGTTTTGACACTTTTTTCAGCATGGCCCTTTTGACCGATGGGAAGCGAGACTTCTTTGTAGCGCTGATTTGCCTTTCCAGGTTGCTTGGTTGGCCAAAAAGGGCGTATGCGTTTTTTCCTGAATATATTCAGGAAAAAACGCATACGCCCTTTTTGGCCAAGGGCATCATTGTCAACGTTTTGCCGCTTTTCATGTGCTTTAAAGGCGATTCGAATCTACCTCCTGAAATCTGTTTCCTGCAATTCTGCCTTGATTTCAAATCCTCTTCTTTGCCTTCCCTCAATATATTTGTGGATGAGAGTTATCATTTATAACTCTGCAGGTTTGTGAATTGCAGTGCCCTGAACCTCCATTTTACAACTCGCTTTTTAGGGAGCTGGCCGCAAAAGCGCAGGATGGCTTCAGGCCCTGTTCTGGTTCCGGGGGGCAGGCTGAGCCTGTGGTTAATTCTTCTTCCTGATGGGAAAATAGAGTAACCTGTGCCTGTCCCTACACCAAGAGCTAGTCTCTCATTGGTTCCACGTCTTCCCGTTCATCCTCAGGACAAATTGCAACCTGTACGGAACAGGAGGTTAAAGGTGCTGATGCTCCAAGTAGGGAGATTGCTAGTAAAGCGGCTGGAATAGCGAACCCGGGCACAAGGAGATGAGAAATGAGGTGCGTTTTAGAAACCTTTCCACATCACACGGTGTACCATCTTCTGGGTTTCTCATGCATGTTTTCGATGTAGGAAGATGCCCTGGAACCTGGCGATTTGGGACCCATGCGATGGGTACCATGCAGTATTACTTTAAAGGGTCTGCGTTTGCTCACCCAACCTCACCAAACCTCTCAGCCCCAAGAGTGTCCACCCTTATGTCTCATCCAGCTGTGGGTCTAGATATGGTCAATCCAGGTTGCATCACAGCCCCTGAACGCATTGTGTAAGAATTTCTATCTCTTTCACTGTCTTTGTTTCATGGGTTTTTCAAAGTAATTTATTTTTATAATGGGGTTTAGCTGCTTTTCACTGCTGTGTTTATGCCGCTTTACACCCACTTGACACACTAACAGAGAGATATCAATACATAAGTTATAAGATTATTACTAGTCAGATATATTCTTGTGCGGTGAATAGGGCGTGTTGAGTCCAGTTCTCTGAGCAAGGAGTAGGTCTTGTCTATTACATATTGGTTTAATGGAACGGTATCTGAGCTAATTTGAAACCCTTGTTTTACGTATCACCCCACCTCACCTTTCCCGTTAAGCAGCCATAGTGTGTTTTCTGCATGTGTGACTCTGTTCTGTTTTGTAATTCAGTTCAAGTGTAACGGTTTTTACATTCCCTCTATCAGTGATACCTTATGAGAAGTGTCCTTTTCTGTGTGACTTATTTCACTTAGAGTCGTTGTACCTAAATCCACTCATCATGCTGCTACTAGCCTTATGACATTGATTTCACGGCTGAGTGATATTCCATTGTACATAAGGACCACAACTTCTTTATCCATTTTTCTCTTTCCTGGGATATTGAAGGTGGAATGAAGTGGAGGTCCTTGTCAACAGAGCAGCCCTAAACTTTGGGGTGCTTGTGTCTTGCTGATTTTTCATTTTCCCAATTTATACCCCCATGAGTGGAAGTGCCCTATGCTCTCTAAGCTTTGCTTTTTAGACGTTTCAGGACTCACCGTACACTTCTCCAGAGTGGCTGTTGACAATTTACATCCCGCCCATCAGTGTAGCAAGGCTCCCATTTCTCCATGGCCTGTCCTGCATTTCTGGTTTTGACACTTTTTTCAGCATGGCCCTTTTAACCGATGGGAAGCGAGACTTCTTTGTAGCGCTGATTTGCCTTTCCAGGTTGCTTGGTTGGCCAAAAAGGGCGTATGCGTTTTTTCCTGAATATATTCAGGAAAAAACGCATATGCCCTTTTTGGCCAAGGGCATCATTGTCAACGTTTTGCCGCTTTTCATGTGCTTTAAAGGCGATTCGAATCTACCTCCTGAAATCTGTTTCCTGCAATTCTGCCTTGATTTCAAATCCTCTTCTTTGCCTTCCCTCAATATATTTGTGGATGAGAGTTATCATTTATAACTCTGCAGGTTTGTGAATTGCAGTGCCCTGAACCTCCATTTTACAACTCGCTTTTTAGGGAGCTGGCCGCAAAAGCGCAGGATGGCTTCAGCCCCTGTTCTGGTTCCGGGGGGCAGGCTGAGCCTGTGGTTAATTCTTCTTCCTGATGGGAAAAAAGAGTGACCTGTGCCTGTCCCAACACCAAGAGCTAGTCTTTCATTGGTTCCACGTCTTCCCGTTCATCCTCAGTACAAATTGCAACCTGTACGGAACAAGAGGTTAAAGGTGCTGATGCTCCAAGGAGGGAGATTGCTAGTAAAGTGGCTGGAATGGCGAACCCGGGCACAAGCAAATGAGAAATGAGTTGCGTTTTAGAAACCTTTCCCCATCACACGGTGTACCATCTTCTGGGTATCTCATGCATGTTTTCGATGTAGGAAGATGCCCTTGAACCTGGAGATTTGGGACCCATGCGATGGGTACCACGCAGTATTACTTTAAAGGGTCTGCGTTTGCTCACCCAACCTCACCAAACCTCTCAGCCGCAACAGTGTCCACCCTTAGGTCTCATCCAGCTGTGGGTCTAGATATGGTCAATCCAGGTTGCATCACAGCCCGTGAACGCATTGTGTAAGAATTTCGCTCTCTTTCACTGTCTTTGTTTCACGGGTTTTTCAAAGTAATTTATTTTTATAATGGGGTTTAGCTGCTTTTCACTGCTGTGTTTATGCCGCTTTACACCCACTTGACACACTAACAGAGAGATATCAATACATAAGTTTTAAGATTATTACTAGTCAGATATATTCTTGTGCGGTGAATAGGGCGTGTTGAGTCCAGTTCTCTGAGCAAGGAGTAGGTCTTGTCTATTACATATTGGTTTTATGGAACGGTATCTGAGCTCATTTGAAACCCTTGTTTTATGTATCACCCCACCTCACCTTTCCCGTTAAGCAGCCATAGTGTGTTTTCTGCATGTGTGACTCTGTTCTGTTTTGTAATTCAGTTCAAGTGTAACGGTTTTTACATTCCCTCTATCAGTGATACCTTATGAGAAGTGTCCTTTTCTGTGTGACTTATTTCACTTAGAGTCGTTGTACCTAAATCCAGTCATCATGCTGCTACTAGCCTTATGACATTGATTTCACGGCTGAGTGATATTCCATTGTACATAAGGACCACAACTTCTTTATCCATTTTTCTCTTTCCTGGGATATTGAAGGTGGAATGAAGTGGAGGTCCTTGTCAACAGAGCAGCCCTAAACTTTGGGGTGCTTGTGTCTTGCTGATTTTTCATTTTCCCAATTTATACCCCCATGAGTGGAAGTGCCCTATGCTCTCTAAGCTTTGCTTTTTAGACGTTTCAGGACTCACCGTACACTTCTCCAGAGTGGCTGTTGACAATTTACATCCCGCCCATCAGTGTAGCAAGGCTCCCATTTCTCCATGGCCTGTCCTGCATTTCTGGTTTTGACACTTTTTTCAGCATGGCCCTTTTAACCGATGGGAAGCGAGACTTCTTTGTAGCGCTGATTTGCCTTTCCAGGTTGCTTGGTTGGCCAAAAAGGGCGTATGCGTTTTTTCCTGAATATATTCAGGAAAAAACGCATACGCCCTTTTTGGCCAAGGGCATCATTGTCAACGTTTTGCCGCTTTTCATGTGCTTTAAAGGCGATTCGAATCTACCTCCTGAAATCTGTTTCCTGCAATTCTGCCTTGATTTCAAATCCTCTTCTTTGCCTTCCCTCAATATATTTGTGGATGAGAGTTATCATTTATAACTCTGCAGGTTTGTGAATTGCAGTGCCCTGAACCTCCATTTTACAACTCGCTTTTTAGGGAGCTGGCCGCAAAAGCGCAGGATGGCTTCAGGCCCTGTTCTGGTTCCGGGGGGCAGGCTGAGCCTGTGGTTAATTCTTCTTCCTGATGGGAAAATAGAGTGACCTGTGCCTGTCCCAACACCAAGAGCTAGTCTTTCATTGGTTCCACGTCTTCCCGTTCATCCTCAGGACAAATTGCAACCTGTACGGAACAGGAGGTTAAAGGTGCTGATGCTCCAAGGAGGGAGATTGCTAGTAAAGTGGCTGGAATGGCGAACCGGGGCACAAGCAGATGAGAAATGAGATGCGTTTTAGAAACCTTTCCCCATCACACGGTGTACCATCTTCTGGGTATCTCATGCATGTTTTCGATGTAGGAAGATGCCCTTGAACCTGGAGATTTGGGACCCATGCGATGGGTACCACGCAGTATTACTTTAAAGGGTCTGCGTTTGCTCACCCAACCTCACCAAACCTCTCAGCCGCAACAGTGTCCACCCTTATGTCTCATCCAGCTGTGGGTCTAGATATGGTCAATCCAGGTTGCATCACAGCCCCTGAACGCATTGTGTAGGAATTTCTCTCTCTTTCACTGTCTTTGTTTCATGGGTTTTTCAAAGTAATTTATTTTTATAATGGGGTTTAGCTGCTTTTCACTGCTGTGTTTATGCCGCTTTTTACCCACTTGACACACTAACAGAGAGATATCAATACATAGGTTTTAAGATTATTACTAGTCAGATATATTCTTGTGCGGTGAATAGGGCGTGTTGAGTCCAGTTCTCTGAGCAAGGAGTAGGTCTTGTCTATTACATATTGGGTTTATGGAACGGTATCTGAGCTAATTTGAAACCCTTGTTTTATGTATCACCCCACCTCACCTTTCCCGTTAAGCAGCCATAGTGTGTTTTCTGCATGTGTGACTCTGTTCTGTTTTGTAATTCAGTTCAAGTGTAACGGTTTTTACATTCCCTCTATAAGTGATACCTTATGAGA
Source organism: Balaenoptera borealis (assembly GCF_965194805.1). Taxonomy (NCBI): domain Eukaryota; kingdom Metazoa; phylum Chordata; class Mammalia; order Artiodactyla; family Balaenopteridae; genus Balaenoptera; species Balaenoptera borealis. Next base: position 436,646 of record NW_028123694.1, read on the forward strand.
AGTCTCCTTTGCTGTGTGACTTATTTCACTTAGAGTTGTCGTACCTAAATCCACTCATCATGCTGCTACTAGCCTTATGACATTGATTTCACGGCTGAGTGATATTCCATTGTACATAAGGACCACAACTTCTTTATCCATTTTTCTCTTTCCTGGGATATTGAAGGTGGAATGAAGTGGAGGTCCTTGTCAACAGAGCAGCCCTAAACTTTGGGGTGCTTGTGTCTTGCTGATTTTTCATTTTCCCAATTTATACCCCCATGAGTGGAAGTGCCCTATGCTCTCTAAGCTTTGCTTTTTAGACGTTTCAGGACTCACCGTACACTTCTCCAGAGTGGCTGTTGACAATTTACATCCCGCCCATCAGTGTAGCAAGGCTCCCATTTCTCCATGGCCTGTCCTGCATTTCTGGTTTTGACACTTTTTTCAGCATGGCCCTTTTGACCGATGGGAAGCGAGACATCTTTGTAGCGCTGATTTGCCTTTCCAGGTTGCTTGGTTGGCCAAAAAGGGCGTATGCGTTTCTTCCTGAATATATTCAGGAAAAAACGCATACGCCCTTTTTGGCCAAGGGCATCATTGTCAACGTTTTGCCGCTTTTCATGTGCTTTAAAGGCGATTCGAATCTACCTCCTGAAATCTGTTTCCTGCAATTCTGCCTTGATTTCAAATCCTCTTCTTTGCCTTCCCTCAATATATTTGTGGGTGAGAGTTATCATTTATAACTCTGCAGGTTTGTGAATTGCAGTGCCCTGAACCTCCATTTTACAACTCGCTTTTTAGGGAGCTGGCCGCAAAAGCGCAGGATGGCTTCAGGCCCTGTTCTGGTTCCGGGGGGTAGGCTGAGCCTGTGGTTAATTCTTCTTCCTGATGGGAAAATAGAGTGACCTGTGCCTGTCCCAACACCAAGAGCTAGTCTTTCATTGGTTCCACGTCTTCCCGTTCATCCTCAGTACAAATTGCAACCTGTACGGAACAGGAGGTTAAAGGTGCTGATGCTCCAAGGAGGGAGATTGCTAGTAAAGTGGCTGGAATGGCGAACCCGGGCACAAGCAAATGAGAAATGAGGTGCGTTTTAGAAACCTTTCCCCATCACACGGTGTACCATCTTCTGGGTTTCTCATGCATGTTTTCGATGTAGGAAGATGCCCTTGAACCTGGAGATTTGTAACCCATGCGATGGGTACCATGCAGTATTACTTTAAAGGGTCTGCGTTTGCTCACCAAACCTCACCAAACCTCTCAGCCCCAAGAGTGTCCACCCTTATGTCTCATCCAGCTGTGGGTCTAGATATGGTCAATCCAGGTTGCATCACAGCCCCTGAACGCATTGTGTAAGAATTTCGCTCTCTTTCACTGTCTTTGTTTCACGGGTTTTTCAAAGTAATTTATTTTTATAATGGGGTTTAGCTGCTTTTCACTGCTGTGTTTATGCCGCTTTACACCCACTTGACACACTAACAGAGAGATATCAATACATAGGTTTTAAGATTATTACTAGTCAGATATATTCTTGTGCGGTGAATAGGGCGTGTTGAGTCCAGTTCTCTGAGCAAGGAGTAGGTCTTGTCTATTACATATTGGGTTTATGGAACGGTATCTGAGCTAATTTGAAACCTTTGTTTTATGTATCACCCCACCTCACCTTTCCCGTTAAGCAGCCATAGTGTGTTTTCTGCATGTGTGACTCTGTTCTGATTTCTGATTCAGTTCAAGTGTAACGGTTTTTACATTCCCTCTATAAGTGATACCTTATGAGAAGTGTCCTTTTCTGTGTGACTTATTTCACTTAGAATCGTCGTACCTAAATCCACTCATCATGCTGCTACTAGCCTTATCACATTGATTTCATGGCTGAGTGATATTCCATTGTACATAAGGACCACAACTTCTTTATCCATTTTTCTCTTTCCTGGGATATTGAAGGTGGAATGAAGTGGAGGTCCTTGTCAACAGAGCAGCCCTTAACTTTGGGGTGCTTGTGTCTTGCTGATTTTTCATTTTCCCAATTTATACCCCCATGAGTGGAAGTGCCCTATGCTCTCTAAGCTGTGTTTTTTAGATGTTTCAGGACACACCGTACACTTCTGCAGAGTGGCTGTTGGCAATTTACATCCCGCCCATCAGTATAGGAAGGCTCCCATTTCTCCATGGCCTGTCCTGCATTTCTGGTTTTGACATTTTTTTCAGCATGGCCCTTTTGACCGATGGGAAGCGAGACTTGTTTGTAGTGCTGATTTGCCTTTCCAGGTTGCTTGGTTGGCCAAAAAGGGCGTATGCGTTTTTTCCTGAATATATTCAGGAAAAAACGCATACGCCCTTTTTGGCCAAGGGCATCATTGTCAACGATTTTCTGCTTTTCATGTGATTTAAAGGCGATTCGAATCTACCTCCTGAAATCTGTTTCCTGCAATTCTGCCTTGATTTCAAATCCTCTTCTTTGCCTTCCCTCAATATATTTGTGGACGAGAGTTATCATTTATAACTCTGCAGGTTTGTGAATTGCAGTGCCCTGAACCTCCATTTTACAACTCGCTTTTTAGGGAGCTGGCCGCAAAAGCGCAGGATGGCTTCAGGCCCGGTTCTGGTCCCGGGGGGCAGGCTGATCCTGTGGTTAATTCTTCTTCCTGATGGGAAAATAGAGTGACCTGTGCCTGTCCCAACACCAAGAGCTAGTCTCTCGTTGGTTCCACGTCTTCCCGTTCATCCTCAGGACAAATTGCAACCTGTACGGAACAGGAGGTTAAAGGTGCTGATGCTCCAAGGAGGGAGATTGCTAGTAAAGTGGCTGGAATGGCGAACCCGGGCACAAGCAGATGAGAAATGAGGTGCGTTTTAGAAACCTTTCCCCATCACACGGTGTACCATCTTCTGGGTATCTCATGCATGTTTTCGATGTAGGAAGATGCCCTTGAACCTGGAGATTTGGGACCCATGCGATGGGTACCACGCAGTATTACTTTAAAGGGTCTGCGTTTGCTCACCCAACCTCACCAAACTTCTCAGCCGCAACAGTGTCCACCCTTATGTCTCATCCAGCTGTGGGTCTAGATATGGTCAATCCAGGTTGCATCACAGCCCCTGAACGCATTGTGTAAGAATTTCTCTCTCTTTCACTGTCTTTGTTTCATGGGTTTTTCAAAGTAATTTATTTTTATAATGGGGTTTAGCTGCTTTTCACTGCTGTGTTTATGCCGCTTTTTACCCACTTGACACACTAACAGAGAGATATCAATACATAGGTTTTAAGATTATTACTAGTCAGATATATTCTTGTGCGGTGAATAGGGCGTGTTGAGTCCAGTTCTCTGAGCAAGGAGTAGGTCTTGTCTATTACATATTGGTTTTATGGAACGGTATCTGAGCTAATTTGAAACCCTTGTTTTATGTATCACCCCACCTCACCTTTCCCGTTAAGCAGCCATAGTGTGTTTTCTGCATGTGTGACTCTGTTCTGTTTTGTAATTCAGTTCAAGTGTAACGGTTTTTACATTCCCTCTATCAGTGATACCTTATGAGAAGTGCCCTTTTCTGTGTGACTTATTTCACTTAGAGTCGTCGTACCTAAATCCACTCTTCATGCTGGTACTAGCCTTATGACATTGATTTCACGGCTGAGTGATATTCCATTGTACATAAGGACCACAACTTCTTTATCCATTTTTCTCTTTCCTGGGATATTGAAGGTGGAATGAAGTGGAGGTCCTTGTCAACAGAGCAGCCCTAAACTTTGGGGTGCTTGTGTCTTGCTGATTTTTCATTTTCCCAATTTATAACCCCATGAGTGGAAGTGCCCTATGCTCTCTAAGCTTTGCTTTTTAGACGTTTCAGGACTCACCGTACACTTCTCCAGAGTGGCTGTTGACAATTTACATCCCGCCCATCAGTGTAGCAAGGCTCCCATTTCTCCATGGCCTGTCCTGCATTTCTGGTTTTGACACTTTTTTCAGCATGGCCCTTTTGACCAATGGGAAGCGAGACATCTTTGTAGCGCTGATTTGCCTTTCCAGGTTGCTTGGTTGGCCAAAAAGGGCGTATGCGTTTTTTCCTGAATATATTCAGGAAAAAACGCATACGCCCTTTTTGGCCAAGGGCATCATTGTCAACGTTTTGCCGCTTTTCATGTGCTTTAAAGGCGATTCGAATCTACCTCCTGAAATCTGTTTCCTGCAATTCTGCCTTGATTTCAAATCCTCTTCTTTGCCTTCCCTCAATATATTTGTGGATGAGAGTTATCATTTATAACTCTGCAGGTTTGTGAATTGCAGTGCCCTGAACCTCCATTTTACAACTCGCTTTTTAGGGAGCTGGCCGCAAAAGCGCAGGATGGCTTCAGGCCCTGTTCTGGTTCCGGGGGGCAGGCTGAGGCTGTGGTTAATTCTTCTTCCTGATGGGAAAATAGAGTGACCTGTGCCTGTCCCAACACCAAGAGCTAGTCTTTCATTGGTTCCACGTCTTCCCGTTCATCCTCAGTACAAATTGCAACCTGTACGGAACAGGAGGTTAAAGGTGCTGATGCTCCAAGGAGGGAGATTGCTAGTAAAGTGGCTGGAATGGCGAACCTGGGCACAAGCAGATGAGAAATGAGGTGCGTTTTAGAAACCTTTCCCCATCACACAGTGTACCATCTTCTGGGTATCTCATGCATGTTTTCGATGTAGGAAGATGCCCTTGAACCTGGAGATTTGGGACCCATGCGATGGGTACCACGCAGTATTACTTTAAAGGGTCTGCGTTTGCTCACCCAACCTCACCAAACCTCTCAGCCGCAACAGTGTCCACCCTTAGGTCTCATCCAGCTGTGGGTCTAGATATGGTCAATCCAGGTTGCATCACAGCCCCTGAACGCATTGTGTAAGAATTTCTCTCTCTTTCACTGTCTTTGTTTCATGGGTTTTTCAAAGTAATTTATTTTTATAATGGGGTTTAGCTGCTTTTCACTGCTGTGTTTATGCCGCTTTTTACCCACTTGACACACTAACAGAGAGATATCAATACATAGGTTTTAAGATTATTACTAGTCAGATATATTCTTGTGCGGTGAATAGGGCGTGTTGAGTCCAGTTCTCTGAGCAAGGAGTAGGTCTTGTCTATTACATATTGGGTTTATGGAACGGTATCTGAGCTAATTTGAAACCCTTGTTTTATGTATCACCCCACCTCACCTTTCCCGTTAAGCAGCCATAGTGTGTTTTCTGCATGTGTGACTCTGTTCTGTTTTGTAATTCAGTTCAAGTGTAACGGTTTTTACATTCCCTCTATAAGTGATACCTTATGAGAAGTGTCCTTTGCTGTGTGACTTATTTCACTTAGAGTCGTCGTACCTAAATCCACTCATCATGCTGCTACTAGCCTTATGACATTGATTTCACGGCTGAGTGATATTCCATTGTACATAAGGACCACAACTTCTTTATCCATTTTTCTCTTTCCTGGGATATTGAAGGTGGAATGAAGTGGAGGTCCTTGTCAACAGAGCAGCCCTAAACTTTGGGGTGCTTGTGTCTTGCTGATTTTTCCTTTTCCCAATTTATACCCCCATGAGTGGAAGTGCCCTATGCTCTCTAAGCTTTGCTTTTTAGACGTTTCAGGACTCACCGTACACTTCTCCAGAGTGGCTGTTGACAATTTACATCCCGCCCATCAGTGTAGCAAGGCTCCCATTTCTCCATGGCCTGTCCTGCATTTCTGGTTTTGACACTTTTTTCAGCATGGCCCTTTTGACCAATGGGAAGCGAGACATCTTTGTAGCGCTGATTTGCCTTTCTAGGTTGCTTGGTTGGCCAAAAAGGGCGTATGCGTTTTTTCCTGAATATATTCAGGAAAAAACGCATACGCCCTTTTTGGCCAAGGGCATCATTGTCAACGTTTTGCCGCTTTTCATGTGCTTTAAAGGCGATTCGAATCTACCTCCTGAAATCTGTTTCCTGCAATTCTGCCTTGATTTCAAATCCTCTTCTTTGCCTTCCCTCAATATATTTGTGGATGAGAGTTATCATTTATAACTCTGCAGGTTTGTGAATTGCAGTGCCCTGAACCTCCATTTTACAACTCGCTTTTTAGGGAGCTGGCCGCAAAAGCGCAGGATGGCTTCAGGCCCTGTTCTGGTTCCGGGGGGCATGCTGAGCCTGTGGTTAATTCTTCTTCCTGATGGGAAAATAGAGTGACCTGTGCCTGTCCCAACACCAAGAGCTAGTCTTTCATTGGTTCCACGTCTTCCCGTTCATCCTCAGTACAAATTGCAACCTGTACGGAACAGGAGGTTAAAGGTGCTGATGCTCCAAGGAGGGAGATTGCTAGTAAAGTGGCTGGAATGGCGAACCCGGGCACAAGCAAATGAGAAATGAGGTGCGTTTTAGAAACCTTTCCCCATCACACGGTGTACCATCTTCTGGGTATCTCATGCATGTTTTCGATGTAGGAAGATGCCCTTGAACCTGGAGATTTGGGACCCATGCGATGGGTACCACGCAGTATTACTTTAAAGGGTCTGCGTTTGCTCACCCAACCTCACCAAACCTCTCAGCCGCAACAGTGTCCACCCTTAGGTCTCATCCAGCTGTGGGTCTAGATATGGTCAAACCAGGTTGCATCACAGCCCCTGAACGCATTGTGTAAGAATTTCGCTCTCTTTCACTGTCTTTGTTTCATGGGTTTTTCAAAGTAATTTATTTTTATAATGGGGTTTAGCTGCTTTTCACTGCTGTGTTTATGCCGCTTTTTACCCACTTGACACACTAACAGAGAGATATCAATACATAGGTTTTAAGATTATTACTAGTCAGATATATTCTTGTGCGGTGAATAGGGCGTGTTGAGTCCAGTTCTCTGAGCAAGGAGTAGGTCTTGTCTATTACATATTGGGTTTATGGAACGGTATCTGAGCTAATTTGAAACCCTTGTTTTATGTATCACCCCACCTCACCTTTCCCGTTAAGCAGCCATAGTGTGTTTTCTGCATGTGTGACTCTGTTCTGTTTTGTAATTCAGTTCAAGTGTAACGGTTTTTACATTCCCTCTATAAGTGATACCTTATGAGAAGTCTCCTTTGCTGTGTGACTTATTTCACTTAGAGTTGTCGTACCTAAATCCACTCATCATGCTGCTACTAGCCTTATGACATTGATTTCACGGCTGAGTGATATTCCATTGTACATAAGGACCACAACTTCTTTATCCATTTTTCTCTTTCCTGGGATATTGAAGGTGGAATGAAGTGGAGGTCCTTGTCAACAGAGCAGCCCTAAACTTTGGGGTGCTTGTGTCTTGCTGATTTTTAATTTTCCCAATTTATACCCCCATGAGTGGAAGTGCCCTATGCTCTCTAAGCTTTGCTTTTTAGACGTTTCAGGACTCACCGTACACTTCTCCAGAGTGGCTGTTGGCAATTTACATCCCGCCCATCAGTGTAGCAAGGCTCCCATTTCTCCATGGCCTGTCCTGCATTTCTGGTTTTGACACTTTTTTCAGCATGGCCCTTTTGACCGATGGGAAGCGAGACATCTTTGTAGCGCTGATTTGCCTTTCCAGGTTGCTTGGTTGGCCAAAAAGGGCGTATGCGTTTCTTCCTGAATATATTCAGGAAAAAACGCATACGCCCTTTTTGGCCAAGGGCATCATTGTCAACGTTTTGCCGCTTTTCATGTGCTTTAAAGGCGATTCGAATCTACCTCCTGAAATCTGTTTCCTGCAATTCTGCCTTGATTTCAAATCCTCTTCTTTGCCTTCCCTCAATATATTTGTGGGTGAGAGTTATCATTTATAACTCTGCAGGTTTGTGAATTGCAGTGCCCTGAACCTCCATTTTACAACTCGCTTTTTAGGGAGCTGGCCGCAAAAGCGCAGGATGGCTTCAGGCCCTGTTCTGGTTCCGGGGGGTAGGCTGAGCCTGTGGTTAATTCTTCTTCCTGATGGGAAAATAGAGTGACCTGTGCCTGTCCCAACACCAAGAGCTAGTCTTTCATTGGTTCCACGTCTTCCCGTTCATCCTCAGTACAAATTGCAACCTGTACGGAACAGGAGGTTAAAGGTGCTGATGCTCCAAGGAGGGAGATTGCTAGTAAAGTGGCTGGAATGGCGAACCCGGGCACAAGCAAATGAGAAATGAGGTGCGTTTTAGAAACCTTTCCCCATCACACGGTGTACCATCTTCTGGGTTTCTCATGCATGTTTTCGATGTAGGAAGATGCCCTTGAACCTGGAGATTTGTAACCCATGCGATGGGTACCATGCAGTATTACTTTAAAGGGTCTGCGTTTGCTCACCAAACCTCACCAAACCTCTCAGCCCCAAGAGTGTCCACCCTTATGTCTCATCCAGCTGTGGGTCTAGATATGGTCAATCCAGGTTGCATCACAGCCCCTGAACGCATTGTGTAAGAATTTCGCTCTCTTTCACTGTCTTTGTTTCACGGGTTTTTCAAAGTAATTTATTTTTATAATGGGGTTTAGCTGCTTTTCACTGCTGTGTTTATGCCGCTTTACACCCACTTGACACACTAACAGAGAGATATCAATACATAGGTTTTAAGATTATTACTAGTCAGATATATTCTTGTGCGGTGAATAGGGCGTGTTGAGTCCAGTTCTCTGAGCAAGGAGTAGGTCTTGTCTATTACATATTGGGTTTATGGAACGGTATCTGAGCTAATTTGAAACCTTTGTTTTATGTATCACCCCACCTCACCTTTCCCGTTAAGCAGCCATAGTGTGTTTTCTGCATGTGTGACTCTGTTCTGATTTCTGATTCAGTTCAAGTGTAACGGTTTTTACATTCCCTCTATAAGTGATACCTTATGAGAAGTGTCCTTTTCTGTGTGACTTATTTCACTTAGAATCGTCGTACCTAAATCCACTCATCATGCTGCTACTAGCCTTATGACATTGATTTCATGGCTGAGTGATATTCCATTGTACATAAGGACCACAACTTCTTTATCCATTTTTCTCTTTCCTGGGATATTGAAGGTGGAATGAAGTGGAGGTCCTTGTCAACAGAGCAGCCCTTAACTTTGGGGTGCTTGTGTCTTGCTGATTTTTCATTTTCCCAATTTATACCCCCATGAGTGGAAGTGCCCTATGCTCTCTAAGCTGTGTTTTTTAGATGTTTCAGGACACACCGTACACTTCTGCAGAGTGGCTGTTGGCAATTTACATCCCGCCCATCAGTATAGGAAGGCTCCCATTTCTCCATGGCCTGTCCTGCATTTCTGGTTTTGACATTTTTTTCAGCATGGCCCTTTTGACCGATGGGAAGCGAGACTTGTTTGTAGTGCTGATTTGCCTTTCCAGGTTGCTTGGTTGGCCAAAAAGGGCGTATGCGTTTTTTCCTGAATATATTCAGGAAAAAACGCATACGCCCTTTTTGGCCAAGGGCATCATTGTCAACGATTTTCTGCTTTTCATGTGATTTAAAGGCGATTCGAATCTACCTCCTGAAATCTGTTTCCTGCAATTCTGCCTTGATTTCAAATCCTCTTCTTTGCCTTCCCTCAATATATTTGTGGACGAGAGTTATCATTTATAACTCTGCAGGTTTGTGAATTGCAGTGCCCTGAACCTCCATTTTACAACTCGCTTTTTAGGGAGCTGGCCGCAAAAGCGCAGGATGGCTTCAGGCCCGGTTCTGGTCCCGGGGGGCAGGCTGATCCTGTGGTTAATTCTTCTTCCTGATGGGAAAATAGAGTGACCTGTGCCTGTCCCAACACCAAGAGCTAGTCTCTCGTTGGTTCCACGTCTTCCCGTTCATCCTCAGGACAAATTGCAACCTGTACGGAACAGGAGGTTAAAGGTGCTGATGCTCCAAGGAGGGAGATTGCTAGTAAAGTGGCTGGAATGGCGAACCCGGGCACAAGCAGATGAGAAATGAGGTGCGTTTTAGAAACCTTTCCCCATCACACGGTGTACCATCTTCTGGGTATCTCATGCATGTTTTCGATGTAGGAAGATGCCCTTGAACCTGGAGATTTGGGACCCATGCGATGGGTACCACGCAGTATTACTTTAAAGGGTCTGCGTTTGCTCACCCAACCTCACCAAACTTCTCAGCCGCAACAGTGTCCACCCTTATGTCTCATCCAGCTGTGGGTCTAGATATGGTCAATCCAGGTTGCATCACAGCCCCTGAACGCATTGTGTAAGAATTTCTCTCTCTTTCACTGTCTTTGTTTCATGGGTTTTTCAAAGTAATTTATTTTTATAATGGGGTTTAGCTGCTTTTCACTGCTGTGTTTATGCCGCTTTTTACCCACTTGACACACTAACAGAGAGATATCAATACATAGGTTTTAAGATTATTACTAGTCAGATATATTCTTGTGCGGTGAATAGGGCGTGTTGAGTCCAGTTCTCTGAGCAAGGAGTAGGTCTTGTCTATTACATATTGGTTTTATGGAACGGTATCTGAGCTAATTTGAAACCCTTGTTTTATGTATCACCCCACCTCACCTTTCCCGTTAAGCAGCCATAGTGTGTTTTCTGCATGTGTGACTCTGTTCTGTTTTGTAATTCAGTTCAAGTGTAACGGTTTTTACATTCCCTCTATCAGTGATACCTTATGAGAAGTGCCCTTTTCTGTGTGACTTATTTCACTTAGAGTCGTCGTACCTAAATCCACTCTTCATGCTGGTACTAGCCTTATGACATTGATTTCACGGCTGAGTGATATTCCATTGTACATAAGGACCACAACTTCTTTATCCATTTTTCTCTTTCCTGGGATATTGAAGGTGGAATGAAGTGGAGGTCCTTGTCAACAGAGCAGCCCTAAACTTTGGGGTGCTTGTGTCTTGCTGATTTTTCATTTTCCCAATTTATAACCCCATGAGTGGAAGTGCCCTATGCTCTCTAAGCTTTGCTTTTTAGACGTTTCAGGACTCACCGTACACTTCTCCAGAGTGGCTGTTGACAATTTACATCCCGCCCATCAGTGTAGCAAGGCTCCCATTTCTCCATGGCCTGTCCTGCATTTCTGGTTTTGACACTTTTTTCAGCATGGCCCTTTTGACCAATGGGAAGCGAGACATCTTTGTAGCGCTGATTTGCCTTTCCAGGTTGCTTGGTTGGCCAAAAAGGGCGTATGCGTTTTTTCCTGAATATATTCAGGAAAAAACGCATACGCCCTTTTTGGCCAAGGGCATCATTGTCAACGTTTTGCCGCTTTTCATGTGCTTTAAAGGCGATTCGAATCTACCTCCTGAAATCTGTTTCCTGCAATTCTGCCTTGATTTCAAATCCTCTTCTTTGCCTTCCCTCAATATATTTGTGGATGAGAGTTATCATTTATAACTCTGCAGGTTTGTGAATTGCAGTGCCCTGAACCTCCATTTTACAACTCGCTTTTTAGGGAGCTGGCCGCAAAAGCGCAGGATGGCTTCAGGCCCTGTTCTGGTTCCGGGGGGCAGGCTGAGGCTGTGGTTAATTCTTCTTCCTGATGGGAAAATAGAGTGACCTGTGCCTGTCCCAACACCAAGAGCTAGTCTTTCATTGGTTCCACGTCTTCCCGTTCATCCTCAGTACAAATTGCAACCTGTACGGAACAGGAGGTTAAAGGTGCTGATGCTCCAAGGAGGGAGATTGCTAGTAAAGTGGCTGGAATGGCGAACCTGGGCACAAGCAGATGAGAAATGAGGTGCGTTTTAGAAACCTTTCCCCATCACACAGTGTACCATCTTCTGGGTATCTCATGCATGTTTTCGATGTAGGAAGATGCCCTTGAACCTGGAGATTTGGGACCCATGCGATGGGTACCACGCAGTATTACTTTAAAGGGTCTGCGTTTGCTCACCCAACCTCACCAAACCTCTCAGCCGCAACAGTGTCCACCCTTAGGTCTCATCCAGCTGTGGGTCTAGATATGGTCAATCCAGGTTGCATCACAGCCCCTGAACGCATTGTGTAAGAATTTCTCTCTCTTTCACTGTCTTTGTTTCATGGGTTTTTCAAAGTAATTTATTTTTATAATGGGGTTTAGCTGCTTTTCACTGCTGTGTTTATGCCGCTTTTTACCCACTTGACACACTAACAGAGAGATATCAATACATAGGTTTTAAGATTATTACTAGTCAGATATATTCTTGTGCGGTGAATAGGGCGTGTTGAGTCCAGTTCTCTGAGCAAGGAGTAGGTCTTGTCTATTACATATTGGGTTTATGGAACGGTATCTGAGCTAATTTGAAACCCTTGTTTTATGTATCACCCCACCTCACCTTTCCCGTTAAGCAGCCATAGTGTGTTTTCTGCATGTGTGACTCTGTTCTGTTTTGTAATTCAGTTCAAGTGTAACGGTTTTTACATTCCCTCTATAAGTGATACCTTATGAGAAGTGTCCTTTGCTGTGTGACTTATTTCACTTAGAGTCGTCGTACCTAAATCCACTCATCATGCTGCTACTAGCCTTATGACATTGATTTCACGGCTGAGTGATATTCCATTGTACATAAGGACCACAACTTCTTTATCCATTTTTCTCTTTCCTGGGATATTGAAGGTGGAATGAAGTGGAGGTCCTTGTCAACAGAGCAGCCCTAAACTTTGGGGTGCTTGTGTCTTGCTGATTTTTCCTTTTCCCAATTTATACCCCCATGAGTGGAAGTGCCCTATGCTCTCTAAGCTTTGCTTTTTAGACGTTTCAGGACTCACCGTACACTTCTCCAGAGTGGCTGTTGACAATTTACATCCCGCCCATCAGTGTAGCAAGGCTCCCATTTCTCCATGGCCTGTCCTGCATTTCTGGTTTTGACACTTTTTTCAGCATGGCCCTTTTGACCAATGGGAAGCGAGACATCTTTGTAGCGCTGATTTGCCTTTCTAGGTTGCTTGGTTGGCCAAAAAGGGCGTATGCGTTTTTTCCTGAATATATTCAGGAAAAAACGCATACGCCCTTTTTGGCCAAGGGCATCATTGTCAACGTTTTGCCGCTTTTCATGTGCTTTAAAGGCGATTCGAATCTACCTCCTGAAATCTGTTTCCTGCAATTCTGCCTTGATTTCAAATCCTCTTCTTTGCCTTCCCTCAATATATTTGTGGATGAGAGTTATCATTTATAACTCTGCAGGTTTGTGAATTGCAGTGCCCTGAACCTCCATTTTACAACTCGCTTTTTAGGGAGCTGGCCGCAAAAGCGCAGGATGGCTTCAGGCCCTGTTCTGGTTCCGGGGGGCATGCTGAGCCTGTGGTTAATTCTTCTTCCTGATGGGAAAATAGAGTGACCTGTGCCTGTCCCAACACCAAGAGCTAGTCTTTCATTGGTTCCACGTCTTCCCGTTCATCCTCAGTACAAATTGCAACCTGTACGGAACAGGAGGTTAAAGGTGCTGATGCTCCAAGGAGGGAGATTGCTAGTAAAGTGGCTGGAATGGCGAACCCGGGCACAAGCAAATGAGAAATGAGGTGCGTTTTAGAAACCTTTCCCCATCACACGGTGTACCATCTTCTGGGTATCTCATGCATGTTTTCGATGTAGGAAGATGCCCTTGAACCTGGAGATTTGGGACCCATGCGATGGGTACCACGCAGTATTACTTTAAAGGGTCTGCGTTTGCTCACCCAACCTCACCAAACCTCTCAGCCGCAACAGTGTCCACCCTTAGGTCTCATCCAGCTGTGGGTCTAGATATGGTCAAACCAGGTTGCATCACAGCCCCTGAACGCATTGTGTAAGAATTTCGCTCTCTTTCACTGTCTTTGTTTCATGGGTTTTTCAAAGTAATTTATTTTTATAATGGGGTTTAGCTGCTTTTCACTGCTGTGTTTATGCCGCTTTTTACCCACTTGACACACTAACAGAGAGATATCAATACATAGGTTTTAAGATTATTACTAGTCAGATATATTCTTGTGCGGTGAATAGGGCGTGTTGAGTCCAGTTCTCTGAGCAAGGAGTAGGTCTTGTCTATTACATATTGGGTTTATGGAACGGTATCTGAGCTAATTTGAAACCCTTGTTTTATGTATCACCCCACCTCACCTTTCCCGTTAAGCAGCCATAGTGTGTTTTCTGCATGTGTGACTCTGTTCTGTTTTGTAATTCAGTTCAAGTGTAACGGTTTTTACATTCCCTCTATAAGTGATACCTTATGAGAAGTCTCCTTTGCTGTGTGACTTATTTCACTTAGAGTTGTCGTACCTAAATCCACTCATCATGCTGCTACTAGCCTTATGACATTGATTTCACGGCTGAGTGATATTCCATTGTACATAAGGACCACAACTTCTTTATCCATTTTTCTCTTTCCTGGGATATTGAAGGTGGAATGAAGTGGAGGTCCTTGTCAACAGAGCAGCCCTAAACTTTGGGGTGCTTGTGTCTTGCTGATTTTTCATTTTCCCAATTTATACCCCCATGAGTGGAAGTGCCCTATGCTCTCTAAGCTTTGCTTTTTAGACGTTTCAGGACTCACCGTACACTTCTCCAGAGTGGCTGTTGACAATTTACATCCCGCCCATCAGTGTAGCAAGGCTCCCATTTCTCCATGGCCTGTCCTGCATTTCTGGTTTTGACACTTTTTTCAGCATGGCCCTTTTGACCGATGGGAAGCGAGACATCTTTGTAGCGCTGATTTGCCTTTCCAGGTTGCTTGGTTGGCCAAAAAGGGCGTATGCGTTTCTTCCTGAATATATTCAGGAAAAAACGCATACGCCCTTTTTGGCCAAGGGCATCATTGTCAACGTTTTGCCGCTTTTCATGTGCTTTAAAGGCGATTCGAATCTACCTCCTGAAATCTGTTTCCTGCAATTCTGCCTTGATTTCAAATCCTCTTCTTTGCCTTCCCTCAATATATTTGTGGGTGAGAGTTATCATTTATAACTCTGCAGGTTTGTGAATTGCAGTGCCCTGAACCTCCATTTTACAACTCGCTTTTTAGGGAGCTGGCCGCAAAAGCGCAGGATGGCTTCAGGCCCTGTTCTGGTTCCGGGGGGCAGGCTGAGCCTGTGGTTAATTCTTCTTCCTGATGGGAAAATAGAGTGACCTGTGCCTGTCCCAACACCAAGAGCTAGTCTTTCATTGGTTCCACGTCTTCCCGTTCATCCTCAGTACAAATTGCAACCTGTACGGAACAGGAGGTTAAAGGTGCTGATGCTCCAAGGAGGGAGATTGCTAGTAAAGTGGCTGGAATGGCGAACCCGGGCACAAGCAAATGAGAAATGAGGTGCGTTTTAGAAACCTTTCCCCATCACACGGTGTACCATCTTCTGGGTTTCTCATGCATGTTTTCGATGTAGGAAGATGCCCTTGAACCTGGAGATTTGTAACCCATGCGATGGGTACCATGCAGTATTACTTTAAAGGGTCTGCGTTTGCTCACCAAACCTCACCAAACCTCTCAGCCCCAAGAGTGTCCACCCTTATGTCTCATCCAGCTGTGGGTCTAGATATGGTCAATCCAGGTTGCATCACAGCCCCTGAACGCATTGTGTAAGAATTTCGCTCTCTTTCACTGTCTTTGTTTCACGGGTTTTTCAAAGTAATTTATTTTTATAATGGGGTTTAGCTGCTTTTCACTGCTGTGTTTATGCCGCTTTACACCCACTTGACACACTAACAGAGAGATATCAATACATAGGTTTTAAGATTATTACTAGTCAGATATATTCTTGTGCGGTGAATAGGGCGTGTTGAGTCCAGTTCTCTGAGCAAGGAGTAGGTCTTGTCTATTACATATTGGGTTTATGGAACGGTATCTGAGCTAATTTGAAACCTTTGTTTTATGTATCACCCCACCTCACCTTTCCCGTTAAGCAGCCATAGTGTGTTTTCTGCATGTGTGACTCTGTTCTGATTTCTGATTCAGTTCAAGTGTAACGGTTTTTACATTCCCTCTATAAGTGATACCTTATGAGAAGTGTCCTTTTCTGTGTGACTTATTTCACTTAGAATCGTCGTACCTAAATCCACTCATCATGCTGCTACTAGCCTTATGACATTGATTTCATGGCTGAGTGATATTCCATTGTACATAAGGACCACAACTTCTTTATCCATTTTTCTCTTTCCTGGGATATTGAAGGTGGAATGAAGTGGAGGTCCTTGTCAACAGAGCAGCCCTAAACTTTGGGGTGCTTGTGTCTTGCTGATTTTTCATTTTCCCAATTTATACCCCCATGAGTGGAAGTGCCCTATGCTCTCTAAGCTGTGTTTTTTAGATGTTTCAGGACACACCGTACACTTCTGCAGAGTGGCTGTTGGCAATTTACATCCCGCCCATCAGTATAGGAAGGCTCCCATTTCTCCATGGCCTGTCCTGCATTTCTGGTTTTGACATTTTTTTCAGCATGGCCCTTTTGACCGATGGGAAGCGAGACTTGTTTGTAGTGCTGATTTGCCTTTCCAGGTTGCTTGGTTGGCCAAAAAGGGCGTATGCGTTTTTTCCTGAATATATTCAGGAAAAAACGCATACGCCCTTTTTGGCCAAGGGCATCATTGTCAACGATTTTCTGCTTTTCATGTGATTTAAAGGCGATTCGAATCTACCTCCTGAAATCTGTTTCCTGCAATTCTGCCTTGATTTCAAATCCTCTTCTTTGCCTTCCCTCAATATATTTGTGGACGAGAGTTATCATTTATAACTCTGCAGGTTTGTGAATTGCAGTGCCCTGAACCTCCATTTTACAACTCGCTTTTTAGGGAGCTGGCCGCAAAAGCGCAGGATGGCTTCAGGCCCTGTTCTGGTTCCGGGGGGCAGGCTGAGGCTGTGGTTAATTCTTCTTCCTGATGGGAAAATAGAGTGACCTGTGCCTGTCCCAACACCAAGAGCTAGTCTTTCATTGGTTCCACGTCTTCCCGTTCATCCTCAGTACAAATTGCAACCTGTACGGAACAGGAGGTTAAAGGTGCTGATGCTCCAAGGAGGGAGATTGCTAGTAAAGTGGCTGGAATGGCGAACCTGGGCACAAGCAGATGAGAAATGAGGTGCGTTTTAGAAACCTTTCCCCATCACACAGTGTACCATCTTCTGGGTATCTCATGCATGTTTTCGATGTAGGAAGATGCCCTTGAACCTGGAGATTTGGGACCCATGCGATGGGTACCACGCAGTATTACTTTAAAGGGTCTGCGTTTGCTCACCCAACCTCACCAAACCTCTCAGCCGCAACAGTGTCCACCCTTAGGTCTCATCCAGCTGTGGGTCTAGATATGGTCAATCCAGGTTGCATCACAGCCCCTGAACGCATTGTGTAAGAATTTCTCTCTCTTTCACTGTCTTTGTTTCATGGGTTTTTCAAAGTAATTTATTTTTATAATGGGGTTTAGCTGCTTTTCACTGCTGTGTTTATGCCGCTTTTTACCCACTTGACACACTAACAGAGAGATATCAATACATAGGTTTTAAGATTATTACTAGTCAGATATATTCTTGTGCGGTGAATAGGGCGTGTTGAGTCCAGTTCTCTGAGCAAGGAGTAGGTCTTGTCTATTACATATTGGGTTTATGGAACGGTATCTGAGCTAATTTGAAACCCTTGTTTTATGTATCACCCCACCTCACCTTTCCCGTTAAGCAGCCATAGTGTGTTTTCTGCATGTGTGACTCTGTTCTGTTTTGTAATTCAGTTCAAGTGTAACGGTTTTTACATTCCCTCTATAAGTGATACCTTATGAGAAGTGTCCTTTGCTGTGTGACTTATTTCACTTAGAGTCGTCGTACCTAAATCCACTCATCATGCTGCTACTAGCCTTATGACATTGATTTCACGGCTGAGTGATATTCCATTGTACATAAGGACCACAACTTCTTTATCCATTTTTCTCTTTCCTGGGATATTGAAGGTGGAATGAAGTGGAGGTCCTTGTCAACAGAGCAGCCCTAAACTTTGGGGTGCTTGTGTCTTGCTGATTTTTCCTTTTCCCAATTTATACCCCCATGAGTGGAAGTGCCCTATGCTCTCTAAGCTTTGCTTTTTAGACGTTTCAGGACTCACCGTACACTTCTCCAGAGTGGCTGTTGACAATTTACATCCCGCCCATCAGTGTAGCAAGGCTCCCATTTCTCCATGGCCTGTCCTGCATTTCTGGTTTTGACACTTTTTTCAGCATGGCCCTTTTGACCAATGGGAAGCGAGACATCTTTGTAGCGCTGATTTGCCTTTCTAGGTTGCTTGGTTGGCCAAAAAGGGCGTATGCGTTTTTTCCTGAATATATTCAGGAAAAAACGCATACGCCCTTTTTGGCCAAGGGCATCATTGTCAACGTTTTGCCGCTTTTCATGTGCTTTAAAGGCGATTCGAATCTACCTCCTGAAATCTGTTTCCTGCAATTCTGCCTTGATTTCAAATCCTCTTCTTTGCCTTCCCTCAATATATTTGTGGGTGAGAGTTATCATTTATAACTCTGCAGGTTTGTGAATTGCAGTGCCCTGAACCTCCATTTTACAACTCGCTTTTTAGGGAGCTGGCCGCAAAAGCGCAGGATGGCTTCAGCCCCTGTTCTGGTTCCGGGGGGCAGGCTGAGCCTGTGGTTAATTCTTCTTCCTGATGGGAAAATAGAGTGACCTGTGCCTGTCCCAACACCAAGAGCTAGTCTTTCATTGGTTCCACGTCTTCCCGTTCATCCTCAGTACAAATTGCAACCTGTACGGAACAGGAGGTTAAAGGTGCTGATGCTCCAAGGAGGGAGATTGCTAGTAAAGTGGCTGGAATGGCGAACCCGGGCACAAGCAAATGAGAAATGAGGTGCGTTTTAGAAACCTTTCCCCATCACACGGTGTACCATCTTCTGGGTATCTCATGCATGTTTTCGATGTAGGAAGATGCCCTTGAACCTGGAGATTTGGGACCCATGCGATGGGTACCACGCAGTATTACTTTAAAGGGTCTGCGTTTGCTCACCCAACCTCACCAAACCTCTCAGCCGCAACAGTGTCCACCCTTAGGTCTCATCCAGCTGTGGGTCTAGATATGGTCAAACCAGGTTGCATCACAGCCCCTGAACGCATTGTGTAAGAATTTCGCTCTCTTTCACTGTCTTTGTTTCATGGGTTTTTCAAAGTAATTTATTTTTATAATGGGGTTTAGCTGCTTTTCACTGCTGTGTTTATGCCGCTTTTTACCCACTTGACACACTAACAGAGAGATATCAATACATAGGTTTTAAGATTATTACTAGTCAGATATATTCTTGTGCGGTGAATAGGGCGTGTTGAGTCCAGTTCTCTGAGCAAGGAGTAGGTCTTGTCTATTACATATTGGGTTTATGGAACGGTATCTGAGCTAATTTGAAACCCTTGTTTTATGTATCACCCCACCTCACCTTTCCCGTTAAGCAGCCATAGTGTGTTTTCTGCATGTGTGACTCTGTTCTGTTTTGTAATTCAGTTCAAGTGTAACGGTTTTTACATTCCTTCTATAAGTGATACCTTATGAGAAGTGTCCTTTGCTGTGTGACTTATTTCACTTAGAGTTGTCGTACCTAAATCCACTCATCATGCTGCTACTAGCCTTATGACATTGATTTCACGGCTGAGTGATATTCCATTGTACATAAGGACCACAACTTCTTTATCCATTTTTCTCTTTCCTGGGATATTGAAGGTGGAATGAAGTGGAGGTCCTTGTCAACAGAGCAGCCCTAAACTTTGGGGTGCTTGTGTCTTGCTGATTTTTCCTTTTCCCAATTTATACCCCCATGAGTGGAAGTGCCCTATGCTCTCTAAGCTTTGCTTTTTAGACGTTTCAGGACTCACCGTACACTTCTCCAGAGTGGCTGTTGACAATTTACATCCCGCCCATCAGTGTAGCAAGGCTCCCATTTCTCCATGGCCTGTCCTGCATTTCTGGTTTTGACACTTTTTTCAGCATGGCCCTTTTGACCGATGGGAAGCGAGACATCTTTGTAGCGCTGATTTGCCTTTCCAGGTTGCTTGGTTGGCCAAAAAGGGCGTATGCGTTTTTTCCTGAATATATTCAGGAAAAAACGCATACGCCCTTTTTGGCCAAGGGCATCATTGTCAACGTTTTGCCGCTTTTCATGTGCTTTAAAGGCGATTCGAATCTACCTCCTGAAATCTGTTTCCTGCAATTCTGCCTTGATTTCAAATCCTCTTCTTTGCCTTCCCTCAATATATTTGTGGATGAGAGTTATCATTTATAAGTCTGCAGGTTTGTGAATTGCAGTGCCCTGAACCTCCATTTTACAACTCGCTTTTTAGGGAGCTGGCCGCAAAAGCGCAGGATGGCTTCAGGCCCTGTTCTGGTTCCGGGGGGCAGGCTGAGCCTGTGGTTAATTCTTCTTCCTGATGGGAAAATAGAGTGACCTGTGCCTGTCCCAACACCAAGAGCTAGTCTTTCATTGGTTCCACGTCTTCCCGTTCATCCTCAGTACAAATTGCAACCTGTACGGAACAGGAGGTTAAAGGTGCTGATGCTCCAAGGAGGGAGATTGCTAGTAAAGTGGCTGGAATGGCGAACCCGGTCACAAGCAAATGAGAAATGAGGTGCGTTTTAGAAACCTTTCCCCATCACACGGTGTACCATCTTCTGGGTTTCTCATGCATGTTTTCGATGTAGGAAGATGCCCTTGAACCTGGAGATTTGTAACCCATGCGATGGGTACCATGCAGTATTACTTTAAAGGGTCTGCGTTTGCTCACCAAACCTCACCAAACCTCTCAGCCCCAAGAGTGTCCACCCTTATGTCTCATCCAGCTGTGGGTCTAGATATGGTCAATCCAGGTTGCATCACAGCCCCTGAACGCATTGTGTAAGAATTTCGCTCTCTTTCACTGTCTTTGTTTCACGGGTTTTTCAAAGTAATTTATTTTTATAATGGGGTTTAGCTGCTTTTCACTGCTGTGTTTATGCCGCTTTACACCCACTTGACACACTAACAGAGAGATATCAATACATAGGTTTTAAGATTATTACTAGTCAGATATATTCTTGTGCGGTGAATAGGGCGTGTTGAGGCCAGTTCTCTGAGCAAGGAGTAGGTCTTGTCTATTACATATTGGGTTTATGGAACGGTACCTGAGCTAATTTGAAACCTTTGTTTTATGTATCACCCCACCTCACCTTTCCCGTTAAGCAGCCATAGTGTGTTTTCTGCATGTGTGACTCTGTTCTGTTTTCTGATTCAGTTCAAGTGTAACGGTTTTTACATTCCCTCTATAAGTGATACCTTATGAGAAGTGTCCTTTGCTGTGTGACTTATTTCACTTAGAGTTGTCGTACCTAAATCCACTCATCATGCTGGTACTAGCCTTATGACATTGATTTCACGGCTGAGTGATATTCCATTGTACATAAGGACCACAACTTCTTTATCCATTTTTCTCTTTCCTGGGATATTGAAGGTGGAATGAAGTGGAGGTCCTTGTCAACAGAGCAGCCCTAAACTTTGGGGTGCTTGTGTCTTGCTGATTTTTCATTTTCCCAATTTATACCCCCATGAGTGGAAGTGCCCTATGCTCTCTAAGCTTTGCTTTTTAGACGTTTCAGGACTCACCGTACACTTCTCCAGAGTGGCTGTTGACAATTTACATCCCGCCCATCAGTGTAGCAAGGCTCCCATTTCTCCATGGCCTGTCCTGCATTTCTGGTTTTGACACTTTTTTCAGCATGGCCCTTTTGACCGATGGGAAGCGAGACATCTTTGTAGCGCTGATTTGCCTTTCCAGGTTGCTTGGTTGGCCAAAAAGGGCGTATGCGTTTTTTCCTGAATATATTCAGGAAAAAACGCATACGCCCTTTTTGGCCAAGGGCATCATTGTCAACGTTTTGCCGCTTTTCATGTGCTTTAAAGGCGATTCGAATCTACCTCCTGAAATCTGTTTCCTGCAATTCTGCCTTGATTTCAAATCCTCTTCTTTGCCTTCCCTCAATATATTTGTGGGTGAGAGTTATCATTTATAACTCTGCAGGTTTGTGAATTGCAGTGCCCTGAACCTCCATTTTACAACTCGCTTTTTAGGGAGCTGGCCGCAAAAGCGCAGGATGGCTTCAGGCCCTGTTCTGGTTCCGGGGGGCAGGCTGAGCCTGTGGTTAATTCTTCTTCCTGATGGGAAAATAGAGTGACCTGTGCCTGTCCCAACACCAAGAGCTAGTCTTTCATTGGTTCCACGTCTTCCCGTTCATCCTCAGTACAAATTGCAACCTGTACGGAACAGGAGGTTAAAGGTGCTGATGCTCCAAGGAGGGAGATTGCTAGTAAAGTGGCTGGAATGGCGAACCCGGTCACAAGCAAATGAGAAATGAGGTGCGTTTTAGAAACCTTTCCCCATCACACGGTGTACCATCTTCTGGGTTTCTCATGCATGTTTTCGATGTAGGAAGATGCCCTTGAACCTGGAGATTTGTAACCCATGCGATGGGTACCATGCAGTATTACTTTAAAGGGTCTGCGTTTGCTCACCAAACCTCACCAAACCTCTCAGCCCCAAGAGTGTCCACCCTTATGTCTCATCCAGCTGTGGGTCTAGATATGGTCAATCCAGGTTGCATCACAGCCCCTGAACGCATTGTGTAAGAATTTCGCTCTCTTTCACTGTCTTTGTTTCATGGGTTTTTCAAAGTAATTTATTTTTATAATGGGGTTTAGCTGCTTTTCACTGCTGTGTTTATGCCGCTTTACACCCACTTGACACACTAACAGAGAGATATCAATACATAGGTTTTAAGATTATTATTAGTCAGATATATTCTTGTGCGGTGAATAGGGCGTGTTGAGGCCAGTTCTCTGAGCAAGGAGTAGGTCTTGTCTATTACATATTGGTTTTATGGAACGGTATCTGAGCTAATTTGAAACCCTTGTTTTATGTATCACCCCACCTCACCTTTCCCGTTAAGCAGCCATAGTGTGTTTTCTGCATGTGTGACTCTGTTCTGTTTTGTAATTCAGTTCAAGTGTAACGGTTTTTACATTCCCTCTATAAGTGATACCTTATGAGAAGTGCCCTTTTCTGTGTGACTTATTTCACTTAGAGTCGTCGTACCTAAATCCACTCATCATGCTGGTACTAGCCTTATGACATTGATTTCACGGCTGAGTGATATTCCATTGTACATAAGGACCACAACTTCTTTATCCATTTTTCTCTTTCCTGGGATATTGAAGGTGGAATGAAGTGGAGGTCCTTGTCAACAGAGCAGCCCTAAACTTTGGGGTGCTTGTGTCTTGCTGATTTTTAATTTTCCCAATTTATAACCCCATGAGTGGAAGTGCCCTATGCTCTCTAAGCTTTGCTTTTTAGACGTTTCAGGACTCACCGTACACTTCTCCAGAGTGGCTGTTGACAATTTACATCCCGCCCATCAGTGTAGCAAGGCTCCCATTTCTCCATGGCCTGTCCTGCATTTCTGGTTTTGACACTTTTTTCAGCATGGCCCTTTTGACCAAGGGGAAGCGAGACATCTTTGTAGCGCTGATTTGCCTTTCCAGGTTGCTTGGTTGGCCAAAAAGGGCGTATGCGTTTTTTCCTGAATATATTCAGGAAAAAACGCATACGCCCTTTTTGGCCAAGGGCATCATTGTCAACGTTTTGCCGCTTTTCATGTGCTTTAAAGGCGATTCGAATCTACCTCCTGAAATCTGTTTCCTGCAATTCTGCCTTGATTTCAAATCCTCTTCTTTGCCTTCCCTCAATATATTTGTGGATGAGAGTTATCATTTATAACTCTGCAGGTTTGTGAATTGCAGTGCCCTGAACCTCCATTTTACAACTCGCTTTTTAGGGAGCTGGCCGCAAAAGCGCAGGATGGCTTCAGCCCCTGTTCTGGTTCCGGGGGGCAGGCTGAGCCTGTGTTTAATTCTTCTTCCTGATGGGAAAATAGAGTGACCTGTGCCTGTCCCAACACCAAGAGCTAGTCTTTCATTGGTTCCACGTCTTCCCGTTCATCCTCAGTACAAATTACACCCTGTACGGAACAGGAGGTTAAAGGTGCTGATGCTCCAAGGAGGGAGATTGCTAGTAAAGTGGCTGGAATGGTGAACCCGGGCACAAGCAAATGAGAAATGAGGTGCGTTTTAGAAACCTTTCCCCATCACACGGTGTACCATCTTCTGGGTATCTCATGCATGTTTTCGATGTAGGAAGATGCCCTTGAACCTGGAGATTTGGGACCCATGCGATGGGTACCACGCAGTATTACTTTAAAGGGTCTGCGTTTGCTCACCCAACCTCACCAAACCTCTCAGCCGCAACAGTGTCCACCCTTAGGTCTCATCCAGCTGTGGGTCTAGATATGGTCAATCCAGGTTGCATCACAGCCCCTGAACGCATTGTGTAAGAATTTCGATCTCTTTCACTGTCTTTGTTTCACGGGTTTTTCAAAGTAATTTATTTTTATAATGGGGTTTAGCTGCTTTTCACTGCTGTGTTTATGCTGCTTTACACCCACTTGACACACTAACAGAGAGATATCAATACATAGGTTTTAAGATTATTACTAGTCAGATATATTCTTGTGCGGTGAATAGGGCGTGTTGAGTCCAGTTCTCTGAGCAAGGAGTAGGTCTTGTCTATTACATATTGGGTTTATGGAACGGTATCTGAGCTAATTTGAAACCCTTGTTTTATGTATCACCCCACCTCACCTTTCCCGTTAAGCAGCCATAGTGTGTTTTCTGCATGTGTGACTCTGTTCTGTTTTGTAATTCAGTTCAAGTGTAACGGTTTTTACATTCCCTCTATCAGTGATACCTTATGAGAAGTGTCCTTTTCTGTGTGACTTATTACACTTAGAGTCGTTGTACCTAAATCCACTCATCATGCTGCTACTAGCCTTATGACATTGATTTCACGGCTGAGTGATATTCCATTGTACATAAGGACCACAACTTCTTTATCCATTTTTCTCTTTCCTGGGATATTGAAGGTGGAATGAAGTGGAGGTCCTTGTCAACAGAGCAGCCCTAAACTTTGGGGTGCTTGTGTCTTGCTGATTTTTCATTTTCCCAATTTATACCCCCATGAGTGGAAGTGCCCTATGCTCTCTAAGCTGTGTTTTTTAGATGTTTCAGGACACACCGTACACTTCTAGAGAGTGGCTGTTGGCAATTTACATCCCGCCCATCAGTATAGGAAGGCTCCCATTTCTCCATGGCCTGTCCTGCATTTCTGGTTTTGACATATTTTTCAGCATGGCCCTTTTGACCGATGGGAAGCGAGACTTGTTTGTAGCGCTGATTTGCCTTTCCAGGTTGCTTGGTTGGCCAAAAAGGGCGTATGCGTTTTTTCCTGAATATATTCAGGAAAAAACGCATACGCCCTTTTTGGCCAAGGGCATCATTGTCAACGATTTTCTGCTTTTCATGTGATTTAAAGGCGATTCGAATCTACCTCCTGAAATCTGTTTCCTGCAATTCTGCCTTGATTTCAAATCCTCTTCTTTGCCTTCCCTCAATATATTTGTGGACGAGAGTTATCATTTATAACTCTGCAGGTTTGTGAATTGCAGTGCCCTGAACCTCCATTTTACAACTCGCTTTTTAGGGAGCTGGCCGCAAAAGTGCAGGATGGCTTCAGGCCCGGTTCTGGTTCCGGGGGGCAGGCTGATCCTGTGGTTAATTCTTCTTCCTGATGGGAAAATAGAGTGACCTGTGCCTGTCCCAACACCAAGAGCTAGTCTCTCATTGGTTCCACGTCTTCCCGTTCATCCTCAGGACAAATTGCAACCTGTACGGAACAGGAGGTTAAAGGTGCTGATGCTCCAAGGAGGGAGATTGCTAGTAAAGTGGCTGGAATGGCGAACCCGGGCACAAGGAGATGAGAAATGAGGTGCGTTTTAGAAACCTTTCCCCATCACACGGTGTACCATCTTCTGGGTATCTCATGCATGTTTTCGATGTAGGAAGATGCCCTTGAACCTGGAGATTTGGGACCCATGCGATGGGTACCACGCAGTATTACTTTAAAGGGTCTGCGTTTGCTCACCCAACCTCACCAAACTTCTCAGCCACAACAGTGTCCACCCTTATGTCTCATCCAGCTGTGGGTCTAGATATGGTCAATCCAGGTTGCATCACAGCCCCTGAACGCATTGTGTAAGAATTTCTCTCTCTTTCACTGTCTTTGTTTCATGGGTTTTTCAAAGTAATTTATTTTTATAATGGGGTTTAGCTGCTTTTCACTGCTGTGTTTATGCCGCTTTTTACCCACTTGACACACTAACAGAGAGATATCAATACATAGGTTTTAAGATTATTACTAGTCAGATATATTCTTGTGCGGTGAATAGGGCGTGTTGAGTCCAGTTCTCTGAGCAAGGAGTAGGTCTTGTCTATTACATATTGGTTTTATGGAACGGTATCTGAGCTAATTTGAAACCCTTGTTTTATGTATCACCCCACCTCACCTTTCCCGTTAAGCAGCCATAGTGTGTTTTCTGCATGTGTGACTCTGTTCTGTTTTGTAATTCAGTTCAAGTGTAACGGTTTTTACATTCCCTCTATAAGTGATACCTTATGAGAAGTGCCCTTTTCTGTGTGACTTATTTCACTTAGAGTCGTCGTACCTAAATCCACTCATCATGCTGGTACTAGCCTTATGACATTGATTTCACGGCTGAGTGATATTCCATTGTACATAAGGACCACAACTTCTTTATCCATTTTTCTCTTTCCTGGGATATTGAAGGTGGAATGAAGTGGAGGTCCTTGTCAACAGAGCAGCCCTAAACTTTGGGGTGCTTGTGTCTTGTTGATTTTTAATTTTCCCAATTTATAACCCCATGAGTGGAAGTGCCCTATGCTCTCTAAGCTTTGCTTTTTAGACGTTTCAGGACTCACCGTACACTTCTCCAGAGTGGCTGTTGACAATTTACATCCCGCCCATCAGTGTAGCAAGGCTCCCATTTCTCCATGGCCTGTCCTGCATTTCTGGTTTTGACACTTTTTTCAGCATGGCCCTTTTGACCAAGGGGAAGCGAGACATCTTTGTAGCGCTGATTTGCCTTTCCAGGTTGCTTGGTTGGCCAAAAAGGGCGTATGCGTTTTTTCCTGAATATATTCAGGAAAAAACGCATACGCCCTTTTTGGCCAAGGGCATCATTGTCAACGTTTTGCCGCTTTTCATGTGCTTTAAAGGCGATTCGAATCTACCTCCTGAAATCTGTTTCCTGCAATTCTGCCTTGATTTCAAATCCTCTTCTTTGCCTTCCCTCAATATATTTGTGGATGAGAGTTATCATTTATAACTCTGCAGGTTTGTGAATTGCAGTGCCCTGAACCTCCATTTTACAACTCGCTTTTTAGGGAGCTGGCCGCAAAAGCACAGGATGGCTTCAGCCCCTGTTCTGGTTCCGGGGGGCAGGCTGAGCCTGTGTTTAATTCTTCTTCCTGATGGGAAAATAGAGTGACCTGTGCCTGTCCCAACACCAAGAGCTAGTCTTTCATTGGTTCCACGTCTTCCCGTTCATCCTCAGTACAAATTACACCCTGTACGGAACAGGAGGTTAAAGGTGCTGATGCTCCAAGGAGGGAGATTGCTAGTAAAGTGGCTGGAATGGCGAACCCGGGCACAAGCAAATGAGAAATGAGGTGCGTTTTAGAAACCTTTCCCCATCACACGGTGTACCATCTTCTGGGTATCTCATGCATGTTTTCGATGTAGGAAGATGCCCTTGAACCTGGAGATTTGGGACCCATGCAATGGGTACCACGCAGTATTACTTTAAAGGGTCTGCGTTTGCTCACCCAACCTCACCAAACCTCTCAGCCGCAACAGTGTCCACCCTTAGGTCTCATCCAGCTGTGGGTCTAGATATGGTCAATCCAGGTTGCATCACAGCCCCTGAACGCATTGTGTAAGAATTTCGATCTCTTTCACTGTCTTTGTTTCACGGGTTTTTCAAAGTAATTTATTTTTATAATGGGGTTTAGCTGCTTTTCACTGCTGTGTTTATGCTGCTTTACACCCACTTGACACACTAACAGAGAGATATCAATACATAGGTTTTAAGATTATTACTAGTCAGATATATTCTTGTGCGGTGAATAGGGCGTGTTGAGTCCAGTTCTCTGAGCAAGGAGTAGGTCTTGTCTATTACATATTGGTTTTATGGAACGGTATCTGAGCTAATTTGAAACCCTTGTTTTATGTATCACCCCACCTCACCTTTCCCGTTAAGCAGCCATAGTGTGTTTTCTGCATGTGTGACTCTGTTCTGTTTTGTAATTCAGTTCAAGTGTAACGGTTTTTACATTCCCTCTATCAGTGATACCTTATGAGAAGTGTCCTTTTCTGTGTGACTTATTTCACTTAGAGTCGTCGTACCTAAATCCACTCATCATGCTGCTACTAGCCTTATGACATTGATTTCATGGCTGAGTGATATTCCATTGTACATAAGGACCACAACTTCTTTATCCATTTTTCTCTTTCCTGGGATATTGAAGGTGGAATGAAGTGGAGGTCCTTGTCAACAGAGCAGCCCTAAACTTTGGGGTGCTTGTGTCTTGCTGATTTTTCATTTTCCCAATTTATACCCCCATGAGTGGAAGTGCCCTATGCTCTCTAAGCTTTGCTTTTTAGACGTTTCAGGACTCACCGTACACTTCTCCAGAGTGGCTGTTGACAATTTACATCCCGCCCATCAGTGTAGCAAGGCTCCCATTTCTCCATGGCCTGTCCTGCATTTCTGGTTTTGACACTTTTTTCAGCATGGCCCTTTTGACCGATGGGAAGCGAGACATCTTTGTAGCGCTGATTTGCCTTTCCAGGTTGCTTGGTTGGCCAAAAAGGGCGTATGCGTTTTTTCCTGAATATATTCAGGAAAAAACGCATACGCCCTTTTTGGCCAAGGGCATCATTGTCAACGTTTTGCCGCTTTTCATGTGCTTTAAAGGCGATTCGAATCTACCTCCTGAAATCTGTTTCCTGCAATTCTGCCTTGATTTCAAATCCTCTTCTTTGCCTTCCCTCAATATATTTGTGGATGAGAGTTATCATTTATAACTCTGCAGGTTTGTGAATTGCAGTGCCCTGAACCTCCATTTTACAACTCGCTTTTTAGGGAGCTGGCCGCAAAAGCGCAGGATGGCTTCAGGCCCTGTTCTGGTTCTGAGGGGCAGGCTGAGCCTATGGTTAATTCTTCTTCCTGATGGGAAAATAGAGTGACCTGTGCCTGTCCCAACACCAAGAGCTAGTCTCTCATTGGTTCCACGTCTTCCCGTTCATCCTCAGGACAAATTGCAACCTGTACGGAACAGGAGGTTAAAGGTGCTGATGCTCCAAGGAGGGAGATTGCTAGTAAAGTGGCTGGAATGGCGAACCCGGGCACAAGCAGATGAGAAATGAGGTGCGTTTTAGAAACCTTTCCCCATCACACGGTGTACCATCTTCTGGGTATCTCATGCATGTTTTCGATGTAGGAAGATGACCTTGAACCTGGAGATTTGGGACCCATGCGATGGGTACCACGCAGTATTACTTTAAAGGGTCTGCGTTTGCTCACCCAACCTCACCAAACCTCTCAGCCGCAACAGTGTCCACCCTTATGTCTCATCCAGCTGTGGGTCTAGATATGGTCAATCCAGGTTGCATCACAGCCCCTGAACGCATTGTGTAAGAATTTCTCTCTCTTTCACTGTCTTTGTTTCATGGGTTTTTCAAAATAATTTATTTTTATAATGGGGTTTAGCTGCTTTTCACTGCTGTGTTTATGCCGCTTTTTACCCACTTGACACACTAACAGAGAGATATCAATACATAGGTTTTAAGATTATTACTAGTCAGATATATTCTTGTGTGGTGAATAGGGCGTGTTGAGTCCAGTTCTCTGAGCAAGGAGTAGGTCTTGTCTATTACATATTGGGTTTATGGAACGGTATCTGAGCTAATTTGAATCCCTTGTTTTATGTATCACCCCACCTCACCTTTCCCGTTAAGCAGCCATAGTGTGTTTTCTGCATGTGTGACTCTGTTCTGTTTTCTGATTCAGTTCAAGTGTAACGGTTTTTACATTCCCTCTATCAGTGATACCTTATGAGAAGTGTCCTTTTCTGTGTGACTTATTTCACTTAGAATCGTCGTACCTAAATCCACTCATCATGCTGCTACTAGCCTTATGACATTGATTTCATGGCTGAGTGATATTCCATTGTACATAAGGACCACAACTTCTTTATCCATTTTTCTCTTTCCTGGGATATTGAAGGTGGAATGAAGTTTAGGTCCTTGTCAACAGAGCAGCCCTAAACTTTGGGGTGCTTGTGTCTTGCTGATTTTTCATTTTCCCAATTTATACCCCCATGAGTGGAAGTGCCCTATGCTCTCTAAGCTGTGTTTTTTAGATGTTTCAGGACACACCGTACACTTCTGCAGAGTGGCTGTTGGCAATTTACATCCCGCCCATCAGTATAGGAAGGCTCCCATTTCTCCATGGCCTGTCCTGCATTTCTGGTTTTGACATTTTTTTCAGCATGGCCCTTTTGACCGATGGGAAGCGAGACTTGTTTGTAGCGCTGATTTGCCTTTCCAGGTTACTTGGTTGGCGAAAAAGGGCGTATGCGTTTTTTCCTGAATATATTCAGGAAAAAACGCATACGCCCTTTTTGGCCAAGGGCATCATTGTCAACGATTTTCTGCTTTTCATGTGATTTAAAGGCGATTCGAATCTACCTCCTGAAATCTGTTTCCTGCAATTCTGCCTTGATTTCAAATCCTCTTCTTTGCCTTCCCTCAATATATTTGTGGATGAGAGTTATCATTTATAACTCTGCAGGTTTGTGAATTGCAGTGCCCTGAACCTCCATTTTACAACTCGCTTTTTAGGGAGCTGGCCGCAAAAGCGCAGGATGGCTTCAGGCCCGGTTCTGGTTCCGGGGGGCAGGCTGATCCTGTGGTTAATTCTTCTTCCTGATGGGAAAATAGAGTGACCTGTGCCTGTCCCAACACCAAGAGCTAGTCTCTCGTTGGTTCCACGTCTTCCCGTTCATCCTCAGGACAAATTGCAACCTGTACGGAACAGGAGGTTAAAGGTGCTGATGCTCCAAGGAGGGAGATTGCTAGTAAAGTGGCTGGAATGGCGAACCCGGGCACAAGCAGATGAGAAATGAGGTGCGTTTTAGAAACCTTTCCCCATCACACGGTGTACCATCTTCTGGGTATCTCATGCATGTTTTCGATGTAGGAAGATGCCCTTGAACCTGGAGATTTGGGACCCATGCGATGGGTACCACGCAGTATTACTTTAAAGGGTCTGCGTTTGCTCACCCAACCTCACCAAACCTCTCAGCCGCAACAGTGTCCACCCTTAGGTCTCATCCAGCTGTGGGTCTAGATATGGTCAATCCAGGTTGCATCACAGCCCCTGAACGCATTGTGTAAGAATTTCTCTCTCTTTCACTGTCTTTGTTTCATGGGTTTTTCAAAGTAATTTATTTTTATAATGGGGTTTAGCTGCTTTTCACTGCTGTGTTTATGCCGCTTTTTACCCACTTGACACACTAACAGAGAGATATCAATACATAGGTTTTAAGATTATTACTAGTCAGATATATTCTTGTGCGGTGAATAGGGCGTGTTGAGTCCAGTTCTCTGAGCAAGGAGTAGGTCTTGTCTACTACATATTGGGTTTATGGAACGGTATCTGAGCTAATTTGAAACCCTTGTTTTATGTATCACCCCACCTCACCTTTCCCGTTAAGCAGGCATAGTGTGTTTTCTGCATGTGTGACTCTGTTCTGTTTTGTAATTCAGTTCAAGTGTAACGGTTTTTACATTCCCTCTATAAGTGATACCTTATGAGAAGTGCCCTTTTCTGTGTGACTTATTTCACTTAGAATCGTCGTACCTAAATCCACTCATCATGCTGCTACTAGCCTTATGACATTGATTTCACGGCTGAGTGATATTCCATTGTACATAAGGACCACAACTTCTTTATCCATTTTTCTCTTTCCTGGGATATTGAAGGTGGAATGAAGTGGAGGTCCTTGTCAACAGAGCAGCCCTAAACTTTGGGGTGCTTGTGTCTTGCTGATTTTTAATTTTCCCAATTTATAACCCCATGAGTGGAAGTGCCCTATGCTCTCTAAGCTTTGTTTTTTAGATGTTTCAGGACTCACCGTACGCTTCTCCAGAGTGGCTGTTGGCAATTTACATCCCGCCCATCAGTGTAGCAAGGCTCCCATTTCTCCATGGCCTGTCCTGCATTTCTGGTTTTGACACTTTATTCAGCATGGCCTTTTTAACCGATGGGAAGCGAGACATCTTTGTAGCGCTGATTTGCCTTTCCAGGTTGCTTGGTTGGCCAAAAAGGGCGTATGCGTTTTTTCCTGAATATATTCAGGAAAAAACGCATACGCCCTTTTTGGCCAAGGGCATCATTGTCAACGTTTTGCCGCTTTTCATGTGCTTTAAAGGCGATTCGAATCTACCTCCTGAAATATGTTTCCTGCAATTCTGCCTTGATTTCAAATCCTCTTCTTTGCCTTCCCTCAATATATTTGTGGACGAGAGTTATCATTTATAACTCTGCAGGTTTGTGAATTGCAGTGCCCTGAACCTCCATTTTACAACTCGCGTTTTTGGGAGATGGCCGCAAAAGCGCAGGATGGCTTCAGGCCCTGTTCTTGTTCCGGGGGGCAGGCTGAGCCTGTGGTTAATTCTTCTTCCTGATGGGAAAATAGAGTGACCTGTGCCTGTCCCAACACCAAGAGCTAGTCTTTCATTGGTTCCACGTCTTCCCGTTCATCCTCAGTACAAATTGCAACCTGTACGGAACAGGAGGTTAAAGGTGCTGATGCTCCAAGGAGGGAGATTGCTAGTAAAGTGGCTGGAATGGCGAACCCGGGCACAAGCAGATGAGAAATGAGGTGCGTTTTAGAAACCTTTCCCCATCATACGGTGTACCATCTTCTGGGTATCTCATGCATGTTTTCGATGTAGGAAGATGCCCTTGAACCTGGAGATTTGGGACCCATGCGATGGGTACCACGCAGTATTACTTTAAAGGGTCTGCGTTTGCTCACCCAACCTCACCAAACCTCTCAGCCGCAACAGTGTCCACCCTTATGTCTCATCCAGCTGTGGGTCTAGATATGGTCAATCCAGGTTGCATCACAGCCCCTGAACGCATTGTGTAAGAATTTCTCTCTCTTTCACTGTCTTTGTTTCATGGGTTTTTCAAAGTAATTTATTTTTATAATGGGGTTTAGCTGCTTTTCACTGCTGTGTTTATGCCGCTTTTTACCCACTTGACACACTAACAGAGAGATATCAATACATAGGTTTTAAGATTATTACTAGTCAGATATATTCTTGTGCGGTGAATAGGGCGTGTTGAGTCCAGTTCTCTGAGCAAGGAGTAGGTCTTGTCTATTACATATTGGGTTTATGGAACGGTATCTGAGCTAATTTGAAACCCTTGTTTTATGTATCACCCCACCTCACCTTTCCCGTTAAGCAGCCATAGTGTGTTTTCTGCATGTGTGACTCTGTTCTGTTTTGTAATTCAGTTTAAGTGTAACGGTTTTTACATTCCCTCTATAAGTGATACCTTATGAGAAGTGCCCTTTTCTGTGTGACTTATTTCACTTAGAGTCGTCGTACCTAAATCCACTCATCATGCTGGTACTAGCCTTATGACATTGATTTCACGGCTGAGTGATATTCCATTGTACATAAGGACCACAACTTCTTTATCCATTTTTCTCTTTCCTGGGATATTGAAGGTGGAATGAAGTGGAGGTCCTTGTCAACAGAGCAGCCCTAAACTTTGGGGTGCTTGTGTCTTGCTGATTTTTCATTTTCCCAATTTATAACCCCATGAGTGGAAGTGCCCTATGCTCTCTAAGCTTTGCTTTTTAGACGTTTCAGGACTCACCGTACACTTCTGCAGAGTGGCTGTTGGCAATTTACATCCCGCCCATCAGTATAGGAAGGCTCCCATTTCTCCATGGCCTGTCCTGCATTTCTGGTTTTGACATTTTTTTCAGCATGGCCCTTTTGACCGATGGGAAGCGAGACTTGTTTGTAGCGCTGATTTGCCTTTCCAGGTTACTTGGTTGGCCAAAAAGGGCGTATGCGTTTTTTCCTGAATATATTCAGGAAAAAACGCCTACGCCCTTTTTGGCCAAGGGCATCATTGTCAACGATTTTCTGCTTTTCATGTGCTTTAAAGGCGATTCGAATCTACCTCCTGAAATCTGTTTCCTGCAATTCTGCCTTGATTTCAAATCCTCTTCTTTGCCTTCCCTCAATATATTTGTGGATGAGAGTTATCATTTATAACTCTGCAGGTTTGTGAATTGCAGTGCCCTGAACCTCCATTTTACAACTCGCTTTTTAGGGAGCTGGCCGCAAAAGCGCAGGATGGCTTCAGGCCCGGTTCTGGTTCCGGGGGGCAGGCTGATCCTGTGGTTAATTCTTCTTCCTGATGGGAAAATAGAGTGACCTGTGCCTGTCCCAACACCAAGAGCTAGTCTCTCGTTGGTTCCACGTCTTCCCGTTCATCCTCAGGACAAATTGCAACCTGTACGGAACAGGAGGTTAAAGGTGCTGATGCTCCAAGGAGGGAGATTGCTAGTAAAGTGGCTGGAATGGCGAACCCGGGCACAAGCAGATGAGAAATGAGGTGCGTTTTAGAAACCTTTCCCCATCACACGGTGTACCATCTTCTGGGTATCTCATGCATGTTTTCGATGTAGGAAGATGCCCTTGAACCTGGAGATTTGGGACCCATGCGATGGGTACCACGCAGTATTACTTTAAAGGGTCTGCGTTTGCTCACCCAACCTCACCAAACCTCTCAGCCGCAAGAGTGTCCACCCTTATGTCTCATCCAGCTGTGGGTCTAGATATGGTCAATCCAGGTTGCATCACAGCCCCTGAACGCATTGTGTAAGAATTTCTCTCTCTTTCACTGTCTTTGTTTCATGGGTTTTTCAAAGTAATTTATTTTTATAATGGGGTTTAGCTGCTTTTCACTGCTGTGTTTATGCCGCTTTTTACCCACTTGACACACTAACAGAGAGATATCAATACATAGGTTTTAAGATTATTACTAGTCAGATATATTCTTGTGCGGTGAATAGGGCGTGTTGAGTCCAGTTCTCTGAGCAAGGAGTAGGTCTTGTCTATTACATATTGGGTTTATGGAACGGTATCTGAGCTAATTTGAAACCCTTGTTTTATGTATCACCCCACCTCACCTTTCCCGTTAAGCAGCCATAGTGTGTTTTTTGCATGTGTGACTCTGTTCTGTTTTGTAATTCAGTTCAAGTGTAACGGTTTTTACATTCCCTCTAAAAGTGATACCTTATGAGAAGTGCCCTTTTCTGTGTGACTTATTTCACTTAGGGTCGTCGTACCTAAATCCACTCATCATGCTGGTACTAGCCTTATGACATTGATTTCACGGCTGAGTGATATTCCATTGTACATAAGGACCACAACTTCTTTATCCATTTTTCTCTTTCCTGGGATATTGAAGGTGGAATGAAGTGGAGGTCCTTGTCAACAGAGCAGCCCTAAACTTTGGGGTGCTTGTGTCTTGCTGATTTTTAATTTTCCCAATTTATAACCCCATGAGTGGAAGTGCCCTATGCTCTCTAAGCTTTGTTTTTTAGATGTTTCAGGACTCACCGTACGCTTCTCCAGAGTGGCTGTTGGCAATTTACATCCCACCCATCAGTGTAGCAAGGCTCCCATTTCTCCATGGCCTGTCCTGCATTTCTGGTTTTGACACTTTATTCAGCATGGCCTTTTTAACCGATGGGAAGCGAGACATCTTTGTAGCGCTGATTTGCCTTTCCAGGTTGCTTGGTTGGCCAAAAAGGGCGTATGCGTTTTTTCCTGAATATATTCAGGAAAAAACGCATACGCCCTTTTTGGCCAAGGGCATCATTGTCAACGTTTTGCCGCTTTTCATGTGATTTAAAGGCGATTCGAATCTACCTCCTGAAATCTGTTTCCTGCAATTCTGCCTTGATTTCAAATCCTCTTCTTTGCCTTCCCTCAATATATTTGTGGACGAGAGTTATCATTTATAACTCTGCAGGTTTGTGAATTGCAGTGCCCTGAACCTCCATTTTACAACTCGCTTTTTAGGGAGCTGGCCGCAAAAGCGCAGGATGGCTTCAGGCCCGGTTCTGGTTCCGGGGGGCAGGCTGATCCTGTGGTTAATTCTTCTTCCTGATGGGAAAATAGAGTGACCTGTGCCTGTCCCAACACCAAGAGCTAGTCTCTCGTTGGTTCCACGTCTTCCCGTTCATCCTCAGGACAAATTGCAACCTGTACGGAACAGGAGGTTAAAGGTGCTGATGCTCCAAGGAGGGAGATTGCTAGTAAAGTGGCTGGAATGGCGAACCCGGGCACAAGCAGATGAGAAATGAGGTGCGTTTTAGAAACCTTTCCCCATCACACGGTGTACCATCTTCTGGGTATCTCATGCATGTTTTCGATGTAGGAAGATGCCCTTGAACCTGGAGATTTGGGACCCATGCGATGGGTACCACGCATTATTACTTTAAAGGGTCTGCGTTTGCTCACCCAACCTCACCAAACTTCTCAGCCGCAACAGTGTCCACCCTTATGTCTCATCCAGCTGTGGGTCTAGATATGGTCAATCCAGGTTGCATCACAGCCCCTGAACGCATTGTGTAAGAATTTCTCTCTCTTTCACTGTCTTTGTTTCATGGGTTTTTCAAAGTAATTTATTTTTATAATGGGGTTTAGCTGCTTTTCACTGCTGTGTTTATGCCGCTTTTTACCCACTTGACACACTAACAGAGAGATATCAATACATAGGTTTTAAGATTATTACTAGTCAGATATATTCTTGTGCGGTGAATAGGGCGTGTTGAGTCCAGTTCTCTGAGCAAGGAGTAGGTCTTGTCTATTACATATTGGGTTTATGGAACGGTATCTGAGCTAATTTGAAACCCTTGTTTTATGTATCACCCCACCTCACCTTTCCCGTTAAGCAGCCATAGTGTGTTTTCTGCATGTGTGTCTCTGTTCTGTTTTGTAATTCAGTTCAAGTGAAACGGTTTTTACATTCCCTCTATCAGTGATACCTTATGAGAAGTGCCCTTTTCTGTGTGACTTATTTCACTTAGAGTCGTCGTAGCTAAATCCACTCATCATGCTGGTACTAGCCTTATGACATTGATTTCACGACTGAGTGATATTCCATTGTACATAAGGACCACAACTTCTTTATCCATTTTTCTCTTTCCTGGGATATTGAAGGTGGAATGAAGTGGAGGTCCTTGTCAACAGAGCAGTCCTAAACTTTGGGGTGCTTGTGTCTTGCTGATTTTTAATTTTCCCAATTTATAACCCCATGAGTGGAAGTGCCCTATGCTCTCTAAGCTTTGCTTTTTAGACGTTTCAGGACTCACCGTACACTTCTCCAGAGTGGCTGTTGACAATTTACATCCCGCCCATCAGTGTAGCAAGGCTCCCATTTCTCCATGGCCTGTCCTGCATTTCTGGTTTTGACACTTTTTTCAGCATGGCCCTTTTGACCGATGGGAAGCGAGACATCTTTGTAGCGCTGATTTGCCTTTCCAGGTTGCTTGGTTGGCCAAAAAGGGCGTATGCGTTTTTTCCTGAATATATTCAGGAAAAAACGCATACGCCCTTTTTGGCCAAGGGCATCATTGTCAACGTTTTGCCGCTTTTCATGTGCTTTAAAGGCGATTCGAATCTACCTCCTGAAATCTGTTTCCTGCAATTCTGCCTTGATTTCAAATCCTCTTCTTTGCCTTCCCTCAATATATTTGTGGATGAGAGTTATCATTTATAACTCTGCAGGTTTGTGAATTGCAGTGCCCTGAACCTCCATTTTACAACTCGCGTTTTGGGGAGATGGCCGCAAAAGCGCAGGATGGCTTCAGGCCCTGTTCTTGTTCCGGGGGGCAGGCTGAGCCTGTGGTTAATTCTTCTTCCTGATGGGAAAATAGAGTGACCTGTGCCTGTCCCAACACCAAGAGCTAGTCTTTCATTGGTTCCACGTCTTCCCGTTCATCCTCAGTACAAATTGCAACCTGTACGGAACAGGAGGTTAAAGGTGCTGATGCTCCAAGGAGGGAGATTGCTAGTAAAGTGGCTGGAATGGCGAACCCGGGCACAAGCAGATGAGAAATGACGTGCGTTTTAGAAACCTTTCCCCATCATACGGTGTACCATCTTCTGGGTATCTCATGCATGTTTTCGATGTAGGAAGATGCCCTTGAACCTGGAGATTTGGGACCCATGCGATGGGTACCACGCAGTATTACTTTAAAGGGTCTGCGTTTGCTCACCCAACCTCACCAAACCTCTCAGCCGCAACAGTGTCCACCCTTATGTCTCATCCAGCTGTGGGTCTAGATATGGTCAATCCAGGTTGCATCACAGCCCGTGAACGCATTGTGTAAGAATTTCTCTCTCTTTCACTGTCTTTGTTTCATGGGTTTTTCAAAGTAATTTATTTTTATAAATGGGTTTAGCTGCTTTTCACTGCTGTGTTTATGCCGCTTTTCACCCACTTGACACACTAACAGAGAGATATCAATACATAGGTTTTAAGATTATTACTAGTCAGATATATTCTTGTGCGGTGAATAGGGCGTGTTGAGTCCAGTTCTCTGAGCAAGGAGTAGGTCTTGTCTATTACATATTGGGTTTATGGAACGGTATCTGAGCTAATTTGAAACCCTTGTTTTATGTATCACCCCACCTCACCTTTCCCGTTAAGCAGCCATAGTGTGTTTTCTGCATGTGTGACTCTGTTCTGTTTTGTAATTCAGTTCAAGTGTAACGGTTTTTACATTCCCTCTATCAGTGATATCTTATGAGAAGTGTCCTTTTCTGTGTGACTTATTACACTTAGAGTCGTTGTACCTAAATCCACTCATCATGCTGCTACTAGCCTTATGACATTGATTTCACGGCTGAGTGATATTCCATTGTACATAAGGACCACAACATCTTTATCCATTTTTCTCTTTCCTGGGATATTGAAGGTGGAATGAAGTGGAGGTCCTTGTCAACAGAGCAGCCCTAAACTTTGGGGTGCTTGTGTCTTGCTGATTTTTCATTTTCCCAATTTATACCCCCATGAGTGTAAGTGCCCTATACTCTCTAAGCTGTGTTTTTTAGATGTTTCAGGACACACCGTACATTTCTGCAGAGTGGCTGTTGGCAATTTACATCCCGCCCATCAGTATAGGAAGGCTCCCATTTCTCCATGGCCTGTCCTGCATTTCTGGTTTTGACATATTTTTCAGCATGGCCCTTTTGACCGATGGGAAGCGAGACTTGTTTGTAGCGCTGATTTGCCTTTCCAGGTTGCTTGGTTGGCCAAAAAGGGCGTATGCGTTTTTTCCTGAATATATTCAGGAAAAAACGCATACGCCCTTTTTGGCCAAGGGCATCATTGTCAACGATTTTCTGCTTTTCATGTGATTTAAAGGCGATTCGAATCTACCTCCTGAAATCTGTTTCCTGCAATTCTGCCTTGATTTCAAATCCTCTTCTTTGCCTTCCCTCAATATATTTGTGGATGAGAGTTATCATTTATAACTCTGCAGGTTTGTGAATTGCAGTGCCCTGAACCTCCATTTTACAACTCGCTTTTTAGGGAGCTGGCCGCAAAAGTGCAGGATGGCTTCAGGCCCGGTTCTGGTTCCGGGGGGCAGGCTGATCCTGTGGTTAATTCTTCTTCCTGATGGGAAAATAGAGTGACCTGTGCCTGTCCCAACACCAAGAGCTAGTCTCTCGTTGGTTCCACGTCTTCCCGTTCATCCTCAGGACAAATTGCAACCTGTACGGAACAGGAGGTTAAAGGTGCTGATGCTCCAAGGAGGGAGATTGCTAGTAAAGTGGCTGGAATGGCGAACCCGGGCACAAGGAGATGAGAAATGAGGTGCGTTTTAGAAACATTTCCCCATCACACGGTGTACCATCTTCTGGGTATCTCATGCATGTTTTCGATGTAGGAAGATGCCCTTGAACCTGGAGATTTGGGACCCATGCAATGGGTACCACGCAGTATTACTTTAAAGGGTCTGCGTTTGCTCACCCAACCTCACCAAACTTCTCAGCCGCAACAGTGTCCACCCTTATGTCTCATCCAGCTGTGGGTCTAGATATGGTCAATCCAGGTTGCATCACAGCCCCTGAACGCATTGTGTAAGAATTTCTCTCTCTTTCACTGTCTTTGTTTCATGGGTTTTTCAAAGTAATTTATTTTTATAATGGGGTTTAGCTGCTTTTCACTGCTGTGTTTATGCCGCTTTTTACCCACTTGACACACTAACAGAGAGATATCAATACATAGGTTTTAAGATTATTACTAGTCAGATATATTCTTGTGCGGTGAATAGGGCGTGTTGAGTCCAGTTCTCTGAGCAAGGAGTAGGTCTTGTCTATTACATATTGGGTTTATGGAACGGTATCTGAGCTAATTTGAAACCCTTGTTTTATGTATCACCCCACCTCACCTTTCCCGTTAAGCAGCCATAGTGTGTTTTCTGCATGTGTGACTCTGTTCTGTTTTGTAATTCAGTTCAAGTGTAACGGTTTTTACATTCCCTCTATAAGTGATACCTTATGAGAAGTGCCCTTTTCTGTGTGACTTATTTCACTTAGAGTCGTCGTACCTAAATCCACTCATCATGCTGGTACTAGCCTTATGACATTGATTTCACGGCTGAGTGATATTCCATTGTACATAAGGACCACAACTTCTTTATCCATTTTTCTCTTTCCTGGGATATTGAAGGTGGAATGAAGTGGAGGTCCTTGTCAACAGAGCAGCCCTAAACTTTGGGGTGCTTGTGTCTTGCTGATTTTTAATTTTCCCAATTTATAACCCCATGAGTGGAAGTGCCCTATGCTCTCTAAGCTTTGCTTTTTAGACGTTTCAGGACTCACCGTACACTTCTCCAGAGTGGCTGTTGACAATTTACATCCCGCCCATCAGTGTAGCAAGGCTCCCATTTCTCCATGGCCTGTCCTGCATTTCTGGTTTTGACACTTTTTTCAGCATGGCCCTTTTGACCAAGGGGAAGCGAGACATCTTTGTAGCGCTGATTTGCCTTTCCAGGTTGCTTGGTTGGCCAAAAAGGGCGTATGCGTTTTTTCCTGAATATATTCAGGAAAAAACGCATACGCCCTTTTTGGCCAAGGGCATCATTGTCAACGTTTTGCCGCTTTTCATGTGCTTTAAAGGCGATTCGAATCTACCTCCTGAAATCTGTTTCCTGCAATTCTGCCTTGATTTCAAATCCTCTTCTTTGCCTTCCCTCAATATATTTGTGGATGAGAGTTATCATTTATAACTCTGCAGGTTTGTGAATTGCAGTGCCCTGAACCTCCATTTTACAACTCGCTTTTTAGGGAGCTGGCCGCAAAAGCGCAGGATGGCTTCAGCCCCTGTTCTGGTTCCGGGGGGCAGGCTGAGCCTGTGTTTAATTCTTCTTCCTGATGGGAAAATAGAGTGACCTGTGCCTGTCCCAACACCAAGAGCTAGTCTTTCATTGGTTCCACGTCTTCCCGTTCATCCTCAGTACAAATTACACCCTGTACGGAACAGGAGGTTAAAGGTGCTGATGCTCCAAGGAGGGAGATTGCTAGTAAAGTGGCTGGAATGGCGAACCAGGGCACAAGCAAATGAGAAATGAGGTGCGTTTTAGAAACCTTTCCCCATCACACGGTGTACCATCTTCTGGGTATCTCATGCATGTTTTCGATGTAGGAAGATGCCCTTGAACCTGGAGATTTGGGACCCATGCAATGGGTACCACGCAGTATTACTTTAAAGGGTCTGCGTTTGCTCACCCAACCTCACCAAACCTCTCAGCCGCAACAGTGTCCACCCTTAGGTCTCATCCAGCTGTGGGTCTAGATATGGTCAATCCAGGTTGCATCACAGCCCCTGAACGCATTGTGTAAGAATTTCGATCTCTTTCACTGTCTTTGTTTCACGGGTTTTTCAAAGTAATTTATTTTTATAATGGGGTTTAGCTGCTTTTCACTGCTGTGTTTATGCTGCTTTACACCCACTTGACACACTAACAGAGAGATATCAATACATAGGTTTTAAGATTATTACTAGTCAGATATATTCTTGTGCGGTGAATAGGGCGTGTTGAGTCCAGTTCTCTGAGCAAGGAGTAGGTCTTGTCTATTACATATTGGTTTTATGGAACTGTATCTGAGCTAATTTGAAACCCTTGTTTTATGTATCACCCCACCTCACCTTTCGCGTTAAGCAGCCATAGTGTGTTTTCTGCATGTGTGACTCTGTTCTGTTTTGTAATTCAGTTCAAGTGTAACGGTTTTTACATTCCCTTTATCAGTGATACCTTATGAGAAGTGTCCTTTTCTGTGTGACTTATTACACTTAGAGTCGTTGTACCTAAATCCACTCATCATGCTGCTACTAGCCTTATGACATTGATTTCACGGCTGAGTGATATTCCATTGTACATAAGGACCACAACTTCTTTATCCATTTTTCTCTTTCCTGGGATATTGAAGGTGGAATGAAGTGGAGGTCCTTGTCAACAGAGCAGCCCTAAACTTTGGGGTGCTTGTGTCTTGCTGATTTTTCATTTTCCCAATTTATACCCCCATGAGTGGAAGTGCCCTATGCTCTCTAAGCTGTGTTTTTTAGATGTTTCAGGACACACCGTACACTTCTGCAGAGTGGCTGTTGGCAATTTACATCCCGCCCATCAGTATAGGAAGGCTCCCATTTCTCCATGGCCTGTCCTGCATTTCTGGTTTTGACATTTTTTTCAGCATGGCCCTTTTGACCGATGGGAAGCGAGACTTGTTTGTAGTGCTGATTTGCCTTTCCAGGTTGCTTGGTTGGCCAAAAAGGGCGTATGCGTTTTTTCCTGAATATATTCAGGAAAAAACGCATACGCCCTTTTTGGCCAAGGGCATCATTGTCAACGATTTTCTGCTTTTCATGTGATTTAAAGGCGATTCGAATCTACCTCCTGAAATCTGTTTCCTGCAATTCTGCCTTGATTTCAAATCCTCTTCTTTGCCTTCCCTCAATATATTTGTGGACGAGAGTTATCATTTATAACTCTGCAGGTTTGTGAATTGCAGTGCCCTGAACCTCCATTTTACAACTCGCTTTTTAGGGAGCTGGCCGCAAAAGCGCAGGATGGCTTCAGGCCCGGTTCTGGTTCCGGGGGGCAGGCTGATCCTGTGGTTAATTCTTCTTCCTGATGGGAAAATAGAGTGACCTGTGCCTGTCCCAACACCAAGAGCTAGTCTCTCGTTGGTTCCACGTCTTCCCGTTCATCCTCAGGACAAATTGCAACCTGTACGGAACAGGAGGTTAAAGGTGCTGATGCTCCAAGGAGGGAGATTGCTAGTAAAGTGGCTGGAATGGCGAACCCGGGCACAAGGAGATGAGAAATGAGGTGCGTTTTAGAAACCTTTCCCCATCACACGGTGTACCATCTTCTGGGTATCTCATGCATGTTTTCGATGTAGGAAGATGCCCTTGAACCTGGAGATTTGGGACCCATGCGATGGGTACCACGCAGTATTACTTTAAAGGGTCTGCGTTTGCTCACCCAACCTCACCAAACTTCTCAGCCGCAACAGTGTCCACCCTTATGTCTCATCCAGCTGTGGGTCTAGATATGGTCAATCCAGGTTGCATCACAGCCCCTGAACGCATTGTGTAAGAATTTCTCTCTCTTTCACTGTCTTTGTTTCATGGGTTTTTCAAAGTAATTTATTTTTATAATGGGGTTTAGCTGCTTTTCACTGCTGTGTTTATGCCGCTTTTTACCCACTTGACACACTAACAGAGAGATATCAATACATAGGTTTTAAGATTATTACTAGTCAGATATATTCTTGTGCGGTGAATAGGGCGTGTTGAGTCCAGTTCTCTGAGCAAGGAGTAGGTCTTGTCTATTACATATTGGGTTTATGGAACGGTATCTGAGCTAATTTGAAACCCTTGTTTTATGTATCACCCCACCTCACCTTTCCCGTTAAGCAGCCATAGTGTGTTTTCTGCATGTGTGACTCTGTTCTGTTTTGTAATTCAGTTCAAGTGTAACGGTTTTTACATTCCCTCTATAAGTGATACCTTATGAGAAGTGCCCTTTTCTGTGTGACTTATTTCACTTAGAGTCGTCGTACCTAAATCCACTCATCATGCTGGTACTAGCCTTATGACATTGATTTCACGGCTGAGTGATATTCCATTGTACATAAGGACCACAACTTCTTTATCCATTTTTCTGTTTCCTGGGATATTGAAGGTGGAATGAAGTGGAGGTCCTTGTCAACAGAGCAGCCCTAAACTTTGGGGTGCTTGTGTCTTGCTGATTTTTCATTTTCCCAATTTATACCCCCATGAGTGGAAGTGCCCTATGCTCTCTAAGCTTTGCTTTTTAGACGTTTCAGGACTCACCGTACACTTCTCCAGAGTGGCTGTTGACAATTTACATCCCGCCCATCAGTGTAGCAAGGCTCCCATTTCTCCATGGCCTGTCCTGCATTTCTGGTTTTGACACTTTTTTCAGCATGGCCCTTTTGACCGATGGGAAGCGAGACATCTTTGTAGCGCTGATTTGCCTTTCCAGGTTGCTTGGTTGGCCAAAAAGGGCGTATGCGTTTTTTCCTGAATATATTCAGGAAAAAACGCATACGCCCTTTTTGGCCAAGGGCATCATTGTCAACGTTTTGCCGCTTTTCATGTGCTTTAAAGGCGATTCGAATCTACCTCCTGAAA
The DNA here is from genome assembly GCF_965194805.1 of Balaenoptera borealis. Classification (NCBI taxonomy): domain Eukaryota; kingdom Metazoa; phylum Chordata; class Mammalia; order Artiodactyla; family Balaenopteridae; genus Balaenoptera; species Balaenoptera borealis. The sequence continues at coordinate 481,285 of NW_028123694.1, forward strand.
TCTGTTTCCTGCAATTCTGCCTTGATTTCAAATCCTCTTCTTTGCCTTCCCTCAATATATTTGTGGATGAGAGTTATCATTTATAACTCTGCAGGTTTGTGAATTGCAGTGCCCTGAACCTCCATTTTACAACTCGCTTTTTAGGGAGCTGGCCGCAAAAGCGCAGGATGGCTTCAGGCCCTGTTCTGGTTCTGAGGGGCAGGCTGAGCCTGTGGTTAATTCTTCTTCCTGATGGGAAAATAGAGTGACCTGTGCCTGTCCCAACACCAAGAGCTAGTCTCTCATTGGTTCCACGTCTTCCCGTTCATCCTCAGTACAAATTGCAACCTGTACGGAACAGGAGGTTAAAGGTGCTGATGCTCCAAGGAGGGAGATTGCTAGTAAAGTGGCTGGAATGGCGAACCCGGGCACAAGCAGATGAGAAATGAGGTGCGTTTTAGAAACCTTTCCCCATCACACGGTGTACCATCTTCTGGGTATCTCATGCATGTTTTCGATGTAGGAAGATGACCTTGAACCTGGAGATTTGGGACCCATGCGATGGGTACCACGCAGTATTACTTTAAAGGGTCTGCGTTTGCTCACCCAACCTCACCAAACCTCTCAGCCGCAACAGTGTCCACCCTTATGTCTCATCCAGCTGTGGGTCTAGATATGGTCAATCCAGGTTGCATCACAGCCCCTGAACGCATTGTGTAAGAATTTCTCTCTCTTTCACTGTCTTTGTTTCATGGGTTTTTCAAAATAATTTATTTTTATAATGGGGTTTAGCTGCTTTTCACTGCTGTGTTTATGCCGCTTTTTACCCACTTGACACACTAACAGAGAGATATCACTACATAGGTTTTAAGATTATTACTAGTCAGATATATTCTTGTGTGGTGAATAGGGCGTGTTGAGTCCAGTTCTCTGAGCAAGGAGTAGGTCTTGTCTATTACATATTGGGTTTATGGAACGGTATCTGAGCTAATTTGAATCCCTTGTTTTATGTATCACCCCACCTCACCTTTCCCGTTAAGCAGCCATAGTGTGTTTTCTGCATGTGTGACTCTGTTCTGTTTTCTGATTCAGTTCAAGTGTAACGGTTTTTACATTCCCTCTATCAGTGATACCTTATGAGAAGTGTCCTTTTCTGTGTGACTTATTTCACTTAGAATCGTCGTACGTAAATCCACTCATCATGCTGCTACTAGCCTTATGACATTGATTTCATGGCTGAGTGATATTCCATTGTACATAAGGACCACAACTTCTTTATCCATTTTTCTCTTTCCTGGGATATTGAAGGTGGAATGAAGTGGAGGTCCTTGTCAACAGAGCAGCCCTAAACTTTGGGGTGCTTGTGTCTTGCTGATTTTTCATTTTCCCAATTTATACCCCCATGAGTGGAAGTGCCCTATGCTCTCTAAGCTGTGTTTTTTAGATGTTTCAGGACACACCGTACACTTCTGCAGAGTGGCTGTTGGCAATTTACATCCCGCCCATCAGTATAGGAAGGCTCCCATTTCTCCATGGCCTGTCCTGCATTTCTGGTTTTGACATTTTTTTCAGCATGGCCCTTTTGACCGATGGGAAGCGAGACTTGTTTGTAGCGCTGATTTGCCTTTCCAGGTTACTTGGTTGGCGAAAAAGGGCGTATGCGTTTTTTCCTGAATATATTCAGGAAAAAACGCATACGCCCTTTTTGGCCAAGGGCATCATTGTCAACGATTTTCTGCTTTTCATGTGATTTAAAGGCGATTCGAATCTACCTCCTGAAATCTGTTTCGTGCAATTCTGCCTTGATTTCAAATCCTCTTCTTTGCCTTCCCTCAATATATTTGTGGATGAGAGTTATCATTTATAACTCTGCAGGTTTGTGAATTGCAGTGCCCTGAACCTCCATTTTACAACTCGCTTTTTAGGGAGCTGGCCGCAAAAGCGCAGGATGGCTTCAGGCCCGGTTCTGGTTCCGGGGGGCAGGCTGATCCTGTGGTTAATTCTTCTTCCTGATGGGAAAATAGAGTGACCTGTGCCTGTCCCAACACCAAGAGCTAGTCTCTCGTTGGTTCCACGTCTTCCCGTTCATCCTCAGGACAAATTGCAACCTGTACGGAACAGGAGGTTAAAGGTGCTGATGCTCCAAGGAGGGAGATTGCTAGTAAAGTGGCTGGAATGGCGAACCCGGGCACAAGCAGATGAGAAATGAGGTGCGTTTTAGAAACCTTTCCCCATCACACGGTGTACCATCTTCTGGGTATCTCATGCATGTTTTCGATGTAGGAAGATGCCCTTGAACCTGGAGATTTGGGACCCATGCGATGGGTACCACGCAGTATTACTTTAAAGGGTCTGCGTTTGCTCACCCAACCTCACCAAACCTCTCAGCCGCAACAGTGTCCACCCTTATGTCTCATCCAGCTGTGGGTCTAGATATGGTCAATCCAGGTTGCATCACAGCCCCTGAACGCATTGTGTAAGAATTTCTCTCTCTTTCACTGTCTTTGTTTCATGGGTTTTTCAAAGTAATTTATTTTTATAATGGGGTTTAGCTGCTTTTCACTGCTGTGTTTATGCCGCTTTTTACCCACTTGACACACTAACAGAGAGATATCAATACATAGGTTTTAAGATTATTACTAGTCAGATATATTCTTGTGCGGTGAATAGGGCGTGTTGAGTCCAGTTCTCTGAGCAAGGAGTAGGTCTTGTCTACTACATATTGGGTTTATGGAACGGTATCTGAGCTAATTTGAAACCCTTGTTTTATGTATCACCCCACCTCACCTTTCCCGTTAAGCAGGCATAGTGTGTTTTCTGCATGTGTGACTCTGTTCTGTTTTGTAATTCAGTTCAAGTGTAACGGTTTTTACATTCCCTCTATAAGTGATACCTTATGAGAAGTGCCCTTTTCTGTGTGACTTATTTCACTTAGAATCGTCGTACCTAAATCCACTCATCATGCTGCTACTAGCCTTATGACATTGATTTCACGGCTGAGTGATATTCCATTGTACATAAGGACCACAACTTCTTTATCCATTTTTCTCTTTCCTGGGATATTGAAGGTGGAATGAAGTGGAGGTCCTTGTCAACAGAGCAGCCCTAAACTTTGGGGTGCTTGTGTCTTGCTGATTTTTAATTTTCCCAATTTATAACCCCATGAGTGGAAGTGCCCTATGCTCTCTAAGCTTTGTTTTTTAGATGTTTCAGGACTCACCGTACGCTTCTCCAGAGTGGCTGTTGGCAATTTACATCCCGCCCATCAGTGTAGCAAGGCTCCCATTTCTCCATGGCCTGTCCTGCATTTCTGGTTTTGACACTTTATTCAGCATGGCCCTTTTGACCAAGGGGAAGCGAGACATCTTTGTAGCGCTGATTTGCCTTTCCAGGTTGCTTGGTTGGCCAAAAAGGGCGTATGCGTTTTTTCCTGAATATATTCAGGAAAAAACGCATACGCCCTTTTTGGCCAAGGGCATCATTGTCAACGTTTTGCCGCTTTTCATGTACTTTAAAGGCGATTCGAATCTACCTCCTGAAATCTGTTTCCTGCAATTCTGCCTTGATTTCAAATCCTCTTCTTTGCCTTCCCTCAATATATTTGTGGACGAGAGTTATCATTTATAACTCTGCAGGTTTGTGAATTGCAGTGCCCTGAACCTCCATTTTACAACTCGCGTTTTTGGGAGATGGCCGCAAAAGCGCAGGATGGCTTCAGGCCCTGTTCTTGTTCCGGGGGGCAGGCTGAGCCTGTGGTTAATTCTTCTTCCTGATGGGAAAATAGAGTGACCTGTGCCTGTCCCAACACCAAGAGCTAGTCTTTCATTGGTTCCACGTCTTCCCGTTCATCCTCAGTACAAATTACACCCTGTACGGAACAGGAGGTTAAAGGTGCTGATGCTCCAAGGAGGGAGATTGCTAGTAAAGTGGCTGGAATGGCGAACCCGGGCACAAGCAGATGAGAAATGAGGTGCGTTTTAGAAACCTTTCCCCATCATACGGTGTACCATCTTCTGGGTATCTCATGCATGTTTTCGATGTAGGAAGATGCCCTTGAACCTGGAGATTTGGGACCCATGCGATGGGTACCACGCAGTATTACTTTAAAGGGTCTGCGTTTGCTCACCCAACCTCACCAAACCTCTCAGCCGCAACAGTGTCCACCCTTATGTCTCATCCAGCTGTGGGTCTAGATATGGTCAATCCACTTTGCATCACAGCCCGTGAACGCATTGTGTAAGAATTTCTCTCTCTTTCACTGTCTTTGTTTCATGGGTTTTTCAAAGTAATTTATTTTTATAAATGGGTTTAGCTGCTTTTCACTGCTGTGTTTATGCCGCTTTTCACCCACTTGACACACTAACAGAGAGATATCAATACATAGGTTTTAAGATTATTACTAGTCAGATATATTCTTGTGCGGTGAATAGGGCGTGTTGAGTCCAGTTCTCTGAGCAAGGAGTAGGTCTTGTCTATTACATATTGGGTTTATGGAACGGTATCTGAGCTAATTTGATACCCTTGTTTTATGTATCACCCCACCTCACCTTTCCCGTTAAGCAGCCATAGTGTGTTTTCTGCATGTGTGACTCTGTTCTGTTTTGTAATTCAGTTCAAGTGTAACGGTTTTTACATTCCCTCTATCAGTGATACCTTATGAGAAGTGTCCTTTTCTGTGTGACTTATTTCACTTAGAGTCGTTGTACCTAAATCCACTCATCATGCTGCTACTAGCCTTATGACATTGATTTCACGGCTGAGTGATATTCCATTGTACATAAGGACCACAACTTCTTTATCCATTTTTCTCTTTCCTGGGATATTGAAGGTGGAATGAAGTGGAGGTCCTTGTCAACAGAGCAGCCCTAAACTTTGGGGTGCTTGTGTCTTGCTGATTTTTAATTTTCCCAATTTATAACCCCATGAGTGGAAGTGCCCTATGCTCTCTAAGCTTTGTTTTTTAGATGTTTCAGGACTCACCGTACGCTTCTCCAGAGTGGCTGTTGGCAATTTACATCCCGCCCATCAGTGTAGCAAGGCTCCCATTTCTCCATGGCCTGTCCTGCATTTCTGGTTTTGACACTTTATTCAGCATGGCCTTTTTAACCGATGGGAAGCGAGACATCTTTGTAGCGCTGATTTGCCTTTCCAGGTTGCTTGGTTGGCCAAAAAGGGCGTATGCGTTTTTTCCTGAATATATTCAGGAAAAAACGCATACGCCCTTTTTGGCCAAGGGCATCATTGTCAACGTTTTGCCGCTTTTCATGTGCTTTAAAGGCGATTCGAATCTACCTCCTGAAATATGTTTCCTGCAATTCTGCCTTGATTTCAAATCCTCTTCTTTGCCTTCCCTCAATATATTTGTGGACGAGAGTTATCATTTATAACTCTGCAGGTTTGTGAATTGCAGTGCCCTGAACCTCCATTTTACAACTCGCGTTTTTGGGAGATGGCCGCAAAAGCGCAGGATGGCTTCAGGCCCTGTTCTTGTTCCGGGGGGCAGGCTGAGCCTGTGGTTAATTCTTCTTCCTGATGGGAAAATAGAGTGACCTGTGCCTGTCCCAACACCAAGAGCTAGTCTTTCATTGGTTCCACGTCTTCCCGTTCATCCTCAGTACAAATTGCAACCTGTACGGAACAGGAGGTTAAAGGTGCTGATGCTCCAAGGAGGGAGATTGCTAATAAAGTGGCTGGAATGGCGAACCCGGGCACAAGCAGATGAGAAATGAGGTGCGTTTTAGAAACCTTTCCCCATCATACGGTGTACCATCTTCTGGGTATCTCATGCATGTTTTCGATGTAGGAAGATGCCCTTGAACCTGGAGATTTGGGACCCATGCGATGGGTACCACGCAGTATTACTTTAAAGGGTCTGCGTTTGCTCACCCAACCTCACCAAACCTCTCAGCCGCAACAGTGTCCACCCTTATGTCTCATCCAGCTGTGGGTCTAGATATGGTCAATCCAGGTTGCATCACAGCCCGTGAACGCATTGTGTAAGAATTTCTCTCTCTTTCACTGTCTTTGTTTCATGGGTTTTTCAAAGTAATTTATTTTTATAAATGGGTTTAGCTGCTTTTCACTGCTGTGTTTATGCCGCTTTTCACCCACTTGACACACTAACAGAGAGATATCAATACATAGGTTTTAAGATTATTACTAGTCAGATATATTCTTGTGCGGTGAATAGGGCGTGTTGAGTCCAGTTCTCTGAGCAAGGAGTAGGTCTTGTCTATTACATATTGGGTTTATGGAACGGTATCTGAGCTAATTTGATACCCTTGTTTTATGTATCACCCCACCTCACCTTTCCCGTTAAGCAGCCATAGTGTGTTTTCTGCATGTGTGACTCTGTTCTGTTTTGTAATTCAGTTCAAGTGTAACGGTTTTTACATTCCCTCTATCAGTGATACCTTATGAGAAGTGTCCTTTTCTGTGTGACTTATTTCACTTAGAGTCGTTGTACCTAAATCCACTCATCATGCTGCTACTAGCCTTATGACATTGATTTCACGGCTGAGTGATATTACATTGTACATAAGGACCACAACTTCTTTATCCATTTTTCTCTTTCCTGGGATATTGAAGGTGGAATGAAGTGGAGGTCCTTGTCAACAGAGCAGCCCTAAACTTTGGGGTGCTTGTGTCTTGCTGATTTTTCATTTTCCCAATTTATACCCCCATGAGTGGAAGTGCCCTATGCTCTCTAAGCTGTGTTTTTTAGATGTTTCAGGACACACCGTACACTTCTGCAGAGTGGCTGTTGGCAATTTACATCCCGCCCATCAGTATAGGAAGGCTCCCATTTCTCCATGGCCTGTCCTGCATTTCTGGTTTTGACACTTTTTTCAGCATGGCCCTTTTGACCGATGGGAAGCGAGACTTGTTTGTAGCGCTGATTTGCCTTTCCAGGTTGCTTGGTTGGCCAAAAAGGGCGTATGCGTTTTTTCCTGAATATATTCAGGAAAAAACGCATACGCCCTTTTTGGCCAAGGGCATCATTGTCAACGTTTTGCCGCTTTTCATGTGCTTTAAAGGCGATTCGAATCTACCTCCTGAAATCTGTTTCCTGCAATTCTGCCTTGATTTCAAATCCTCTTCTTTGCCTTCCCTCAATATATTTGTGGACGAGAGTTATCATTTATAACTCTGCAGGTTTGTGAATTGCAGTGCCCTGAACCTCCATTTTACAACTCGCGTTTTTGGGAGATGGCCGCAAAAGCGCAGGATGGCTTCAGGCCCTGTTCTTGTTCCGGGGGGCAGGCTGAGCCTGTGGTTAATTCTTCTTCCTGATGGGAAAATAGAGTGACCTGTGCCTGTCCCAACACCAAGAGCTAGTCTCTCATTGGTTCCACGTCTTCCCGTTCATCCTCAGGACAAATATCAACCTGTACGGAACAGGAGGTTAAACGTGATGATGCTCCAAGGAGGGAGATTGCTAGTAAAGTGGCTGGAATGGCGAACCCGAGCACAAGGAGATGAGAAATGAGGTGCGTTTTAGAAACCTTTCCCCATCACACGGTGTACCATCTTCTGGGTATCTCATGCATGTTTTCGATGTAGGAAGATGCCCTTGAACCTGGAGATTTGGGACCCATGCGATGGGTACCACGCAGTATTACTTAAAAGGGTCTGCGTTTGCTCACCTAACCTCACCAAACCTCTCAGCCCCAAGAGTGTCCACCCTTATGTCTCATCAAGCTGTGGGTCTAGATATGGTCAATCCAGGTTGCATCACAGCCCCTGAACGCATTGTGTAAGAATTTCTCTCTCTTTCACTGTCTTTGTTTCATGGGTTTTTCAAAGTAATTTATTTTTATAATGGGGTTTAGCTGCTTTTCACTGCTGTGTTTATGCCGCTTTTTACCCACTTGACACACTAACAGAGAGATATCAATACATAGGTTTTAAGATTATTACTAGTCAGATATATTCTTGTGCGGTGAATAGGGCGTGTTGAGTCCAGTTCTCTGAGCAAGGAGAGGTCTTGTCTATTACATATTGGTTTTATGGAACGGTATTTGAGCTAATTTGAAACCCTTGTTTTATGTATCACCCCATCTCACGTTTACCGTTAAGCAGCCATAGTGTGTTTTCTGCATGTGTGACTCTGTTCTGTTTTGTAATTCAGTTCAAGTGTAACGGTTTTTACAGTCCCTCTATCAGTGATACCTTATGAGAAGTGTCCTTTTCTGTGTGACTTATTTCACTTAGAATCGTCGTACCTAAATCCACTCATCATGCTGCTACTAGCCTTATGACAGTGATTTCATGGCTGAGTGATATTCCATTGTACATAAGGACCACAACTTCTTTATCCATTTTTCTCTTTCCTGGGATATTGAAGGTGGAATGAAGTGGAGGTCCTTGTCAACAGAGCAGCACTAAACTTTGGGGTGCTTGTGTCTTGCTGATTTTTAATTTTCCCAATTTATACCCCCATGAGTGGAAGTGCCCTATGCTCTCTTAGCTTTGCTTTTTAGACGTTTCAGGACTCACCGTACACTTCTCCAGAGTGGCTGTTGACAATTTACATCCCGCCCATCAGTGTAGCAAGGCTCCCATTTCTCCATGGCCTGTCCTGCATTTCTGGTTTTGACACTTTTTTCAGCATGGCCCTTTTGACCGATGGGAAGCGAGACATCTTTGTAGCGCTGATTTGCCTTTCCAGGTTGCTTGGTTGGCCAAAAAGGGCGTATGCGTTTTTTCCTGAATATATTCAGGAAAAAACGCATACGCCCTTTTTGGCCAAGGGCATCATTGTCAACGTTTTGCCGCTTTTCATGTGCTTTAAAGGCGATTCGAATCTACCTCCTGAAATCTGTTTCCTGCAATTCTGCCTTGATTTCAAATCCTCTTCTTTGCCTTCCCTCAATATATTTGTGGATGAGGGTTATCATTTATAACTCTGCAGGTTTGTGAATTGCAGTGCCCTGAACCTCCATTTTACAACTCGCTCTTTAGGGAGCTGGCCGCAAAAGCGCAGGATGGCTTCAGGCCCTGTTCTGGTTCCGGGGGGCAGGCTGAGCCTGTGGTTAATTCTTCTTCCTGATGGGAAAATAGAGTGACCTGTGCCTGTCCCAACACCAAGAGCTAGTCTTTCATTGGTTCCACGTCTTCCCGTTCATCCTCAGTACAAATTGCAACCTGTACGGAACAGGAGGTTAAAGGTGCTGATGCTCCAAGGAGGGAGATTACTAGTAAAGTGGCTGGAATGGCGAACCCGGGCACAAGCAGATGAGAAATGAGGTGCGTTTTAGAAACCTTTCCCCATCATACGGTGTACCATCTTCTGGGTATCTCATGCATGTTTTCGATGTAGGAAGATGCCCTTGAACCTGGAGATTTGGGACCCATGCGATGGGTACCACGCAGTATTACTTTAAAGGGTCTGCGTTTGCTCACCCAACCTCACCAAACCTCTCAGCCGCAACAGTGTCCACCCTTATGTCTCATCCAGCTGTGGGTCTAGATATGGTCAATCCAGGTTGCATCACAGCCCCTGAACGCATTGTGTAAGAATTTCTCTCTCTTTCACTGTCTTTGTTTCATGGGTTTTTCAAAGTAATTTATTTTTATAATGGGGTTTAGCTGCTTTTCACTGCTGTGTTTATGCCGCTTTTTACCCACTTGACACACTAACAGAGAGATATCAGTACATAGGTTTTAAGATTATTACTAGTCAGATATATTCTTGTGTGGTGAATAGGGCGTGTTGAGTCCAGTTCTCTGAGCAAGGAGTAGGTCTTGTCTATTACATATTGGGTTTATGGAACGGTATCTGAGCTAATTTGAATCCCTTGTTTTATGTATCACCCCACCTCACCTTTCCCGTTAAGCAGCCATAGTGTGTGTTCTGCATGTGTGACTCTGTTCTGTTTTCTGATTCAGTTCAAGTGTAACGGTTTTTACATTCCCTCTATAAGTGATACCTTATGAGAAGTGTCCTTTTCTGTGTGACTTATTTCACTTAGAATCGTCGTACCTAAATCCACTCATCATGCTGCTACTAGCCTTATGACATTGATTTCATGGCTGAGTGATATTCCATTGTGCATAAGGACCACAACTTCTTTATCCATTTTTCTCTTTCCTGGGATATTGAAGGTGGAATGAAGTGGAGGTCCTTGTCAACAGAGCAGCCCTAAACTTTGGGGTGCTTGTCTCTTGCTGATTTTTCATTTTCCCAATTTATACCCCCATGAGTGGAAGTGCCCTATGCTCTCTAAGCTGTGTTTTTTAGATGTTTCAGGACACACCGTACACTTCTGCAGAGTGGCTGTTGGCAATTTACATCCCGCCCATCAGTATAGGAAGGCTCCCATTTCTCCATGGCCTGTCCTGCATTTCTGGTTTTGACATTTTTTTCAGCATGGCCCTTTTGAGCGATGGGAAGCGAGAGTTGTTTGTAGCGCTGATTTGCCTTTCCAGGTTGCTTGGTTGGCCAAAAAGGGCGTATGCGTTTTTTCCTGAATATATTCAGGAAAAAACGCATACGCCCTTTTTGGCCAAGGGCATCATTGTCAACGATTTTCTGCTTTTCATGTGATTTAAAGGCGATTCGAATCTACCTTCTGAAATCTGTTTCCTGCAATTCTGCCTTGATTTCAAATCCTCTTCTTTGCCTTCCCTCAATATATTTGTAGACGAGAGTTATCATTTATAACTCTGCAGGTTTGTGAATTGCAGTGCCCTGAACCTCCATTTACAACTCGCTTTTTAGGGAGCTGGCCGTAAAAGCGCAGGATGGCTTCAGGCCCGGTTCTGGTTCCGGGGGGCAGGCTGATCCTGTGGTTAATTCTTCTTCCTGATGGGAAAATAGAGTGACCTGTGCCTGTCCCAACACCAAGAGCTAGTCTCTCGTTGGTTCCACGTCTTCCCGTTCATCCTCAGGACAAATTGCAACCTGTACGGAACAGGAGGTTAAAGGTGCTGATGCTCCAAGGAGGGAGATTGCTAGTAAAGTGGCTGGAATGGCGAACCCGGGCACAAGCAGATGAGAAATGAGGTGCGTTGTAGAAACCTTTCCCCATCACACGGTGTACCATCTTCTGGGTATCTCATGCATGTTTTCGATGTAGGAAGATGCCCTTGAACCTGGAGATTTGGGACCCATGCGATGGGTACCACGCAGTATTACTTTAAAGGGTCTGCGTTTGCTCACCCAACCTCACCAAACCTCTCAGCCGCAACAGTGTCCACCCTTATGTCTCATCCAGCTGTGGGTCTAGATATGGTCAATCCAGGTTGCATCACAGCCCCTGAACGCATTGTGTAAGAATTTCTCTCTCTTTCACTGTCTTTGTTTCATGGGTTTTTCAAAGTAATTTATTTTTATAATGGGGTTTAGCTGCTTTTCACTGCTGTGTTTATGCCGCTTTTTACCCACTTGACACACTAACAGAGAGATATCAATACATAGGTTTTAAGATTATTACTAGTCAGATATATTCTTGTGCGGTGAATAGGGCGTGTTGAGTCCAGTTCTCTGAGCAAGGAGTAGGTCTTGTCTATTACATATTGGGTTTATGGAACGGTATCTGAGCTAATTTGAAACCCTTGTTTTATGTATCACCCCACCTCACCTTTCCCGTGAAGCAGCCATAGTGTGTTTTCTGCATGTGTGACTCTGTTCTGTTTTGTAATTCAGTTCAAGTGTAACGGTTTTTACATTCCCTCTATAAGTGATACCTTATGAGAAGTGTCCTTTTCTGTGTGACTTATTTCACTTAGAGTCGTCGTACCTAAATCCACTCATCATGCTGCTACTAGCCTTATGACATTGATTTCACGGCTGAGTGATATTCCATTGTACATAAGGACCACAACTTCTTTATCCATTTTTCTCTTTCCTGGGATATTGAAGGTGGAATGAAGTGGAGGTCCTTGTCAACAGAGCAGCCCTAAACTTTGGGGTGCTTGTGTCTTGCTGATGTTTAATTTTCCCAATTTATAACCCCAGGAGTGGAAGTGCCCTATGCTCTCTAAGCTTTGTTTTTTAGATGTTTCAGGACTCACCGTACACTTCTCCAGAGTAGCTGTTGGCAATTTACATCCCGCCCATCAGTGTAGCAAGGCTCCCATTTCTCCATGGCCTGTCCTGCATTTCTGGTTTTGACACTTTATTCAGCATGGCCTTTTTAACCGATGGGAAGCGAGACATCATTGTAGCGCTGATTTGCCTTTCCAGGTTGCTTGGTTGGCCAAAAAGGGCGTATGCGTTTTTTCCTGAATATATTCAGGAAAAAACGCATACGCCCTTTTTGGCCAAGGGCATCATTGTCAACGTTTTGCCGCTTTTCATGTGCTTTAAAGGCGATTCGAATCTACCTCCTGAAATCTGTTTCCTGCAATTCTGCCTTGATTTCAAATCCTCTTCTTTGCCTTCCCTCAATATATTTGTGGACGAGAGTTATCATTTATAACTCTGCAGGTTTGTGAATTGCAGTGCCCTGAACCTCCATTTTACAACTCGCGTTTTTGGGAGATGGCCGCAAAAGCGCAGGATGGCTTCAGGCCCTGTTCTTGTTCCGGGGGGCAGGCTGAGCCTGTGGTTAATTCTTCTTCCTGATGGGAAAATAGAGTGACCTGTGCCTGTCCCAACACCAAGAGCTAGTCTCTCATTGGTTCCACGTCTTCCCGTTCATCCTCAGGACAAATATCAACCTGTACGGAACAGGAGGTTAAACGTGATGATGCTCCAAGGAGGGAGATTGCTAGTAAAGTGGCTGGAATGGCGAACCCGAGCACAAGGAGATGAGAAATGAGGTGCGTTTTAGAAACCTTTCCCCATCACACGGTGTACCATCTTCTGGGTATCTCATGCATGTTTTCGATGTAGGAAGATGCCCTTGAACCTGGAGATTTGGGACCCATGCGATGGGTACCACGCAGTATTACTTAAAAGGGTCTGCGTTTGCTCACCTAACCTCACCAAACCTCTCAGCCCCAAGAGTGTCCACCCTTATGTCTCATCCAGCTGTGGGTCTAGATATGGTCAATCCAGGTTGCATCACAGCCCCTGAACGCATTGTGTAAGAATTTCTCTCTCTTTCACTGTCTTTGTTTCATGGGTTTTTCAAAGTAATTTATTTTTATAATGGGGTTTAGCTGCTTTTCACTGCTGTGTTTATGCCGCTTTTTACCCACTTGACACACTAACAGAGAGATATCAATACATAGGTTTTAAGATTATTACTAGTCAGATATATTCTTGTGCGGTGAATAGGGCATGTTGAGTCCAGTTCTCTGAGCAAGGAGAGGTCTTGTCTATTACATATTGGTTTTATGGAACGGTATTTGAGCTAATTTGAAACCCTTGTTTTATGTATCACCCCATCTCACGTTTACCGTTAAGCAGCCATAGTGTGTTTTCTGCATGTGTGACTCTGTTCTGTTTTGTAATTCAGTTCAAGTGTAACGGTTTTTACAGTCCCTCTATCAGTGATACCTTATGAGAAGTGTCCTTTTCTGTGTGACTTATTTCACTTAGAATCGTCGTACCTAAATCCACTCATCATGCTGCTACTAGCCTTATGACAGTGATTTCATGGCTGAGTGATATTCCATTGTACATAAGGACCACAACTTCTTTATCCATTTTTCTCTTTCCTGGGATATTGAAGGTGGAATGAAGTGGAGGTCCTTGTCAACAGAGCAGCACTAAACTTTGGGGTGCTTGTGTCTTGCTGATTTTTAATTTTCCCAATTTATACCCCCATGAGTGGAAGTGCCCTATGCTCTCTTAGCTTTGCTTTTTAGACGTTTCAGGACTCACCGTACACTTCTCCAGAGTGGCTGTTGACAATTTACATCCCGCCCATCAGTGTAGCAAGGCTCCCATTTCTCCATGGCCTGTCCTGCATTTCTGGTTTTGACACTTTTTTCAGCATGGCCCTTTTGACCGATGGGAAGCGAGACATCTTTGTAGCGCTGATTTGCCTTTCCAGGTTGCTTGGTTGGCCAAAAAGGGCGTATGCGTTTTTTCCTGAATATATTCAGGAAAAAACGCATACGCCCTTTTTGGCCAAGGGCATCATTGTCAACGTTTTGCCGCTTTTCATGTGCTTTAAAGGCGATTCGAATCTACCTCCTGAAATCTGTTTCCTGCAATTCTGCCTTGATTTCAAATCCTCTTCTTTGCCTTCCCTCAATATATTTGTGGACGAGAGTTATCATTTATAAGTCTGCAGGTTTGTGAATTGCAGTGCCCTGAACCTCCATTTTACAACTCGCTTTTTAGGGAGCTGGCCGCAATAGCACCGGATGGCTTCAGGCCCTGTTCTGGTTCCGGGTGGCAGGCTGAGCCTGTGGTTAATTCTTCTTCCTGATGGGAAAATAGAGTGACCTGTGCCTGTCCCAACACCAAGAGCTAGTCTCTCATTGGTTCCACGTCTTCCAGTTCATCCTCAGGACAAATTGCAACCTGTATGGAAGAGGAGGTTAAAGGTGCTGATGCTCCAAGGAGGGAGATTGCTAGTAAAGTGGCTGGAATGGCGAACCCGGGCACAAGCAGATGAGAAATGAGGTGCGTTTTAGAAACCTTTCCCCATCACACGGTGTACCATCTTCTGGGATTCTCATGCATGTTTTCGATGTAGGAAGATGCCCTTGAACCTGGAGATTTGGGACCCATGCGATGGGTACCACGCAGTATTACTTTAAAGGGTCTGCGTTTGCTCACCCAACCTCACCAAACCTCTCAGCCGCAACAGTGTCCACCCTTATGTCTCATCCAGCTGTGGGTCTAGATATGGTCAATCCAGGTTGCATCACAGCCCCTGAACGCATTGTGTAAGAATTTCTCTCTCTTTCACTGTCTTTGTTTCATGGGTTTTTCAAAGTAATTTATTTTTATAATGGGGTTTAGCTGCTTTTCACTGCTGTGTTTATGCCGCTTTTTACCCACTTGACACACTAACAGAGAGATATCAGTACATAGGTTTTAAGATTATTACTAGTCAGATATATTCTTGTGTGGTGAATAGGGCGTGTTGAGTCCAGTTCTCTGAGCAAGGAGTAGGTCTTGTCTATTACATATTGGGTTTATGGAACGGTATCTGAGCTAATTTGAATGCCTTGTTTTATGTATCACCCCACCTCACCTTTCCCGTTAAGCAGCCATACTGTGTGTTCTGCATGTGTGACTCTGTTCTGTTTTCTGATTCAGTTCAAGTGTAACGGTTTTTACATTCCCTCTATAAGTGATACCTTATGAGAAGTGTCCTTTTCTGTGTGACTTATTTCACTTAGAATCGTGGTACCTAAATCCACTCATCATGCTGCTACTAGCCTTATGACATTGATTTCATGGCTGAGTGATATTCCATTGTACATAAGGACCACAACTTCTTTATCCATTTTTCTCTTTCCTGGGATATTGAAGGTGGAATGAAGTGGAGGTCCTTGTCAACAGAGCAGCCCTAAACTTTGGGGTGCTTGTCTCTTGCTGATTTTTCATTTTCCCAATTTATACCCCCATGAGTGGAAGTGCCCTATGCTCTCTAAGCTGTGTTTTTTAGATGTTTCAGGACACACCGTACACTTCTGCAGAGTGGCTGTTGGCAATTTACATCCCGCCCATCAGTATAGGAAGGCTCCCATTTCTCCATGGCCTGTTCTGCATTTCTGGTTTTGACATTTTTTTCAGCATGGCCCTTTTGAGCGATGGGAAGCGAGACTTGTTTGTAGCGCTGATTTGCCTTTCCAGGTTGCTTGGTTGGCCAAAAAGGGCGTATGCGTTTTTTCCTGAATATATTCAGGAAAAAACGCATACGCCCTTTTTGGCCAAGGGCATCATTGTCAACGATTTTCTGCTTTTCATGTGATTTAAAGGCGATTCGAATCTACCTTCTGAAATCTGTTTCCTGCAATTCTGCCTTGATTTCAAATCCTCTTCTTTGCCTTCCCTCAATATATTTGTAGACGAGAGTTATCATTTATAACTCTGCAGGTTTGTGAATTGCAGTGCCCTGAACCTCCATTTACAACTCGCTTTTTAGGGAGCTGGCCGCAAAAGCGCAGGATGGCTTCAGGCCCGGTTCTGGTTCCGGGGGGCAGGCTGATCCTGTGGTTAATTCTTCTTCCTGATGGGAAAATAGAGTGACCTGTGCCTGTCCCAACACCAAGAGCTAGTCTCTCGTTGGTTCCACGTCTTCCCGTTCATCCTCAGGACAAATTGCAACCTGTACGGAACAGGAGGTTAAAGGTGCTGATGCTCCAAGGAGGGAGATTGCTAGTAAAGTGGCTGGAATGGCGAACCCGGGCACAAGCAGATGAGAAATGAGGTGCGTTGTAGAAACCTTTCCCCATCACACGGTGTACCATCTTCTGGGTATCTCATGCATGTTTTCGATGTAGGAAGATGCCCTTGAACCTGGAGATTTGGGACCCATGCGATGGGTACCACGCAGTATTACTTTAAAGGGTCTGCGTTTGCTCACCCAACCTCACCAAACCTCTCAGCCGCAACAGTGTCCACCCTTATGTCTCATCCAGCTGTGGGTCTAGATATGGTCAATCCAGGTTGCATCACAGCCCCTGAACGCATTGTGTAAGAATTTCTCTCTCTTTCACTGTCTTTGTTTCATGGGTTTTTCAAAGTAATTTATTTTTATAATGGGGTTTAGCTGCTTTTCACTGCTGTGTTTATGCCGCTTTTTACCCACTTGACACACTAACAGAGAGATATCAATACATAGGTTTTAAGATTATTACTAGTCAGATATATTCTTGTGCGGTGAATAGGGCGTGTTGAGTCCAGTTCTCTGAGCAAGGAGTAGGTCTTGTCTATTACATATTGGGTTTATGGAACGGTATCTGAGCTAATTTGAAACCCTTGTTTTATGTATCACCCCACCTCACCTTTCCCGTGAAGCAGCCATAGTGTGTTTTCTGCATGTGTGACTCTGTTCTGTTTTGTAATTCAGTTCAAGTGTAACGGTTTTTACATTCCCTCTATAAGTGATACCTTATGAGAAGTGTCCTTTTCTGTGTGACTTATTTCACTTAGAGTCGTCGTACCTAAATCCACTCATCATGCTGCTACTAGCCTTATGACATTGATTTCACGGCTGAGTGATATTCCATTGTACATAAGGACCACAACTTCTTTATCCATTTTTCTCTTTCCTGGGATATTGAAGGTGGAATGAAGTGGAGGTCCTTGTCAACAGAGCAGCCCTAAACTTTGGGGTGCTTGTGTCTTGCTGATGTTTAATTTTCCCAATTTATAACCCCAGGAGTGGAAGTGCCCTATGCTCTCTAAGCTTTGTTTTTTAGATGTTTCAGGACTCACCGTACGCTTCTCCAGAGTGGCTGTTGGCAATTTACATCCCGCCCATCAGTGTAGCAAGGCTCCCATTTCTCCATGGCCTGTCCTGCATTTCTGGTTTTGACACTTTATTCAGCATGGCCTTTTTAACCGATGGGAAGCGAGACATCTTTGTAGCGCTGATTTGCCTTTCCAGGTTGCTTGGTTGGCCAAAAAGGGCGTATGCGTTTTTTCCTGAATATATTCAGGAAAAAACGCATACGCCCTTTTTGGCCAAGGGCATCATTGTCAACGTTTTGCCGCTTTTCATGTGCTTTAAAGGCGATTCGAATCTACCTCCTGAAATCTGTTTCCTGCAATTCTGCCTTGATTTCAAATCCTCTTCTTTGCCTTCCCTCAATATATTTGTGGACGAGAGTTATCATTTATAACTCTGCAGGTTTGTGAATTGCAGTGCCCTGAACCTCCATTTTACAACTCGCGTTTTTGGGAGATGGCCGCAAAAGCGCAGGATGGCTTCAGGCCCTGTTCTTGTTCCGGGGGGCAGGCTGAGCCTGTGGTTAATTCTTCTTCCTGATGGGAAAATAGAGTGACCTGTGCCTGTCCCAACACCAAGAGCTAGTCTCTCATTGGTTCCACGTCTTCCCGTTCATCCTCAGGACAAATATCAACCTGTACGGAACAGGAGGTTAAACGTGATGATGCTCCAAGGAGGGAGATTGCTAGTAAAGTGGCTGGAATGGCGAACCCGAGCACAAGCAGATGAGAAATGAGGTGCGTTTTAGAAACCTTTCCCCATCACACGGTGTACCATCTTCTGGGTATCTCATGCATGTTTTCGATGTAGGAAGATGCCCTTGAACCTGGAGATTTGGGACCCATGCGATGGGTACCACGCAGTATTACTTAAAAGGGTTTGCGTTTGCTCACCTAACCTCACCAAACCTCTCAGCCCCAAGAGTGTCCACCCTTATGTCTCATCCAGCTGTGGGTCCAGATATGGTCAATCCAGGTTGCATCACAGCCCCTGAACGCATTGTGTAAGAATTTCTATCTCTTTCACTGTCTTTGTTTCATGGGTTTTTCAAAGTAATTTATTTTTATAATGGGGTTTAGCTGCTTTTCACTGCTGTGTTTATGCCGCTTTTTACCCACTTGACACACTAACAGAGAGATATCAATACATAGGTTTTAAGATTATTACTAGTCAGATATATTCTTGTGCGGTGAATAGGGCGTGTTGAGTCCAGTTCTCTGAGCAAGGAGAGGTCTTGTCTATTATATATTGGTTTTATGGAACGGTATTTGAGCTAATTTGAAACCCTTGTTTTATGTATCACCCCATCTCACGTTTACCGTTAAGCAGCCATAGTGTGTTTTCTGCATGTGTGACTCTGTTCTGTTTTGTAATTCAGTTCAAGTGTAACGGTTTTTACAGTCCCTCTATAAGTGATACCTTATGAGAAGTGTCCTTTTCTGTGTGACTTATTTCACTTAGAATCGTCGTACCTAAATCCACTCATCATGCTGCTACTAGCCTTATGACAGTGATTTCATGGCTGAGTGATATTCCATTGTACATAAGGACCACAACTTCTTTATCCATTTTTCTCTTTCCTGGGATATTGAAGGTGGAATGAAGTGGAGGTCCTTGTCAACAGAGCAGCCCTAAACTTTGGGGTGCTTGTGTCTTGCTGATTTTTAATTTTCCCAATTTATACCCCCATGAGTGGAAGTGCCCTATGCTCTCTTAGCTTTGCTTTTTAGACGTTTCAGGACTCACCGTACACTTCTCCAGAGTGGCTGTTGACAATTTACATCCCGCCCATCAGTGTAGCAAGGCTCCCATTTCTCCATGGCCTGTCCTGCATTTCTGGTTTTGACACTTTTTTCAGCATGGCCCTTTTGACCGATGGGAAGCGAGACATCTTTGTAGCGCTGATTTGCCTTTCCAGGTTGCTTGGTTGGCCAAAAAGGGCGTATGCGTTTTTTCCTGAATATATTCAGGAAAAAACGCATACGCCCTTTTTGGCCAAGGGCATCATTGTCAACGTTTTGCCGCTTTTCATGTGCTTTAAAGGCGATTCGAATCTACCTCCTGAAATCTGTTTCCTGCAATTCTGCCTTGATTTCAAATCCTCTTCTTTGCCTTCCCTCAATATATTTGTGGACGAGAGTTATCATTTATAAGTCTGCAGGTTTGTGAATTGCAGTGCCCTGAACCTCCATTTTACAACTCGCTTTTTAGGGAGCTGGCCGCTATAGCACCGGATGGCTTCAGGCCCTGTTCTGGTTCCGGGTGGCAGGCTGAGCCTGTGGTTAATTCTTCTTCCTGATGGGAAAATAGAGTGACCTGTGCCTGTCCCAACACCAAGAGCTAGTCTCTCATTGGTTCCACGTCTTCCAGTTCATCCTCAGGACAAATTGCAACCTGTATGGAAGAGGAGGTTAAAGGTGCTGATGCTCCAAGGAGGGAGATTGCTAGTAAAGTGGCTGGAATGGCGAACCCGGGCACAAGCAGATGAGAAATGAGGTGCGTTTTAGAAACCTTTCCCCATCACACGGTGTACCATCTTCTGGGATTCTCATGCATGTTTTCGATGTAGGAAGATGCCCTTGAACCTGGAGATTTGGGACCCATGCGATGGGTACCACGCAGTATTACTTTAAAGGGTCTGCGTTTGCTCACCCAACCTCACCAAACCTCTCAGCCGCAACAGTGTCCACCCTTATGTCTCATCCAGCTGTGGGTCTAGATATGGTCAATCCAGGTTGCATCACAGCCCCTGAACGCATTGTGTAAGAATTTCTCTCTCTTTCAGTGTCTTTGTTTCATGGGTTTTTCAAAGTAATTTATTTTTATAATGGGGTTTAGCTGCTTTTCACTGCTGTGTTTATGCCGCTTTTTACCCACTTGACACACTGACAGAGAGATATCAGTACATAGGTTTTAAGATTATTACTAGTCAGATATATTCTTGTGCGGTGAATAGGGCGTGTTGAGTCCAGTTCTCTGAGCAAGGAGTAGGTCTTGTCTATTACATATTGGTTTTATGGAACGGTATCTGAGCTAATTTGAAACCCTTGTTTTATGTATCACCCCACCTCACCTTTCCCGTGAAGCAGCCATAGTGTGTTTTCTGCATGTGTGACTCTGTTCTGTTTTGTAATTCAGTTCAAGTGTAACGGTTTTTACATTCCCTCTATCAGTGATACCTTATGAGAAGTGTCCTTTTCTGTGTGACTTATTTCACTTAGAGTCGTCGTACCTAAATCCACTCATCATGCTGCTACTAGCCTTATGACATTGATTTCACGGCTGAGTGATATTCCATTGTACATAAGGACCACAACTTCTTTATCCATTTTTCTCTTTCCTGGGATATTGACGGTGGAATGAAGTGGAGGTCCTTGTCAACAGAGCAGCCCTAAACTTTGGGGTGCTTGTGTCTTGCTGATTTTTAATTTTCCCAATTTATAACCCCATGAGTGGAAGTGCCCTATGCTCTCTAAGCTTTGTTTTGTAGATGTTTCAGGACTCACCGTACGCTTCTCCAGAGTGGCTGTTGGCAATTTACATCCCGCACATCAGTGTAGCAAGGCTCCCATTTCTCCATGGCCTGTCCTGCATTTCTGGTTTTGACACTTTTTTCAGCATGGCCTTTTTAACCGATGGGAAGCGAGACATCTTTGTAGCGCTGATTTGCCTTTCCAGGTTGCTTGGTTGGCCAAAAAGGGCGTATGCGTTTTTTCCTGAATATATTCAGGAAAAAACGCATACGCCCTTTTTGACCAAGGGCATCATTGTCAACGTTTTGCCGCTTTTCATGTGCTTTAAAGGAGATTCGAATCTACCTCCTGAAATCTGTTTCCTGCAATTCTGCCTTGATTTCAAATCCTCTTCTTTGCCTTCCCTCAATATATTTGTGGACGAGAGTTATCATTTATAACTCTGCAGGTTTGTGAATTGCAGTGCCCTGAAGCTCCATTTTACAACTCGCGTTTTTGGGAGCTGGCCGCAAAAGCGCAGGATGGCTTCAGGCCCTGTTCTTGTTCCGGGGGGCAGGCTGAGCCTGTGGTTAATTCTTCTTCCTGATGGGAAAATAGAGTGACCTGTGCCTGTGCCAACACCAAGAGCTAGTCTCTCATTGGTTCCACGTCTTCCCGTTCATCCTCAGGACAAATTGCAACCTGTACGGAACAGGAGGTTAAAGGTGATGATGCTCCAAGGAGGGAGATTGCTAGTAAAGTGGCTGGAATGGTGAACCCGAGCACAAGGAGATGAGAAATGAGGTGCGTTTTAGAAACCTTTCCCCATCACACGGTGTACCATCTTCTGGGTTTCTCATGAATGTTTTCGATGTAGGAAGATGCCCTTGAACCTGGAGATTTGGGACCCATGCGATGGGTACCACGCAGTATTACTTTAAAGGGGCTGCGTTTGCTCACCCAACCTCACCAAACCTCTCAGCCGCAACTGTGTCCACCCTTATGTCTCATCCAGCTGTGGGTCTAGATATGGTCAATCCAGGTTGCATCACAGCCCCTGAACGCATTGTGTAAGAATTTCGCTCTCTTTCACTGTCTTTGTTTCATGGGTTTTTCAAAGTAATTTATTTTTATAATGGGGTTTAGCTGCTTTTCACTGCTGTGTTTATGCCGCTTTACACCCACTTGACACACTAACAGAGAGATATCAATACATAAGTTTTAAGATTATTACTAGTCAGATATATTCTTGTGCGGTGAATAGGGCGTGTTGAGTCCAGTTCTCTGAGCAAGGAGTAGGTCTTGTCTATTACATATTGGGTTTATGGAACGGTATCTGAGCTAATTTGAAACCCTTGTTTTATGTATCACCCCACCTCACCTTTCCCGTTAAGCAGCCATAGTGTGTTTTCTGCATGTGTGACTCTGTTCTGTTTTGTAATTCAGTTCAAGTGTAACGGTTTTTACATTCCCTCTATAGGTGATACCTTATGAGAAGTGCCCTTTTCTGTGTGACTTATTTCACTTAGAGTCGTCGTACCTAAATTCACTCATCATGCTGGTACTAGCCTTATGACATTGATTTCACGGCTGAGTGATATTCCATTGTACATAAGGACCACAACTTCTTTATCCATTTTTCTCTTTCCTGGGATATTGAAGGTGGAATGAAGTGGAGGTCCTTGTCAACAGAGCAGCCCTAAACTTTGGGGTGCTTGTGTCTTGCTGATTTTTAATTTTCCCAATTTATAACCCCATGAGTGGAAGTGCCCTATGCTCTCTAAGCTTTGTTTTTTAGATGTTTCAGGACTCACCGTACACTTCTCCAGAGTGGCTGTTGGCAATTTACATCCCGCCCATCAGTGTAGCAAGGCTCCCATTTCTCCATGGCCTGTCCTGCATTTCTGGTTTTGACACTTTATTCAGCATGGCCTTTTTAACCGATGGGAAGCGAGACATCTTTGTAGCGCTGATTTGCCTTTCCAGGTTGCTTGGTTGGCCAAAAAGGGCGTATGCGTTTTTTCCTGAATATATTCAGGAAAAAACGCATACGCCCTTTTTGGCCAAGGGCATCATTGTCAACGTTTTGCCGCTTTTCATGTGCTTTAAAGGCGATTCGAATCTACCTCCTGAAATCTGTTTCCTGCAATTCTGCCTTGATTTCAAATCCTCTTCTTTGCCTTCCCTCAATATATTTGTGGATGAGAGTTATCATTTATAACTCTGCAGGTTTGTGAATTGCAGTGCCCTGAACCTCCATTTTACAACTCGCTTTTTAGGGAGCTGGCCGCAAAAGCGCAGGATGGCTTCAGGCCCTGTTCTGGTTCCGGGGGGCAGGCTGAGCCTGTGGTTAATTCTTCTTCCTGATGGGAAAATAGAGTGACCTGTGCCTGTCCCAACACCAAGAGCTAGTCTCTCATTGGTTCCACGTCTTCCCGTTCATCCTCAGGACAAATTGCAACCTGTACGGAACAGGAGGTTAAAGGTGCTGATGCTCCAAGGAGGGAGATTGCTAGTAAAGTGGCTGGAATGGCGAACCCGAGCACAAGGAGATGAGAAATGAGGTGCGTTTTAGAAACCTTTCCCCATCACACGATGTACCATCTTCTGGGTATCTCATGCATGTTTTCGATGTAGGAAGATGCCCTTGAACCTGGAGATTTGGGACCCATGCGATGGGTACCACGCAGTGTTACTTAAAAGGGTTTGCGTTTGCTCACCTAACCTCACCAAACCTCTCAGCCCCAAGAGTGTCCACCCTTATGTCTCATCCAGCTGTGGGTCTAGATATGGTCAATCCAGGTTGCATCACAGCCCGTGAACGCATTGTGTAAGAATTTCGCTCTCTTTCACTGTCTTTGTTTCATGGGTTTTTCAAAGTAATTTATTTTTATAAATGGGTTTAGCTGCTTTTCACTGCTGTGTTTATGCCGCTTTACACCCACTTGACACACTAACAGAGAGATATCAATACATAGGTTTTACGATTATTATTAGTCAGATATATTCTTGTGCGGTGAATAGGGCGTGTTGAGTCCAGTTCTCTGAGCAAGGAGTAGGTCTTGTCTATTACATATTGGGTTTATGGAACGGTATCTGAGCTAATTTGAAACCCTTGTTTTATGTATCACCCCACCTCACCTTTCCCGTTAAGCAGCCATAGTGTGTTTTCTGCATGTGTGACTCTGTTCTGTTTTGTAATTCAGTTCAAGTGTAACGGTTTTTACATTCCCTCTATAAGTGATACCTTATGAGAAGTGTCCTTTTCTGTGTGACTTATTTCACTTAGAATCGTCGTACCTAAATCCACTCATCATGCTGCTACTAGCCTTATGACATTGATTTCATGGCTGAGTGATATTCCATTGTACATAAGGACCACAACTTCTTTATCCATTTTTCTCTTTCCTGGGATATTGAAGGTGGAATGAAGTGGAGGTACTTGTCAACAGAGCAGTCCTAAACTTTGGGGTGCTTGTGTCTTGCTGAATTTTAATTTTCCCAATTTATACCCACATGAGTGGAAGTGCCCTATGCTCTCTCAGCTTTGCTTTTCAGACGTTTCAGGACTCACCGTACACTTCTCCAGAGTGGCTGTTGACAATTTACATCCCGCCCATCAGTGTAGCAAGGCTCCCATTTCTCCATGGCCTGTCCTGCATTTCTGGTGTTGACACTTTTTTCAGCATGGCCCTTTTGACCGATCGGAAGCGAGACATCTTTGTAGCGCTGATTTGCCTTTCCAGGTTGCTTGGTTGGCCAAAAAGGGCGTATGCGTTTTTTCCTGAATATATTCAGGAAAAAACGCATACGCCCTTTTTGGCCAAGGGCATCATTGTCAACGTTTTGCCGCTTTTCATGTGCTTTAAAGGCGATTCGAATCTACCTCCTGAAATCTGTTTCCTGCAATTCTGCCTTGATTTCAAATCCTCTTCTTTGCCTTCCCTCAATATATTTGTGGACGAGAGTTATCATTTATAACTCTGCAGGTTTGTGAATTGCAGTGCCCTGAACCTCCATTTTGCAACTCGCTTTTTAGGGAGCTGGCCGCAAAAGCGCAGGATGCCTTCAGGCCCTGTTCTGGTTCCGGGGGCAGGCTGAGCCTGTGGTTAATTCTTCTTCCTGATGGGAAAATAGAGTGACCTGTGCCTGTCCCAACACCAAGAGCTAGTCTCTCTTTGGTTCCACGTCTTCCCGTTCACCCTCAGGACAAATTGCAACCTGTACGGAGCAGGAGGTTAAAGGTGCTGATGCTCCAAGTAGGGAGATTGCTAGTAAAGCGGCTGGAATAGCGAACCCGGGCACAAGGAGATGAGAAATGAGGTGCGTTTTAGAAACCTTTCCACATCACACGGTGTACCATCTTCTGGGTTTCTCATGCATGTTTTCGATGTAGGAAGATGCCCTTGAACCTGGAGATTTGGGACCCATGCGATGGGTACCACGCAGTATTACTTTAAAGGGTCTGCGTTTGCTCACCCAACCTCACCAAACCTCTCAGCCGCAACAGTGTCCACCCTTATGTCTCATCCAGCTGTGGGTCTAGATATGGTCAATCCAGGTTGCATCACAGCCCCTGAACGCATTGTGTAAGAATTTCTCTCTCTTTCACTGTCTTTGTTTCATGGGTTTTTCAAAGTAATTTATTTTTATAATGGGGTTTAGCTGCTTTTCACTGCTGTGTTTATGCCGCTTTTTACCCACTTGACACACTAACAGAGAGATATCTATACATAGGTTTTAAGATTATTACTAGTCAGATATATTCTTGTGCGGTGAATAGGGCGTGTTGAGTCCAGTTCTCTGAGCAAGGAGTAGGTCTTTTCTATTACATATTGGGTTTATGGAACGGTATCTGAGCTAATTTGAAACCCTTGTTTTATGTGTCACCCCACCTCACCTTTCCCGTTAAGCAGCCATAGTGTGTTTTCTGCATGTGTGACTCTGTTCTGTTTTGTAATTCAGTTCAAGTGTAACGGTTTTTACATTCCCTCTATCAGTGATACCTTATGAGAAGTGTCCTTTTCTGTGTGACTTATTTCACTTAGAATTGTCGTACCTAAATCCACTCATCATGCTGCTACTAGCCTTATGACATTGATTTCATGGCTGAGTGATATTCCATTGTACATAAGGACCACAACTTCTTTATCCATTTTTCTCTTTCCTGGGATATTGAAGGTGGAATGAAGTGGAGGTCCTTGTCAACAGAGCAGCCCTAAACTTTGGGGTGCTTGTGTCTTGCTGATTTTTAATTTTCCCAATTTATACCCCCATGAGTGGAAGTGCCCTATGCTCTCTAAGCTTTGCTTTTTAGACGTTTCAGGACTCACCGTACACTTCTCCAGAGTGGCTGTTGACAATTTACATCCCGCCCATCAGTGTAGCAAGGCTCCCATTTCTCCATGGCCTGTCCTGCATTTCTGGTGTTGACACTTTTTTCAGCATGGCCCTTTTGACCGATGGGAAGCGAGACATCTTTGTAGCGCTGATTTGCCTTTCCAGGTTGCTTGGTTGGCCAAAAAGGGCGTATGCGTTTTTTCCTGAATATATTCAGGAAAAAACGCATACGCCCTTTTTGGCCAAGGGCATCATTGTCAACGTTTTGCCACTTTTCATGTGCTTTAAAGGCGATTCGAATCTACCTCCTGAAATCTGTTTCCTGCAATTCTGCCTTGATTTCAAATCCTCTTCTTTGCCTTCCCTCAATATATTTGTGGATGAGAGTTATCATTTATAACTCTGCAGGTTTGTGAATTGCAGTGCCCTGAACCTCCATTTTACAACTCGCTTTTTAGGGAGCTGGCCGCAAAAGCGCAGGATGGCTTCAGGCCCTGTTCTGGTTCCGGGGGGCAGGCTGAGCCTGTGGTTAATTCTTCTTCCTGATGGGAAAATAGAGTGACCTGTGCCTGTCCCAACACCAAGAGCTAGTCTTTCATTGGTTCCACGTCTTAACGTTCATCCTCAGTACAAATTGCAACCTGTACGGAACAGGAGGTTAAAGGTGCTGATGCTCCAAGGAGGGAGATTGCTAGTAAAGTGGCTGGAATAGCGAACCCGGGCACAAGGAGATGAGAAATGAGGTGCGTTTTAGAAACCTTTCCCCATCACACGGTGTACCATCTTCTGGGTTTCTCATGCATGTTTTCGATGTAGGAAGATGCCCTTGAACCTGGAGATTTGGGACCCATGCGATGGGTACCACACAGTATTACTTTAAAGGGTCTGCGTTTGCTCACCCAACCTCACCAAACCTCTCAGCCGCAACAGTGTCCACCCTTATGTCTCATCCAGCTGTGGGTCTAGATATGGTCAATCCAGGTTGCATCACAGCCCCTGAACGCATTGTGTAAGAATTTCGCTCTCTTTCACTGTCTTTGTTTCATGGGTTTTTCAAAGTAATTTATTTTTATAATGGGGTTTAGCTGCTTTTCACTGCTGTGTTTATGCCGCTTTACACCCACTTGACACACTAACAGAGAGATATCTATACATAGGTTTTAAGATTATTACTAGTCAGATATATTCTTGTGCGGTGAATAGGGCGTGTTGAGTCCCGTTCTCTGAGCAAGGAGTAGGTCTTGTCTATTACATATTGGGTTTATGGAACGGTATCTGAGCTAATTTGAAACCCTTGTTTTATGTATCACCCCACCTCACCTTTCCCGTTAAGCAGCCATAGTGTGTTTTCTGCATGTGTGACTCTGTTCTGTTTTGTAATTCAGTTCAAGTGTAACGGTTTTTACATTCCCTCTATCAGTGATACCTTATGAGAAGTGTCCTTTTCTGTGTGACTTATTTCACTTAGAATCGTCGTACCTAAATCCACTCATCATGCTGCTACTAGCCTTATGACATTGATTTCATGGCTGAGTGATATTCCATTGTACATAAGGACCACAACTTCTTTATCCATTTTTCTCTTTCCTGGGATATTGAAGGTGGAATGAAGTGGAGGTCCTTGTCAACAGAGCAGCCCTAAACTTTGGGGTGCTTGTGTCTTGCTGATTTTTAATTTTCCCAATTTATACCCCCATGAGTGGAAGTGCCCTATGCTCTCTAAGCTTTGCTTTTTAGACGTTTCAGGACTCACCGTACGCTTCTCCAGAGTGGCTGTTGACAATTTACATCCCGCCCATCAGTGTAGCAAGGCTCCCATTTCTCCATGGCCTGTCCTGCATTTCTGGTTTTGACACTTTTTTCAGCATGGCCCTTTTGACCGATGGGAAGCGAGACATCTTTGTAGCGCTGATTTGCCTTTCCAGGTTGCTTGGTTGGCCAAAAAGGGCGTATGCGTTTTTTCCTGAATATATTCAGGAAAAAACGCATACGCCCTTTTTGGCCAAGGGCATCATTGTCAACGTTTTGCCGCTTTTCATGTGCTTTAAAGGCGATTCGAATCTACCTCCTGAAATCTGTT
The DNA here is from genome assembly GCF_965194805.1 of Balaenoptera borealis. Taxonomy (NCBI): domain Eukaryota; kingdom Metazoa; phylum Chordata; class Mammalia; order Artiodactyla; family Balaenopteridae; genus Balaenoptera; species Balaenoptera borealis. The sequence continues at coordinate 509,445 of NW_028123694.1, forward strand.
TCCTGCAATTCTGCCTTGATTTCAAATCCTCTTCTTTGCCTTCCCTCAATATATTTGTGGACGAGAGTTATCATTTATAACTCTGCAGGTTTGTGAATTGCAGTGCCCTGAACCTCCATTTTACAACTCGCGTTTTTGGGAGATGGCCGCAAAAGCGCACGATGGCTTCAGGCCCTGTTCTTGTTCCGGGGGCAGGCTGAGCCTGTGGTTAATTCTTCTTCCTGATGGGAAAATAGAGTGACCTGTGCCTGTCCCAACACCAAGAGATAGTCTCTCATTGGTTTCACGTCTTCCCGTTCATCCTCAGGACAAATTGCAACCTGTACGGAACAGGAGGTTAAAGGTGATGATGCTCCAAGTAGGGAGATTGCTAGTAAAGTGGCTGGAATGGCGAACCCGAGCACAAGGAGATGAGAAATGAGGTGCGTTTTAGAAACCTTTCCCCATCACACGGTGTACCATCTTCTGGGTTTCTCATGCATGTTTTCGATGTAGGAAAATTCCCTTGAACCTGGAGATTTGGGACCCATGCGATGGGTACCACGCAGTATTACTTTAAAGGGGCTGCGTTTGCTCACCCAACCTCACCAAACCTCTCAGCCGCAACAGTGTCCACCCTTATGTCTCATCCAGCTGTGGGTCTAAATATGGTCAATCCAGGTTGCATCACAGCCCCTGAACGCATTGTGTAAGAATTTCGCTCTCTTTCACTGTCTTTGTTTCATGGGTTTTTCAAAGTAATTTATTTTTATAATGGGGTTTAACTGCTTTTCACTGCTGTGTTTATGCCGCTTTACACCCACTTGACACACTAACAGAGAGATATCAATACATAGGTTTTAAGATTATTACTAGTCAGATATATTCTTGTGCGGTGAATAGGGCGTGTTGAGTCCAGTTCTCTGAGCAAGGAGTAGGTCTTGTCTATTACATATTGGGTTTATGGAACGGTATCTGAGCTAATTTGAAACCCTTGTTTTATGTATCACCCCACCTCACCTTTCCCGTGAAGCAGCCATAGTGTGTTTTCTGCATGTGTGACTCTGTTCTGTTTTGTAATTCAGTTCAAGTGTAACGGTTTTTACATTCCCTCTATAAGTGATACCTTATGAGAAGTGTCCTTTTCTGTGTGACTTATTTCACTTAGAGTCGTCGTACCTAAATCCACTCATCATGCTGCTACTAGCCTTATGACATTGATTTCACGGCTGAGTGATATTCCATTGTACATAAGGACCACAACTTCTTTATCCATTTTTCTCTTTCCTGGGATATTGAAGGTGGAATGAAGTGGAGGTCCTTGTCAACAGAGCAGCCCTAAACTTTGGGGTGCTTGTGTCTTGCTGATTTTTAATTTTCCCAATTTATACCCCCATGAGTGGAAGTGCCCTATGCTCTCTAAGCTTTGCTTTTTAGACGTTTCAGGACTCACCGTACGCTTCTCCAGAGTGGCTGTTGACAATTTACATCCCGCCCATCAGTGTAGCAAGGCTCCCATTTCTCCATGGCCTGTCCTGCATTTTTGGTTTTGAGACTTTTTTCAGCATGGCCCTTTTGACCGATGGGAAGCGAGACATCTTTGTAGCGCTGATTTGCCTTTCCAGGTTGCTTGGTTGGCCAAAAAGGGCGTATGCGTTTTTTCCTGAATATTTTCAGGAAAAAACGCATACGCCCTTTTTAGCCAAGGGCATCATTATCAACGTTTTGCCGCTTTTCATGTGCTTTAAAGGCGATTCGAATCTACCTCCTGAAATCTGTTTCCTGCAATTCTGCCTTGATTTCAAATCCTCTTCTTTGCCTTCCCTTAATATATTTGTGGACGAGAGTTATCATTTATAACTCTGCAGGTTTGTGAATTGCAGTGCCCTGAACCTCCATTTTACAACTCGCTTTTTAGGGAGCTGGCCGCAAAAGCGCAGGATGCCTTCAGGCCCTGTTCTGGTTCCGGGGGCAGGCTGAGCCTGTGGTTAATTCTTCTTCCTGATGGGAAAATAGAGTGACCTGTGCCTGTCCCAACACCAAGAGCTAGTCTCTCATTGGTTCCACGTCTTCCCGTTCACCCTCAGGACAAATTGCAACCTGTACGGAGCAGGAGGTTAAAGGTGCTGATGCTCCAAGTAGGGAGATTGCTAGTAAAGCGGCTGGAATAGCGAACCCGGCCACAAGGAGATGAGAAATGAGGTGCGTTTTAGAAACCTTTCCCCATCACACGGTGTACCATCTTCTGGGTTTCTCATGCATGTTTTCGATGTAGGAAGATGCCTTTGAACCTGGAGATTTGGGACCCATGCGATGGGTACCACGCAGTATTACTTGAAAGGGTCTGCGTTTGCTCACCCAACCTCACCAAACCTCTCAGCCCCAAGAGTGTCCACCTTTATGTCTCATCCAGCTGTGGGTCTAGATATGGTCAATCCAGGTTGCATCACAGCCCGTGAACGCATTGTGTAAGAATTTCTATCTCTTTCACTGTCTTTGTTTCATGGGTTTTTCAAAGTAATTTATTTTTATAATGGGGTTTAGCTGCTTTTCACTGCTGTGTTTATGCCGCTTTACACCCACTTGACACACTAACAGAGAGATATCAATACATAGGTTTTAAGATTATTACTAGTCAGATATATTCTTGTGCGGTGAATAGGGCGTGTTGAATCCAGCTCTCTGAGCAAGGAGTATGTCTTGTCTATTACATATTGGGTTTATGGAACGGTATCTGAGCTAATTTGAAACCCTTGTTTTATGTATCACCCCACCTCACCTTTCCCGTTAAGCAGCCATAGTGTGTTTTCTGCATGTGTGACTCTGTTCTGTTTTGTAATTCAGTTCAAGTGTAACGGTTTTTACATTCCCTCTATAAGTGATACCTTATGAGAAGTGTCCTTTTCTGTGTGACTTATTTCACTTAGAATCGTCGTACCTAAATCCACTCATCATGCTGCTACTAGCCTTATGACATTGATTTCATGGCTGAGTGATATTCCATTGTACATATGGACCACAACTTCTTTATCCATTTTTCTCTTTCCTGGGATATTGAAGGTGGAATGAAGTGGAGGTCCTTGTCAACAGAGCAGCCCTAAACTTTGGGGTGCTTGTGTCTTGCTGATTTTTAATTTTCCCAATTTATACCCCCATGAGTGGAAGTGCCCTATGCTCTCTAAGCTGTGTTTTTTAGATGTTTCAGGACACACCGTACGCTTCTCCAGAGTGGCTGTTGGCAATTTACATCCCGCCCATCAGTGTAGCAAGGCTCCCATTTCTCCATGGCATGTCCTGCATTTCTGGTTTTGACAGTTTTTTCAGCATGGCCCTTTGGACCGATGGGAAGCGAGACTTCTTTGTAGCACTGATTTGCCTTTCCAGGTTGCTTGGTTGGCCAAAAAGGGCGTATGCGTTTTTTCCTGAATATATTCAGGAAAAAATGCATACGCCCTTTTTGGCCAAGGGCATCATTGTCAACGTTTTGCCGCTTTTCATGTGCTTTAAAGGCGATTCGTATCTACCTCCTGAAATCTGTTTCCTGCAATTCTGCCTTGATTTCACATCCTCTTCTTTGCCTTCTCTCAATATATTTGTGGACGAGAGTTATCATTTATAAGTCTGCAGGTTTGTGAATTGCAGTGCCCTGAACCTCCATTTTACAACTCGCTTTTTAGGGAGCTGGCCGCAATAGCGCAGGATGGCTTCAGGCCCTGTTCTGGTTCCGGGTGGCAGGCTGATCCTGTGGTTAATTCTTCTTCCTGATAGGAAAATAGAGTGACCTGTGCCTGTCCCAACACCAAGAGCTAGTCTCTCATTGGTTCCACGTCTTCCCGTTCATCCTCAGGACAAATTGCAACCTGTACGGAACAGGAGGTTAAAGGTGATGATGCTCCAAGGAGGGAGATTGCTAGTAAAGTGGCTGGAATGGCGAACCCGAGCACAAGGAGATGAGAAATGAGGTGCGTTTTAGAAACCTTTCCCCATCACACGGTGTACCATCTTCTGGGTTTCTCATGCATGTTTTCGATGTAGGAAGATTCCCTTGAACCTGGAGATTTGGGACCCATGCGATGGGTACCACGCAGTATTACTTTAAAGGGTCTGCGTTTGCTCACCCAACCTCACCAAACCTCTCAGCCGCAACAGTGTCCACCCTTAAGTCTCATCCAGCTGTGGGTCTAGATATGGTCAATCCAGGTTGCATCACAGCCCCTGAACGCATTGTGTAAGAATTTCGCTCATTTCACTGTCTTTATTTCATGGGTTTTTCAAAGTAATTTATTTTTATAATGGGGTTTAACTGCTTTTCACTGCTGTGTTTATGCCGCTTTACACCCACTTGACACACTAACAGAGAGATATCAATACATAGCTTTTAAGATTATTACTAGTCAGATATATTCTTGTGCGGTGAATAGGGCGTGTTGAGTCCAGTTCTCTGAGCAAGGAGTAGGTCTTGTCTATTACATATTGGGTTTATGGAACGGTATCTGAGCTAATTTGAAACCCTTGTTTTATGTATCACCCCACCTCACCTTTCCCGTTAAGCAGCCATAGTGTGTTTTCTGCATGTGTGACTCTGTTCTGTTTTGTAATTCAGTTCAAGTGTAACGGTTTTTACATTCCCTCTATAAGTGATACCTTATGAGAAGTGTCCTTTTCTGTGTGACTTATTTCACTTAGAGTCGTCGTACCTAAATCCACTCATCATGCTGCTACTAGCCTTATGACATTGATTTCATGGCTGAGTGATATTCCATTGTACATAAGGACCACAACTTCTTTATCCATTTTTCTCTTTCCTGGGATATTGAAGGTGGAATGAAGTGGAGGTCCTTGTCAACAGAGCAGCCCTAAACTTTGGGGTGCTTGTGTCTTGCTGATTTTTCATTTTCCCAATTTATACCCCCATGAGTGGAAGTGCCCTATGCTCTCTAAGCTTTGCTTTTTAGACGTTTCAGGACTCACCGTACACTTCTCCAGAGTGGCTGTTGACAATTTACATCCCGCCCATCAGTGTAGCAAGGCTCCCATTTCTCCATGGCCTGTCCTGCATTTTTGGTTTTGAGACTTTTTTCAGCATGGCCCTTTTGACCGATGGGAAGCGAGACATCTTTGTAGCGCTGATTTGCCTTTCCAGGTTGCTTGGTTGGCCAAAAAGGGCGTATGCGTTTTTTCCTGAATATATTCAGGAAAAAACGCATACGCCCTTTTTGGCCAAGGGCATCATTGTCAACGTTTTGCCGCTTTTCATGTGCTTTAAAGGCGATTCGAATCTACCTCCTGAAATCTGTTTCCTGCAATTCTGCCTTGATTTCAAATCCTCTTCTTTGCCTTCCCTCAATATATTTGTGGACGAGAGTTATCATTTATAACTCTGCAGGTTTGTGAATTGCAGTGCCCTGAACCTCCATTTTACAACTCGCTTTTTAGGGAGCTGGCCGCAAAAGCGCAGGATGCCTTCAGGCCCTGTTCTGGTTCCGGGGGCAGGCTGAGCATGTGGTTAATTCTTCTTCCTAATGGGAAAATAGAGTGACCTGTGCCTGTCCCAACACCAAGAGCTAGTCTCTCATTGGTTCCACGTCTTCCCGTTCACCCTCAGGACAAATTGCAACCTGTACGGAGCAGGAGGTTAAAGGTGCTGATGCTCCAAGTAGGGAGATTGCTAGTAAAGCGGCTGGAATAGCGAACCCGGGCACAAGGAGATGAGAAATGAGGTGCGTTTTAGAAACCTTTCCACATCACACGTTGTACCATCTTCTGGGTTTCTCATGCATGTTTTCGATGTAGGAAGATGCCCTTGAACCTGGAGATTTGTGACCCATGCGATGGGTACCATGCAGTATTACTGTAAAGGGTCTGCGTTTGCTCACCCAACCTCACCAAACCTCTCAGCCCCAAGAGTGTCCACCCTTATGTCTCATCCAGCTGTGGGTCTAGATATGGTCAATCCAGGTTGCATCACAGCCCCTGAACGAATTGTGTAAGAATTTCGCTCTCTTTCACTGTCTTTGTTTCATGGGTTATTCAAAGTAATTTATTTTTATAATGGGGTTTAGCTGCTTTTCACTTCTGTGTTTATGCCGCTTTACACCCACTTGACACACTAACAGAGAGATATCTATACATAGGTTTTAAGATTATTACTAGTCAGATATATTCTTGTGCGGTGAATAGGGCGTGTTGAGTCCAGTTCTCTGAGCAAGGAGTAGGTCTTGTCTATTACATATTGGGTTTATGGAACGGTATCTGAGCTAATTTGAAACCCTTGTTTTATGTATCACCCCACCTCACCTTTCCCGTTAAGCAGCCATAGTGTGTTTTCTGCATGTGTGACTCTGTTCTGTTTTGTAATTCAGTTCAAGTGTAACGGTTTTTACATTCCCTCTATAAGTGATACCTTATGAGAAGTGTCCTTTTCTGTGTGACTTATTTCACTTAGAGTCGTCGTACCTAAATCCACTCATCATGCTGCTACTAGCCTTATGACATTGATTTCACGGCTGAGTGATATTCCATTGTACATAAGGACCACAACTTCTTTATCCATTTTTCTCTTTCCTGGGATATTGAAGGTGGAATGAAGTGGAGGTCCTTGTCAACAGAGCAGCCCTAAACTTTGGGGTGCTTGTGTCTTGCTGATTTTTAATTTTCCCAATTTATACCCCCATGAGTGGAAGTGCCCTATGCTCTCTAAGCTTTGCTTTTTAGACGTTTCAGGACTCACCGTACGCTTCTCCAGAGTGGCTGTTGACAATTTACATCCCGCCCATCAGTGTAGCAAGGCTCCCATTTCTCCATGGCCTGTCCTGCATTTCTGGTTTTGACACTTTTTTCAGCATGGCCCTTTTGACCGATGGGAAGCGAGACATCTTTGTAGCGCTGATTTGCCTTTCCAGGTTGCTTGGTTGGCCAAAAAGGGCGTATGCGTTTTTTCCTGAATATATTCAGGAAAAAACGCATACGCCCTTTTTAGCCAAGGGCATCATTGTCAACGTTTTGCCGCTTTTCATGTGCTTTAAAGGCGATTCGAATCTACCTCCTGAAATCTGTTTCCTGCAATTCTGCCTTGATTTCAAATCCTCTTCTTTGCCTTCCCTCAATATATTTGTGGACGAGAGTTATCATTTATAACTCTGCAGGTTTGTGAATTGCAGTGCCCTGAACCTCCATTTTACAACTCGCTTTTTAGGGAGCTGGCCGCAAAAGCGCAGGATGCCTTCAGGCCCTGTTCTGGTTCCGGGGGCAGGCTGAGCCTGTGGTTAATTCTTCTTCCTGATGGGAAAATAGAGTGACCTGTGCCTGTCCCAACACCAAGAGCTAGTCTCTCATTGGTTCCACGTCTTCCAGTTCATCCTCAGGACAAATTGCAACCTGTACGGAACAGGAGGTTAAAGGTGCTGATGCTCCAAGTAGGGAGATTGCTAGTAAAGCGGCTGGAATAGCGAACCCGGGCGCAAGGAGATGAGAAATGAGGTGCGTTTTAGAAACCTTTCCACATCACACGGTGTACCATCTTCTGGGTTTCTCATGCATGTTTTCGATGTAGGAAGATGCCCTTGAACCTGGAGATTTGTGACCCATGCGATGGGTACCATGCAGTATTACTGTAAAGGGTCTGCGTTTGCTCACCCAACCTCACCAAACCTCTCAGCCCCAAGAGTGTCCACCCTTATGTCTCATCCAGCTGTGGGTCTAGATATGGTCAATCCAGGTTGCATCACAGCCCCTGAACGAATTGTGTAAGAATTTCGCTCTCTTTCACTGTCTTTGTTTCATGGGTTATTCAAAGTAATTTATTTTTATAATGGGGTTTAGCTGCTTTTCACTTCTGTGTTTATGCCGCTTTACACCCACTTGACACACTAACAGAGAGATATCTATACATAGGTTTTAAGATTATTACTAGTCAGATATATTCTTGTGCGGTGAATAGGGCGTGTTGAGTCCAGTTCTCTGAGCAAGGAGTAGGTCTTGTCTATTACATATTGGGTTTATGGAACGGTATCTGAGCTAATTTGAAACCCTTGTTTTATGTATCACCCCACCTCACCTTTCCCGTGAAGCAGCCATAGTGTGTTTTCTGCATGTGTGACTCTGTTCTGTTTTGTAATTCAGTTCAAGTGTAACGGTTTTTACATTCCCTCTATCAGTGATACCTTATGAGAAGTGTCCTTTTCTGTGTGACTTATTTCACTTAGAATCGTCGTACCTAAATCCACTCATCATGCTGCTACTAGCCTTATGACATTGATTTCATGGCTGAGTGATATTCCATTGTACATAAGGACCACAACTTCTTTATCCATTTTTCTCTTTCCTGGGATATTGAAGGTGGAATGAAGTGGAGGTCCTTGTCAACAGAGCAGCCCTAAACTTTGGGGTGCTTGTGTCTTGCTGATTTTTAATTTTCCCAATTTATACCCCCATGAGTGGAAGTGCCCTATGCTCTGTAAGCTTTGCTTTTTAGACGTTTCAGGACTCACCGTACGCTTCTCCATAGTGGCTGTTGACAATTTACATCCCGCCCATCAGTGTAGCAAGGCTCCCATTTCTCCATGGCCTGTCCTGCATTTCTGGTTTTGACACTTTTGTCAGCATGGCCCTTTTGACCGATGGGAAGCGAGACATCTTTGTAGCGCTGATTTGCCTTTCCAGGTTGCTTGGTTGGCCAAAAAGGGCGTATGCGTTTTTTCCTGAATATATTCAGGAAAAAACGCATACGCCCTTTTTGGCCAAGGGCATCATTGTCAACGTTTTGCCGCTTTTCATGTGCTTTAAAGGCGATTCGAATCTACCTCCTGAAATCTGTTTCCTGCAATTCTGCCTTGATTTCAAATCCTCTTCTTTGCCTTCCCTCAATATATTTGTGGACGAGAGTTATCATTTATAACTCTGCAGGTTTGTGAATTGCAGTGCCCTGAACCTCCATTTTACAACTCGCGTTTTTGGGAGATGGCCGCAAAAGCGCAGGATGGCTTCAGGCCCTGTTCTGGTTCCGGGGGGCAGGCTGAGCCTGTGGTTAATTCTTCTTCCTAATGGGAAAATAGAGTGACCTGTGCCTGTCCCAACACCAAGAGATAGTCTCTCATTGGTTTCACGTCTTCCCGTTCATCCTCAGGACAAATTGCAACCTGTACGGAACAGGAGGTTAAAGGTGATGATGCTCCAAGGAGGGAGATTGCTAGTAAAGTGGCTGGAATGGCGAACCCGAGCACAAGGAGATGAGAAATGAGGTGCGTTTTAGAAACCTTTCCCCATCACACGGTGTACCATCTTCTGGGTTTCTCATGCATGTTTTCGATGTAGGAAGATGCCCTTGAACCTGGAGATTTGGGACCCATGCGATGGGTACCACGCAGTATTACTTTAAAGGGGCTGCGTTTGCTCACCCAACCTCACCAAACCTCTCAGCCGCAACAGTGTCCACCCTTATGTCTCATCCAGCTGTGGGTCTAGATATGGTCAATCCAGGTTGCATCACAGCCCCTGAACGAATTGTGTAAGAATTTCGCTCTCTTTCACTGTCTTTGTTTCATGGGTTATTCAAAGTAATTTATTTTTATAATGGGGTTTAGCTGCTTTTCACTTCTGTGTTTATGCCGCTTTACACCCACTTGACACACTAACAGACAGATATCAATACATAGCTTTTAAGATTATTACTAGTCAGATATATTCTTGTGCGGTGAATAGGGCGTGTTGAGTCCAGTTCTCTGAGCAAGGAGTAGGTCTTGTCTATTACATATTGGGTTTATGGAACGGTATCTGAGCTAATTTGAAACCCTTGTTTTATGTATCACCCCACCTCACCTTTCCCGTTAAGCAGCCATAGTGTGTTTTCTGCATGTGTGACTCTGTTCTGTTTTGTAATTCAGTTCAAGTGTAACGGTTTTTACATTCCCTCTATAAGTGATACCTTATGAGAAGTGTCCTTTTCTGTGTGACTTCTTTCACTTAGAGTCGTCGTACCTAAATCCACTCATCATGCTGCTACTAGCCTTATGACATTGATTTCACGGCTGAGTGATATTCCATTGTACATAAGGACCACAACTTCTTTATCCATTTTTCTCTTTCCTGGGATATTGAAGGTGGAATGAAGTGGAGGTCCTTGTCAACAGAGCAGCCCTAAACTTTGGGGTGCTTGTGTCTTGCTGATTTTTAATTTTCCCAATTTATACCCCCATGAGTGGAAGTGCCCTATGCTCTCTAAGCTTTGCTTTTTAGACGTTTCAGGACTCACCGTACGCTTCTCCAGAGTGGCTGTTGACAATTTACATCCCGCCCATCAGTGTAGCAAGGCTCCCATTTCTCCATGGCCTGTCCTGCATTTCTGGTTTTGACACTTTTTTCAGCATGGCCCTTTTGACCGATGGGAAGCGAGACATCTTTGTAGCGCTGATTTGCCTTTCCAGGTTGCTTGGTTGGCCAAAAAGGGCGTATGCGTTTTTTCCTGAATATATTCAGGAAAAAACGCATACGCCCTTTTTGGCCAAGGGCATCATTGTCAACGTTTTGCCGCTTTTCATGTGCTTTAAAGGCGATTCGAATCTACCTCCTGAAATCTGTTTCCTGCAATTCTGCCTTGATTTCAAATCCTCTTCGTTGCCTTCCCTCAATATATTTGTGGACGAGAGTTATCATTTATAACTCTGCAGGTTTGTGAATTGCAGTGCCCTGAACCTCCATTTTACAACTCGCGTTTTTGGGAGATGGCCGCAAAAGCGCAGGATGGCTTCAGGCCCTTTTCTTGTTCCGGGGGGCAGGCTGAGCCTGTGGTTAATTCTTCTTCCTGATGGGAAAATAGAGTGACCTGTGCCTGTCCCAACACCAAGATATAGTCTCTCATTGGTTTCACGTCTTCCCGTTCATCCTCAGGACAAATTGCAACCTGTACGGAACAGGAGGTTAAAGGTGATGATGCTCCAAGGAGGGAGATTGCTAGTAAAATGGCTGGAATGGCGAACCCGAGCACAAGGAGATGAGAAATGAGGTGCGTTTTAGAAACTTTTCCCCATCACACGGTGTACCATCTTCTGGGTTTCTCATGCATGTTTTCGATGTAGGAAGATGCCCTTGAACCTGGAGATTTGGGACCCATGCGATGGGTACCACGCAGTATTACTTTAAAGGGTCTGCGTTTGCTCACCCAACCTCACCAAACCTCTCAGCCGCAACAGTGTCCACCCTTATGTCTCATCCAGCTGTGGGTCTAGATATGGTCAATCCAGGTTGCATCACAGCCCCTGAACGCATTGTGTAAGAATTTCGCTCTCTTTCACTGTCTTTGTTTCATGGGTTTTTCAAAGTAATTTATTTTTATAATGGGGTTTAGCTGCTTTTCACTGCTGTGTTTATGCCGCTTTACACCCACTTGACACACTAACAGAGAGATATCAATACATAGCTTTTAAGATTATTACTAGTCAGACATATTCTTGTGCGGTGAATAGGGCGTGTTGAGTCCAGTTCTCTGAGCAAGGAGTAGGTCTTGTCTATTACATATTGGGTTTATGGAACGGTATCTGAGCTAATTTGAAACCCTTGTTTTATGTATCACCCCACCTCACCTTTCCGGTTAAGCAGCCATAGTGTGTTTTCTGCATGTGTGACTCTGTTCTGTTTTGTAATACAGTTCAAGTGTAACGGTTTTTACATTCCCTCTATAAGTGATACCTTATGAGAAGTGTCCTTTTCTGTGTGACTTATTTCACTTAGAATCGTCGTACCTAAATCCACTCATCATGCTGCTACTAGCCTTATGACATTGATTTCATGGCTGAGTGATATTCCATTGTACATAAGGACCACAACTTCTTTATCCATTTTTCTCTTTCCTGGGATATTGAAGGTGGAATGAAGTGGAGGTCCTTGTCAACAGAGCAGCCCTAAACTTTGGGGTGCTTGTGTCTTGCTGATTTTTAATTTTCCCAATTTATACCCCCATGAGTGGAAGTGCCCTATGCTCTCTAAGCTTTGCTTTTTAGACGTTTCAGGACTCACCGTACACTTCTCCAGAGTGGCTGTTGACAATTTACATCCCGCCCATCAGTGTAGCAAGGCTCCCATTTCTCCATGGCCTGTCCTGCATTTTTGGTTTTGAGACTTTTTTCAGCATGGCCCTTTTGACCGATGGGAAGCGAGACATCTTTGTAGCGCTGATTTGCCTTTCCAGGTTGCTTGGTTGGCCAAAAAGGGCGTATGCGTTTTTTCCTGAATATATTCAGGAAAAAACGCATACGCCCTTTTTGGCCAAGGGCATCATTGTCAACGTTTTGCCGCTTTTCATGTGCTTTAAAGGCGATTCGAATCTACCTCCTGAAATCTGTTTCCTGCAATTCTGCCTTGATTTCAAATCCTCTTCTTTGCCTTCCCTCAATATATTTGTGGACGAGAGTTATCATTTATAACTCTGCAGGTTTGTGAATTGCAGTGCCCTGAACCTCCATTGTACAACTCGCTTTTTAGGGAGCTGGCCGCAAAAGCGCAGGATGGCTTCAGGCCCTGTTCTAGTTCCGCGGGGCAGGCTGAGCCTGTGGTTAATTCTTCTTCCTGATGGGTAAATAGAGTGACCTGTGCCTGTCCCGACACCAAGAGCTAGTCTCTCATTGGTTCCCCATCTTCCCGTTCATCCTCCGGACAAATTGCATCCTGTACGGCAGAGGAGTTTAACGGTGCTGATGCTCCAAGTAGGGAGATTCCTAGTAAAGTGGCTGGAATCGCAAACCCGAGCACAAGGAGATGAGAAATGAGGTGCGTTTTAGAAACTTTTCCACATCACACGGTGTACCATCTTCTGGGTTTCTCATGCATGTTTTCGATGTAGGAAGATGCCCTTGAACCTGGAGATTTGTGACCCATGCGATGGGTACCATGCAGTATTACTGTAAAGGGTCTGCGTTTGCTCACCCAACCTCACCAAACCTCTCAGCCCCAAGAGTGTCCACCCTTATGTCTCATCCAGCTGTGGGTCTAGATATGGTCAATCCAGGTTGCATCACAGCCCCTGAACGAATTGTGTAAGAATTTCGCTCTCTTTCACTGTCTTTGTTTCATGGGTTATTCAAAGTAATTTATTTTTATAATGGGGTTTAGCTGCTTTTCACTTCTGTGTTTATGCCGCTTTACACCCACTTGACACACTAACAGAGAGATATCTAAACATAGGTTTTAAGATTATTACCAGTCAGATATATTCTTCTGCGGTGAATAGGGCGTGTTGAGTCCAGTTCTCTGAGAAAGGAGTAGGTCTTGTCTATTACATATTGGGTTTATGGAACGGTATCTGAGCTAATTTGAAACCCTTGTTTTATGTATCACCCCACCTCACCTTTCCCGTTAAGCAGCCATAGTGTGTTTTCTGCATGTGTGACTCTGTTCTGTTTTGTAATTCAGTTCAAGTGTAACGGTTTTTACATTCCCTCTATCAGTGATACCTTATGAGAAGTGTCCTTTTCTGTGTGACTTATTTCACTTAGAATCGTCGTACCTAAATCCACTCATCATGCTGCTACTAGCCTTATGACATTGATTTCATGGCTGAGTGATATTCCATTGTACATAAGGACCACAACTTCTTTATCCATTTTTCTCTTTCCTGGGATATTGAAGGTGGAATGAAGTGGAGGTCCTTGTCAACAGAGCAGCCCTAAACTTTGGGGTGCTTGTGTCTTGCTGATTTTTCATTTTCCCAATTTATACCCCCATGAGTGGAAGTGCCCTAAGCTCTCTAAGCTTTGCTTTTTAGACGTTTCAGGACTCACCGTACGCTTCTCCAGAGTGGCTGTTGACAATTTACATCCCGCCCATCAGTGTAGCAAGGCTCCCATTTCTCCATGGCCTGTCCTGCATTTCTGGTTTTGACACTTTTTTCAGCATGGCCCTTTTGACCGATGGGAAACGAGACATCTTTGTAGCGCTGATTTGCCTTTCCAGGTTGCTTGGTTGGCCAAAAAGGGCGTATGCGTTTTTTCCTGAATATATTCAGGAAAAAACGCATACGCCCTTTTTGGCCAAGGGCATCATTGTCAACGTTTTGCCGCTTTTCATGTGCTTTAAAGGCGATTCGAATCTACCTCCTGAAATCTGTTTCCTGCAATTCTGCCTTGATTTCAAATCCTCTTCGTTGCCTTCCCTCAATATATTTGTGGACGAGAGTTATCATTTATAACTCTGCAGGTTTGTGAATTGCAGTGCCCTGAACCTCCATTTTACAACTCGCGTTTTTGGGAGATGGCCGCAAAAGCGCAGGATGGCTTCAGGCCCTTTTCTTGTTCCGGGGGGCAGGCTGAGCCTGTGGTTAATTCTTCTTCCTGATGGGAAAATAGAGTGACCTGTGCCTGTCCCAACACCAAGATATAGTCTCTCATTGGTTTCACGTCTTCCCGTTCATCCTCAGGACAAATTGCAACCTGTACGGAACAGGAGGTTAAAGGTGCTGATGCTCCAAGTAGGGAGATTGCTAGTAAAGCGGCTGGAAAACGAACCCGGCCACAAGGAGATGAGAAATGAGGTGCGTTTTAGAAACCTTTCCACATCACACGGTGTACCATCTTCTGGGTTTCTCATGCATGTTTTCGATGTAGGAAGATGCCCTTGAACCTGGAGATTTGGGACCCATGCGATGGGTACCACGCAGTATTACTTTAAAGGGTCTGCGTTTGCTCACCCAACCTCACCAAACCTCTCAGCCCCAAGAGTGTCCACCCTTATGTCTCATCCAGCTGTGGGTCTAGATATGGTCAATCCAGGTTGCATCACAGCCCCTGAACTCATTGTGTAAGAATTTCTATCTCTTTCACTGTCGTTGTTTCATGGGTTTTTCAAAGTAATTTATTTTCATAATGGGGTTTAGCTGCTTTTCACGGCTGTGTTTATGCCGCTTTACACCCACTTGACACACTAACAGAGAGATATCAATACATAGGTTTTAAGATTATTACTAGTCAGATATATTCTTGTGCGGTGAATAGGGCGTGTTGAGTCCAGTTCTCTGAGCAAGGAGTAGGTCTTGTCTATTACATATTGGGTTTATGGAACGGTATCTGAGCTAATTTGAAACCCTTGTTTTATGTATCACCCCACCTCACCTTTCCCGTTAAGCAGCCATAGTGTGTTTTCTGCATGTGTGACTCTGTTCTGTTTTGTAATACAGTTCAAGTGTAACGGTTTTTACATTCCCTCTATAAGTGATACCTTATGAGAAGTGTCCTTTTCTGTGTGACTTATTTCACTTAGAATCGTCGTACCTAAATCCACTCATCATGCTGCTACTAGCCTTATGACATTGATTTCATGGCTGAGTGATATTCCATTGTACATAAGGACCACAACTTCTTTATCCATTTTTCTCTTTCCTGGGATATTGAAGGTGGAATGAAGTGGAGGTCCTTGTCAACAGAGCAGCCCTAAACTTTGGGGTGCTTGTGTCTTGCTGATTTTTAATTTTCCCAATTTATACCCCCATGAGTGGAAGTGCCCTATGCTCTCTAAGCTTTGCTTTTTAGACGTTTCAGGACTCACCGTACACTTCTCCAGAGTGGCTGTTGACAATTTACATCCCGCCCATCAGTGTAGCAAGGCTCCCATTTCTCCATGGCCTGTCCTGCATTTTTGGTTTTGAGACTTTTTTCAGCATGGCCCTTTTGACCGATGGGAAGCGAGACATCTTTGTAGCGCTGATTTGCCTTTCCAGGTTGCTTGGTTGGCCAAAAAGGGCGTATGCGTTTTTTCCTGAATATATTCAGGAAAAAACGCATACGCCCTTTTTGGCCAAGGGCATGATTGTCAACGTTTTGCCGCTTTTCATGTGCTTTAAAGGCGATTCGAATCTACCTCCTGAAATCTGTTTCCTGCAATTCTGCCTTGATTTCAAATCCTCTTCTTTGCCTTCCCTCAATATATTTGTGGACGAGAGTTATCATTTATAACTCTGCAGGTTTGTGAATTGCAGTGCCCTGAACCTCCATTTTACAACTCGCTTTTTAGGGAGCTGGCCGCAAAAGCGCAGGATGCCTTCAGGCCCTGTTCTGGTTCCGGGGGCAGGCTGAGCCTGTGGTTAATTCTTCTTCCTGATGGGAAAATAGAGTGACCTGTGCCTGTCCCAACACCAAGAGCTAGTCTCTCATTGGTTCCACGTCTTCCAGTTCATCCTCAGGACAAATTGCAACCTGTACGGAACAGGAGGTTAAAGGTGCTGATGCTCCAAGTAGGGAGATTGCTAGTAAAGCGGCTGGAATAGCGAACCCGGCCACAAGGAGATGAGAAATGAGGTGCGTTTTAGAAACTTTTCCACATCACACGGTGTACCATCTTCTGGGTTTCTCATGCATGTTTTCGATGAAGGAAGATGCCCTTGAACCTGGAGATTTGTGACCCATGAGATGGGTACCATGCAGTATTACTGTAAAGGGTCTGCGTTTGCTCACCCAACCTCACCAAACCTCTCAGCCCCAAGAGTGTCCACCCTTATGTCTCATCCAGCTGTGGGTCTAGATATGGTCAATCCAGGTTGCATCACAGCCCCTGAACGAATTGTGTAAGAATTTCGCTCTCTTTCACTGTCTTTGTTTCATGGGTTATTCAAAGTAATTTATTTTTATAATGGGGTTTAGCTGCTTTTCACTTCTGTGTTTATGCCGCTTTACACCCACTTGACACACTAACAGAGAGATATCAATACATAGGTTTTAAGATTATTACCAGTCAGATATATTCTTCTGCGGTGAATAGGGCGTGTTGAGTCCAGTTCTCTGAGCAAGGAGTAGGTCTTGTCTATTACATATTGGGTTTATGGAACGGTATCTGAGCTAATTTGAAACCCTTGTTTTATGTATCACCCCACCTCACCTTTCCCGTTAAGCAGCCATAGTGTGTTTTCTGCATGTGTGACTCTGTTCTGTTTTGTAATTCAGTTCAAGTGTAACGGTTTTTACATTCCCTCTATCAGTGATACCTTATGAGAAGTGTCCTTTTCTGTGTGACTTATTTCACTTAGAATTGTCGTACCTAAATCCACTCATCATGCTGCTACTAGCCTTATGACATTGATTTAATGGCTGAGTGATATTCCATTGTACATAAGGACCACAACTTCTTTATCCATTTTTCTCTTTCCTGGGATATTGAAGGTGGAATGAAGTGGAGGTCCTTGTCAACAGAGCAGCCCTAAACTTTGGGGTGCTTGTGTCTTGCTGATTTTTAATTTTCCCAATTTATACCCCCATGAGTGGAAGTGCCCTATGCTCTCTAAGCTTTGCTTTTTAGACGTTTCAGGACTCACCGTACGCTTCTCCAGAGTGGCTGTTGACAATTTACATCCCGCCCATCAGTTTAGCAAGGCTCCCATTTCTCCATGGCCTGTCCTGCATTTCTGGTTTTGACACTTTTTTCAGCATGGCCCTTTTGACCGATGGGAAGCGAGACATCTTTGTAGCGCTGATTTGCCTTTCCAGGTTGCTTGGTTGGCCAAAAAGGGCGTATGCGTTTTTTCCTGAATATATTCAGGAAAAAACGCATACGCCCTTTTTGGCCAAGGGCATCATTGTCAACGTTTTGCCGCTTTTCATGTGCTTTAAAGGCGATTCGAATCTACCTCCTGAAATCTGTTTCCTGCAATTCTGCCTTGATTTCAAATCCTCTTCGTTGCCTTCCCTCAATATATTTGTGGACGAGAGTTATCATTTATAACTCTGCAGGTTTGTGAATTGCAGTGCCCTGAACCTCCATTTTACAACTCGCGTTTTTGGGAGATGGCCGCAAAAGCGCAGGATGGCTTCAGGCCCTTTTCTTGTTCCGGGAGGCAGGCTGAGCCTGTGGTTAATTCTTCTTCCTGATGGGAAAATAGAGTGACCTGTGCCTGTCCCAACACCAAGATATAGTCTCTCATTGGTTTCACGTCTTCCCGTTCATCCTCAGGACAAATTGCAACCTGTACGGAACAGGAGGTTAAAGGTGCTGATGCTCCAAGGAGGGAGATTGCTAGTAAAGTGGCTGGAATGGCGAACCCGAGCACAAGGAGACGAGAAATGAGGTGCGTTTTAGAAACTTTTCCCCATCACATGGTGTACCATCTTCTGGGTTTCTCATGCATGTTTTTGATGTAGGAAGATGCCCTTGAACCTGGAGAGTTGGGACCCATGCGATGGGTACCATGCAGTATTACTGTAAAGGGTCTGCGTTTGCTCACCCAACCTCACCAAACCTCTCAGCCCCAAGAGTGTCCACCCTTATGTCTCATCCAGCTGTGGGTCTAGATATGGTCAATCCAGGTTGCATCACAGCCCCTGAACGAATTGTGTAAGAATTTCGCTCTCTTTCACTGTCTTTGTTTCATGGGTTATTCAAAGTAATTTATTTTTATAATGGGGTTTAGCTGCTTTTCACTTCTGTGTTTATGCCGCTTTACACCCACTTGACACACTAACAGAGAGATATCTAAACATAGGTTTTAAGATTATTACCAGTCAGATATATTCTTGTGCGGTGAATAGGGCGTGTTGAGTCCAGTTCTCTGAGCAAGGAGTAGGTCTTGTCTATTACATATTGGGTTTATGGAACGGTATCTGAGCTAATTTGAAACCCTTGTTTTATGTATCACCCCACCTCACCTTTCCCGTTAAGCAGCCATAGTGTGTTTTCTGCATGTGTGACTCTGTTCTGTTTTGTAATTCAGTTCAAGTGTAACGGTTTTTACATTCCCTCTATCAGTGATACCTTATGAGAAGTGTCCTTTTCTGTGTGACTTATTTCACTTAGAATCGTCGTACCTAAATCCACTCATCATGCTGCTACTAGCCTTATGACATTGATTTCATGGCTGAGTGATATTCCATTGTACATAAGGACCACAACTTCTTTATCCATTTTTCTCTTTCCTGGGATATTGAAGGTGGAATGAAGTGGAGGTCCTTGTCAACAGAGCAGCCCTAAACTTTGGGGTGCTTGTGTCTTGCTGATTTTTAATTTTCCCAATTTATACCCCCATGAGTGGAAGTGCCCTATGCTCTCTAAGCTTTGCTTTTTAGACGTTTCAGGACTCACCGTACGCTTCTCCAGAGTGGCTGTTGACAATTTACATCCCGCCCATCAGTGTAGCAAGGCTCCCATTTCTCCATGGCCTGTCCTGCATTTCTGGTTTTGACACTTTTTTCAGCATGGCCCTTTTGACCGATGGGAAACGAGACATCTTTGTAGCGCTGATTTGCCTTTCCAGGTTGCTTGGTTGGCCAAAAAGGGCGTATGCGTTTTTTCCTGAATATATTCAGGAAAAAACGCATACGCCCTTTTTGGCCAAGGGCATCATTGTCAACGTTTTGCCGCTTTTCATGTGCTTTAAAGGCGATTCGAATCTACCTCCTGAAATCTGTTTCCTGCAATTCTGCCTTGATTTCAAATCCTCTTCGTTGCCTTCCCTCAATATATTTGTGGACGAGAGTTATCATTTATAACTCTGCAGGTTTGTGAATTGCAGTGCCCTGAACCTCCATTTTACAACTCGCGTTTTTGGGAGATGGCCGCAAAAGCGCAGGATGGCTTCAGGCCCTTTTCTTGTTCCGGGGGGCAGGCTGAGCCTGTGGTTAATTCTTCTTCCTGATGGGAAAATAGAGTGACCTGTGCCTGTCCCAACACCAAGATATAGTCTCTCATTGGTTTCACGTCTTCCCGTTCATCCTCAGGACAAATTGCAACCTGTACGGAACAGGAGGTTAAAGGTGATGATGCTCCAAGGAGGGAGATTGCTAGTAAAGTGGCTGGAATGGCGAACCCGAGCACAAGGAGATGAGAAATGAGGTGCGTTTTAGAAACTTTTCCCCATCACACGGTGTACCATCTTCTGGGTTTCTCATGCATGTTTTCGATGTAGGAAGATGCCCTTGAACCTGGAGATTTGGGACCCATGCGATGGGTACCACGCAGTATTACTTTAAAGGGTCTGCGTTTGCTCACCCAACCTCACCAAACCTCTCAGCCGCAACAGTGTCCACCCTTATGTCTCATCCAGCTGTGGGTCTAGATATGGTCAATCCAGGTTGCATCACAGCCCCTGAACGCATTGTGTAAGAATTTCGCTCTCTTTCACTGTCTTTGTTTCATGGGTTTTTCAAAGTAATTTATTTTTATAATGGGGTTTAGCTGCTTTTCACTGCTGTGTTTATGCCGCTTTACACCCACTTGACACACTAACAGAGAGATATCAATACATAGGTTTTAATATTATTACCAGTCAGATATATTCTTGTGCGGTGAATAGGGCGTGTTGAGTCCAGTTCTCTGAGCAAGGAGTAGGTCTTGTCTATTACATATTGGGTTTATGGAACGGTATCTGAGCTAATTTGAAACCCTTGTTTTATGTATCACCCCACCTCACCTTTCCCGTTAAGCAGCCATAGTGTGTTTTCTGCATGTGTGACTCTGTTCTGTTTTGTAATTCAGTTCAAGTGTAACGGTTTTTACATTCCCTCTATCAGTGATACCTTATGAGAAGTGTCCTTTTCTGTGTGACTTATTTCACTTAGAATCGTCGTACCTAAATCCACTCATCATGCTGCTACTAGCCTTATGACATTGATTTCATGGCTGAGTGATATTCCATTGTACATAAGGACCACAACTTCTTTATCCATTTTTCTCTTTCCTGGGATATTGAAGGTGGAATGAAGTGGAGGTCCTTGTCAACAGAGCAGCCCTAAACTTTGGGGTGCTTGTGTCTTGCTGATTTTTAATTTTCCCAATTTATACCCCCATGAGTGGAAGTGCCCTATGCTCTCTAAGCTTTGCTTTTTAGACGTTTCAGGACTCACCGTACGCTTCTCCAGAGTGGCTGTTGACAATTTACATCCCGCCCATCAGTTTAGCAAGGCTCCCATTTCTCCATGGCCTGTCCTGCATTTCTGGTTTTGACACTTTTTTCAGCATGGCCCTTTTGACCGATGGGAAGCGAGACATCTTTGTAGCGCTGATTTGCCTTTCCAGGTTGCTTGGTTGGCCAAAAAGGGCGTATGCGTTTTTTCCTGAATATATTCAGGAAAAAACGCATACGCCCTTTTTGGCCAAGGGCATCATTGTCAACGTTTTGCCGCTTTTCATGTGCTTTAAAGGCGATTCGAATCTACCTCCTGAAATCTGTTTCCTGCAATTCTGCCTTGATTTCAAATCCTCTTCGTTGCCTTCCCTCAATATATTTGTGGACGAGAGTTATCATTTATAACTCTGCAGGTTTGTGAATTGCAGTGCCCTGAACCTCCATTTTACAACTCGCTTTTTAGGGAGCTGGCCGCAAAAGCGCAGGATGCCTTCAGGCCCTGTTCTGGTTCCGGGGGCAGGCTGAGCCTGTGGTTTATTCTTCTTCCTGATGGGAAAATAGAGTGACCTGTGCCTGTCCCAACACCAGGAGCTAGTCTCTCATTGGTTCCACGTCTTCCAGTTCATCCTCAGGACAAATTGCAACCTGTACGGAACAGGAGGTTAAAGGTGCTGATGCTCCAAGTAGGGAGATTGCTAGTAAAGCGGCTGGAATAGCGAACCCGGCCACAAGGAGATGAGAAATGAGGTGCGTTTTAGAAACCTTTCCACATCACACGGTGTACCATCTTCTGGGTTTCTCATGCATGTTTTCGATGTAGGAAGATGCCCTTGAACCTGGAGATTTGGGACCCATGCGATGGGTACCACGCAGTATTCCTTTAAAGGGGCTGCGTTTGCTCACCCAACCTCACCAAACCTCTCAGCCGCAACAGTGTCCACCCTTAGGTCTCATCCAGCTGTGGGTCTAGATATGGTCAATCCAGGTTGCATCACAGCCCCTGAACGCATTGTGTAAGAATTTCTCTCTCTTTCACTGTCTTTGTTTCATGGGTTTTTCAAAGTAATTTATTTTTATAATGGGGTTTAGCTGCTTTTCACTGCTGTGTTTATGCCGCTTTACACCCACTTGACACACTAACAGAGAGATATCAATACATAGGTTTTAAGATTATTACTAGTCAGATATATTCTTGTGCGGTGAATAGGGCGTGTTGAGTCCAGTTCTCTGAGCAAGGAGTAGGTCTTGTCTATTACATATTGGGTTTATGGAACGGTATCTGAGCTAATTTGAAACCCTTGTTTTATGTATCACCCCACCTCACCTTTCCCGTTAAGCAGCCATAGTGTGTTTTCTGCATGTGTGACTCTGTTCTGTTTTGTAATACAGTTCAAGTGTAACGGTTTTTACATTCCCTCTATAAGTGATACCTTATGAGAAGTGTCCTTTTCTGTGTGACTTATTTCACTTAGAATCGTCGTACCTAAATCCACTCATCATGCTGCTACTAGCCTTATGACATTGATTTCATGGCTGAGTGATATTCCATTGTACATAAGGACCACAACTTCTTTATCCATTTTTCTCTTTCCTGGGATATTGAAGGTGGAATGAAGTGGAGGTCCTTGTCAACAGAGCAGCCCTAAACTTTGGGGTGCTTGTGTCTTGCTGATTTTTAATTTTCCCAATTTATACCCCCATGAGTGGAAGTGCCCTATGCTCTCTAAGCTTTGCTTTTTAGACGTTTCAGGACTCACCGTACACTTCTCCAGAGTGGCTGTTGACAATTTACATCCCGCCCATCAGTGTAGCAAGGCTCCCATTTCTCCATGGCCTGTCCTGCATTTTTGGTTTTGAGACTTTTTTCAGCATGGCCCTTTTGACCGATGGGAAGCGAGACATCTTTGTAGCGCTGATTTGCCTTTCCAGGTTGCTTGGTTGGCCAAAAAGGGCGTATGCGTTTTTTCCTGAATATATTCAGGAAAAAACGCATACGCCCTTTTTGGCCAAGGGCATGATTGTCAACGTTTTGCCGCTTTTCATGTGCTTTAAAGGCGATTCGAATCTACCTCCTGAAATCTGTTTCCTGCAATTCTGCCTTGATTTCAAATCCTCTTCTTTGCCTTCCCTCAATATATTTGTGGACGAGAGTTATCATTTATAACTCTGCAGGTTTGTGAATTGCAGTGCCCTGAACCTCCATTTTACAACTCGCTTTTTAGGGAGCTGGCCGCAAAAGCGCAGGATGCCTTCAGGCCCTGTTCTGGTTCCGGGGGCAGGCTGAGCCTGTGGTTAATTCTTCTTCCTGATGGGAAAATAGAGTGACCTGTGCCTGTCCCAACACCAAGAGCTAGTCTCTCATTGGTTCCACGTCTTCCAGTTCATCCTCAGGACAAATTGCAACCTGTACGGAACAGGAGGTTAAAGGTGCTGATGCTCCAAGTAGGGAGATTGCTAGTAAAGCGGCTGGAATAGCGAACCCGGCCACAAGGAGATGAGAAATGAGGTGCGTTTTAGAAACTTTTCCACATCACACGGTGTACCATCTTCTGGGTTTCTCATGCATGTTTTCGATGAAGGAAGATGCCCTTGAACCTGGAGATTTGTGACCCATGAGATGGGTACCATGCAGTATTACTGTAAAGGGTCTGCGTTTGCTCACCCAACCTCACCAAACCTCTCAGCCCCAAGAGTGTCCACCCTTATGTCTCATCCAGCTGTGGGTCTAGATATGGTCAATCCAGGTTGCATCACAGCCCCTGAACGAATTGTGTAAGAATTTCGCTCTCTTTCACTGTCTTTGTTTCATGGGTTATTCAAAGTAATTTATTTTTATAATGGGGTTTAGCTGCTTTTCACTTCTGTGTTTATGCCGCTTTACACCCACTTGACACACTAACAGAGAGATATCAATACATAGGTTTTAAGATTATTACTAGTCAGGTAGATTCTTGTGTGGTGAATAGGGCGTGTTGAGTCCAGTTCTCTGAGCAAGGAGTAGGTCTTGTCTATTACATATTGGGTTTATGGAACGGTATCTGAGCTAATTTGAAACCCTTGTTTTATGTATCACCCCACCTCACCTTTCCCGTTAAGCAGCCATAGTGTGTTTTCTGCATGTGTGACTCTGTTCTGTTTTGTAATTCAGTTCAAGTGTAACGGTTTTTACATTCCCTCTATCAGTGATACCTTATGAGAAGTGTCCTTTTCTGTGTGACTTATTTCACTTAGAATCGTCGTACCTAAATCCACTCATCATGCTGCTACTAGCCTTATGACATTGATTTCATGGCTGAGTGATATTCCATTGTACATAAGGACCACAACTTCTTTATCCATTTTTCTCTTTCCTGGGATATTGAAGGTGGAATGAAGTGGAGGTCCTTGTCAACAGAGCAGCCTAAACTTTGGGGTGCTTGTGTCTTGCTGATTTTTAATTTTCCCAATTTATACCCCCATGAGTGGAAGTGCCCTATGCTCTCTAAGCTTTGCTTTTTAGACGTTTCAGGACTCACCGTACGCTTCTCCAGAGTGGCTGTTGACAATTTACATCCCGCCCATCAGTTTAGCAAGGCTCCCATTTCTCCATGGCCTGTCCTGCATTTCTGGTTTTGACACTTTTTTCAGCATGGCCCTTTTGACCGATGGGAAGCGAGACATCTTTGTAGCGCTGATTTGCCTTTCCAGGTTGCTTGGTTGGCCAAAAAGGGCGTATGCGTTTTTTCCTGAATATATTCAGGAAAAAACGCATACGCCCTTTTTGGCCAAGGGCATCATTGTCAACGTTTTGCCGCTTTTCATGTGCTTTAAAGGCGATTCGAATCTACCTCCTGAAATCTGTTTCCTGCAATTCTGCCTTGATTTCAAATCCTCTTCGTTGCCTTCCCTCAATATATTTGTGGACGAGAGTTATCATTTATAACTCTGCAGGTTTGTGAATTGCAGTGCCCTGAACCTCCATTTTACAACTCGCGTTTTTGGGAGATGGCCGCAAAAGCGCAGGATGGCTTCAGGCCCTTTTCTTGTTCCGGGGGGCAGGCTGAGCCTGTGGTTAATTCTTCTTCCTGATGGGAAAATAGAGTGACCTGTGCCTGTCCCAACACCAAGATATAGTCTCTCATTGGTTTCACGTCTTCCCGTTCATCCTCAGGACAAATTGCAACCTGTACGGAACAGGAGGTTAAAGGTGCTGATGCTCCAAGGAGGGAGATTGCTAGTAAAGTGGCTGGAATGGCGAACCCGAGCACAAGGAGATGAGAAATGAGGTGCGTTTTAGAAACTTTTCCCCATCACATGGTGTACCATCTTCTGGGTTTCTCATGCATGTTTTTGATGTATGAAGATGCCCTTGAACCTGGAGAGTTGGGACCCATGCGATGGGTACCATGCAGTATTACTTTAAAGGGTCTGCGTTTTCTCACCCAACCTCACCAAACCTCTCAGCCCCAAGAGTGTCCACCCTTATGTCTCATCCAGCTGTGGGTCTAGATATGGTCAATCCAGCTTGCATCACAGCCCCTGAACGCATTGTGTAAGAATTTCTCTCTCTTTCACTGTCTTTGTTTCACGGGTTTTTCAAAGTAATTTATTTTTATAGTGGGGTTTAGCTGCTTTTCACAGCTGTTTTTATGCCGCTTTACACCCACTTGACACACTAACAGAGAGATATCAATACATAGGTTTTAAGATTATTACTAGTCAGGTAGATTCTTGTGTGGTGAATAGGGCGTGTTGAGTCCAGTTCTCTGAGCAAGGAGTAGGTCTTGTCTATTACATATTGGGTTAATGGAACGGTATCTGAGCTAATTTGATACCCTTGTTTTATGTATCACCCCACCTCACCTTTCCCATTAAGCAGCCATAGTGTGTTTTCTGCATGTGTGACGCTGTTCTGTTTTGTAATTCAGTTCAAGTGTAACGGTTTTTACATTCCCTCTATCAGTGATACCTTATGAGAAGTGTCCTTTTCTGTGTGACTTATTTCACTTAGAATCGTCGTACCTAAATCCACTCATCATGCTGCTACTAGCCTTATGACATTGATTTCATGGCTGAGTGATATTCCATTGTACATAAGGACCACAACTTCTTTATCCATTTTTCTCTTTCCTGGGATATTTAAGTTAGAATGAAGTGGAGGTCCTTGTCAAGAGAGCAGCCCTAAAATTTGGGGTGCTTGTGTCTTGCTGATTTTTCATTTTCCCAATTTATACCCCCATGAGTGGAAGTGCCCTATGCTCTCTAAGCTGTGTTTTTTAAATGTTTCAGGACACACCGTACACTTCTCCAGAGTGGCTGTTGGCAATTTACATCCCGCCCATCAGTGTAGCAAGGCTCCCATTTCTCCATGGCCTGTCCTGCATTTCTGGTTCTGACACTTTTTTCAGCATGGCCCTTTTGACCGATGGGAAGCGAGACTTCTCTGTAGCGCTGATTTGCCTTTCCAGGTTGCTTGGTTGGCCAAAAAGGGCGTATGCGTTTTTTCCTGAATATATTCAGGAAAAAACGCATACGCCCTTTTTGGCCAAGGGCATCATTGTCAACATTTTGCCGCTTTTCATGTGCTTTAAAGGCGATTCGAATCTACCTCCTGAAATCTGTTTCCTGCAATTCTGCCTTGATTTCATATACTCTTCTTTGCCTTCCCTCAATATATTTGTGGACGAGAGTTATCATTTATAACTCTGCAGGTTTGTGAATTGCAGTGCCCTGAACCTCCATTTTACAACTCGAGTTTTTGGGAGCTGGCCGCAAAAGCGCAGGATGGCTTCAGGCCCTGTTCTGGTTCCGGGGGGCAGGATGAGCCTGTGGTTAATTATTCTTCCTGATGGGAAAATAGAGTGACCTGTGCCTGTCCCAACACCAAGAGCCAGTCTCTCACTGGTTCCCCGTCTTCCCGTTCATCCTCAGGACAAATTGCAACCTGTACGGAACAGGAGGTTAAAGGTGCTGATGCTCCAAGTAGGGAGATTGCTAGTAAAGCGGCTGGAATGGCGAACCTGGGCACAAGGAGATGAGAAATGAGGTGCGTTTTAGAAACCTTTCCCCATCACACGGTTTACCATCTTCTGGGTTTCTCATGCATGTTTTCGATGTAGGAAGATGCACTTGAACCTGGAGATTTGGGACCCATGGGATGGGTACCACGCAGTAGTACTTTAAAGGGTCTGCGTTTGCTCACCCAACCTCACCAAACCTCTCAGCCCCAAGAGTGTCCACCCTTACGTCTCATCCATCTGTGGGTCTAGATATGGTCAATCCAGGTTGCATCACAGCCCCTGAACGCATTGTGTAAGAATTACTCTCTCTTTCACTGTCTTTGTTTCATGGGTTTTTAAAAGTAGTTTATTTTTATAATGGGGTTTAGCTGCTTTTCACTGCTGTGTTTATGCCGCTTTACACCCACTTGACACACTAACAGAGAGATATCAATACATAGGTTTTACGATTATTATTAGTCAGATATATTCTTGTGTGGTGAATAGGGCGTGTTGAGTCCAGTTCTCTGAGCAAGGAATAGGTCTTGTCTATTACATATTGGGTTTATGGAACGGTATCTGAGCTAATTTCATACCCTTGTTTTATGTATCACCCCACCTCACCTTTCCCGTTAAGCAGCCATAGTGTGTTTTCTGCACGTGTGACTCTGTTCTGTTTGGTAATTCAGTTCAAGTGTAACGGTTTTTACATTCCCTCTATCAGTGATACCTTATGAGAAGTGTCCTTTTCTGTGTGACTTATTTCACTTAGAATCGTCGTACCTAAATCCACTCATCATGCTGCTACTAGCCTTATGACATTGATTTCATGGCTGAGTGATATTCCATTGTACATAAGGACCACAACTTCTTTATCCATTTTTCTCTTTCCTTGGATATTTAAGGTGGAATGCAGTGGAGGTCCTTGTCAAGAGAGCAGCCCTAAACTTTGGGGTGCTTTTGTCTTGCTGATTTTTCATTTTGCCAATTTATATCCCCATGAGTGGAAGTGCCCTATGCTCTCTAAGCTGTGTTTTTTAGATGTTTCAGGACACACCGT
The DNA here is from genome assembly GCF_965194805.1 of Balaenoptera borealis. Classification (NCBI taxonomy): domain Eukaryota; kingdom Metazoa; phylum Chordata; class Mammalia; order Artiodactyla; family Balaenopteridae; genus Balaenoptera; species Balaenoptera borealis. Next base: position 537,271 of record NW_028123694.1, read on the forward strand.
ACACTTCTCCAGAGTGGCTGTTGGCAATTTACATCCCACCCATCAGTGTAGCAAGGCTCCCATTTCTCCATGGCCTGTCCTGCATTTCTGGTTTTGACACTTTTTTCAGCATGGCCCTTTTGACCGATGGGAAGCGAGACTTCTTTGTAGCGCTGATTTGCCTTTCCAGGTTGCTTGGTTGGCCAAAAAGGGCGTATGCGTTTTTTCCTGAATATATTCAGGAAAAAACGCATACGCCCTTTTTGGCCAAGGGCATCATTGTCAACGTTTTGCTGCTTTTCATGTGCTTTAAAGCGAATCGAATCTACCTCCTGAAATTTGTTTCCTGCAATTTTGCCTTAATTTCAAATCCTCTTCTTTGCCTTCCCTCAATATATTTGTGAACGTGAGTTATCATTTATAACTCTCCAGGTTTGTGAATTGCAGTGCCCCGTAGCTCCATTTTACAACTCACTTTTTTGGGAGCTGGCCGCAAAAGCACAGGATGGCTTCAGGCCCTGTTCTCGTTCCGGGGGGCAGGCTGAGCCTGTGGTAAATTCTTCTTCCTGATGGGACAATTGAGTGACCTGTGCCTGTCCCAACACCAAGAGCTAGTTTCTCATTGGTTCCCCGTCTACCCGTTCATCCTCAGGACTAATTTCAACCTGTACGGAACAGGAGGTTAAAGTGCTGATGCTCCAAGTAGGGAGATTGCTAGTAAAGCAGCTGGAATGGCGAACCCGGGCACAAGGAGATGAGAAATGAGGTGCGTTTTAGAAACCTTTCCCCATCACACGGTGTACCATCTTCTGGGTTTCTCATGCATGTTTTCGATGTAGGAAGATGCCCTTGAACCTGGAGATTTGGGACCCATGCGATGGGTACCACGCAGTATTACTTTAAAGGGTCTGCGTTTGCTCACCCAACCTCACCAAACCTCTCAGCCCCAAGAGTGTCCACCCTTATGTCTCATACAGCTGTGGGTCTAGATATGGTCAATCCAGGTTGCATCACAGCCCCTGAACGAATTGTGTAAGAATTTCTCTCTCTTTCACTGTCTTTGTTTCATGGGTTTTTAAAAGTAGTTTATGTTTATAATGGGGTTTAGCTGCTTTTCACTGCTGGGTTTATGCCGCTTTACACCCACTTGACACACTAACAGAGAGATATCAATACATAGGTTTTAAGATTATTACTAGTCAGATATATTCTTGTGTGGTGAATAGGGCGTGTTCAGTCCAGTTCTCTGAGCAAGGAGTAGGTCTTGTCTATTACATATTGGGTTTATGGAACGGTATCTGAGCTAGTTTGAAACCCTTGTTTTATGTATCACCCCACCTCACCTTTCCCGTTAAGCAGCCATAGTGTGTTTTCTGCATGTGTGACTCTGTTCTGTTTTGTAATTCAGTTCAAGTGTAACGGTTTTTACATTCCCTCTATCAGTGATACCTTATGAGAAGTGTCCTTTTCTGTGTGACTTATTTCACTTAGAATCGTCGTACCTAAATCCACTCATCATGCTGCTTCTAGCCTTATGACATTGATTTCATGGCTGAGTGATATTCCATTGTACATAAGGACCACAACTTCTTTATCCATTTTTCTCTTTCCTGGGATATTTAAGGTGGAATGAAGTGGAGGTCCTTGTCAACAGAGCAGCCCTAAACTTTGGGGTGCTTGTGTCTTGCTGATTTTTCATTTTCCCAATTTATACCCCCATGAGTGGAAGTGTCCTATGCTCTCTAAGCTGTGTTTTTTAAATGTTTCAGGACACACCGTACACTTCTGCAGAGTGGCTGTTGGCAATTTACATTCCGCCCATCAGTGTAGCAAGGCTCCCATTTCTCCATGGCCTGTCCTGCATTTCTGGTTTTGACACTTTTTTCAGCATGGCCATTTTGACCGAAGGGAAGCGAGTCTTCTTTGTTGCGCTGATTTGCCTTTCCAGGTTGCTTGGTTGGCCAAAAAGGGCGTATGCGTTTTTTCCTGAATATATTCAGGAAAAAACGCATACGCCCTTTTTTGGCCTAGGGCATCATTGTCAACGTTTTTCCGCTTTTCATGTGCTTTAAAGGTGATCCGAATCCACCTCCTGAAATCTGTTTCCTGCAATTCTGCCTTGATTTCAAATCCTCTTCTTTGCCTTCCCTCAATATATTTGTGGACGAGACTTATCATTTATAACTCTGCAGGTTTGTGAATTGCAGTGCCCTGAACCTCCATTTTACAACTCGCTTTTTAGGGAGCTGGCCGCAAAAGCGCAGGATGGCTTTAGGCTCTGTTCTGGTTCCGGGGGACAGGCTGAGCCTGTGGTTAATTCTTCTTCCTGATGGGAAAGTAGAGTGACCTGTGCCTGTCCCAACACCAAGAGCTAGGCTCTCATTGGTTCCCCGTCTTCCCGTTCATCCTCAGGACAAATTGAAAGCCTGTACGGAACAGGAGGTTAAAGGTGCTGATGCTCCAAGTAGGGAGATTGCTAGTAAGGCGGCTGGAATGGCGAACCCGGGCACAAGGAGATGAGAAATGAGGTGCGTTTTAGAAACCTTTCCCCATCACATGGTGTACCATCTTCTGGGTTTCTCATGCATGTTTTTGATGTAGGAAGATGCCCTTGAACCTGGAGATTTGGGACCCATACGATGGGTACCACGCAGTATTACTTTAAAGGGTCTGCGTTTGCTCACCCAACCTCACCAAACGTCTCAGCCCCAAAAGTTTCCACCCTTATGTCTCATCCAGCTCTGGTTCTAGTTATGGTCAATCCAGGTTGCATCACAGCCCCTGAACGCATTGTGTAAGAATTTCTCTCTCTTTCACTGTCTTTCTTTCATGGGTTTTTCGAAGTAATTTATTTTTATAATGGGGTTTAGCTGCTTTTCACTGCTGTGTTTATGCCCCTTTACACCCTCTTGATTCACTTACAGAGAGAAATCAATACATAGGTTTTAAGATTTTTACTAGTCAGATATATTCTTGTTCGTTGAATAGGGGGTGTTGCATCCACTTCACTGAGCAAGGAGTAGGTCTTGTCTATTACATATTGGGTTTATGGATCGGTATTTGAGCTAATATGAAACCCTTGTTTTATGCATCACCCCACCTCACCTTTCCCGTTAAGCAGCCATAGTGTGTTTTCTAAATGTGTGACTCTGTTCTGTTTTGTAATTCAGTTCAAGTGTAACGGTTTTTACATTCCCTCTACAAGTGATATCTTATGATAAGTGTCTTTTTCTGTGTGACTTATTTCACTTAGAATCGTCGAACATAAATCCACTCATCATGCTGCTAATAGCCTTATGACATTGATTTCATGGCTGAGTGATATTCCATTGTATATAAGGACCACAACATCGTTATCCATTTTCCTATTTCCTGGGATATTTAAGGTGTAATGAAGAGGAGGTTCTTGTCAACAGAGCAGCCCTAAACTTTGGTGTGCCTATGTCTTGCTGATTTTTAGTTTTCCCAATTTATACGCCCATGAGTGGAAATGCCCTATGCTCTGTAAGCTGTGTTTTTTAGATGTTTCAGGACACACCGTACACTTCTCCAGAGTGGCTGTTGGCAATTTACATCCCGCCCATCACTGTAGCAAGGCTCCCATTTCTCCATGGCCTGTCCTGCATTTCTGGTTTTGACACATTTTTCAGCATGGCCCTTTTGACCAATGGGAAGCGAGACTTCTTTGTAGCGCTGATTTGCCTTTCCAGGTTGCTTGGTTGGCCAAAAAGGGCGTATGCGTTTTTTCCTGAATATATTCAGGAAAAAACGCATACGCCCTTTTTGGCCAAGGGTATCATTGTCAACGTTTTGCCGCTTTTCATTTGCTTTAAAAGCGATTCGAATCTACCTCCTTAGGTCTGTTTCCTGCAATTCTGCCTTGCTTTCAAATCCTCTTCGTTGCCTTCCCTCAATATATTTGTGGACGAGAGTTATCATTTATAACTCTGCAGGTTTGTGAATTGTAGTGCCCCTGAGCTCCATTTTTCAACTCGATTTTTTGGGAGTTGGCAGCAAAAGCGCGGGATTGCTTCAGGCCCTGTTCTACTTCCGGGGGGCAGGCTGAGCCTGTGGTTAATTCTTCTTTCTGAAGGGAAAATATAGTGACCTGTGCTTGTCCGAACACCTAGATCTAGTCTCTCATTGGTTCCCCCTCTTCCCGTTCATCCTCAGTACAAATTGCAACCTGTACGGAACAGGAGGTTAAAGGTGCTGATGCTCCAAGTAGGGTGATTGCTAGGAAAGTGGCTGGAATGGCGAACCCGAGCACAAGGAGAGGAGAAATGAGGTGCGTTTTAGAAACCTTTCCCGATCACACAGTGTACCACCTTCTGGGTTTCTCATGCATGTTTTCGATGTAGGAAGATGCCCTTGAACCTGGAGATTTGGAACCCATGGAATGGGTAACAGGCAGTATTACTTTAAAGGCTCTGCGTTTGCTCCCCAACCTCACCAAGTCTCTCAGCCCCGAGAGTGTCCACCCTTATGTCTCCTCCAGCTGTGGGTCTAGATATGGTCAATCCAGGTGGCATCACAGCCCCTGAACGAATTTTGTAAGAATTTCTCTCTCTTTCACTGTCTTCGTTTCACGGGTTTTTAAGAGTAATTTATTTTTATAATGGGGTTTAGCTGCTTTTCACGGCTGTGTTTATGCCGCTTTACACCCACTTGACTCACTTCCAGAGAGATATCAGTACATAGGTTTTACGATTCTTACTAGTCATATATGTTCTTGAGCGGTGAATAGGGGGTGTTGAGTCCAGTTCACTGAGCAAGGAGTAGGTCTTGTCTATTACATATTGGATTTATGGAACGTTATCTGAGCTAATTTGAAATCCTTGTTTTATGCATCACCCCACCTCACCTTTCCCGTTAAGCAACCATAGTATGTTTTCTTAATGTGTGACTCTGTTCTGTTTTGTTATTCCGTTCAAGTGTAGCAGTTTTTACATTCCCTCTGTTAGTGATATCTTATGATAAGTGTCTTTTTCTGTGTGACTTATTTCACTTAGAATAGTCCTACCTAAATCCACTCATCATGCTGCTACCAGCCTTATAATATTTATCTCACGCCCGAGTGATATACAATTGTACATATGGACCACAACTTCTTTATCCATTTTTCTCTTTCCTTGCATATTTAAGGTGGAATTAAGTGGAGGTTCTTGTCTACAGAGCAGCCCTAATGTTTGGGGTGCCTGTGTCTTGCTGATTTTTAGTTTTCCCAATTTATACGCCCATGAGTGGATGTGCCCCTTTCTCTCTAGCTGTGTTTTTTAGATGTTTTAGGAAACACCATACCCTTCTCCAGAGTCATCATTGGCAATTTATACCCCACCCATCAGTGTAACAAGGCTCCCTTTCCTCCCTGGCCTCTCCTGCATTTCTTGTTTTTACACTTTTTTAGCAAGGCCATTTTGACCGATGGGAAGTCAGACTTCTTTGTAGTGCTGAATTGCATTTCCGGCTTGCTTGGTTGGCCACAAAGGGCCTATGGGTTTTTTCCTGAATTCATTCAGAAAAAAACGCATATGCTCTTTTTGGCCAAGTGCATCATTGTCGACGTTTTGATGTTTTTCATGTGCTTTAGGGGTGATTCAAATCTAACTCCTGAAATCTGTTTCCTGCAATTCTGCCTTGATTTCAAATCCTCTTCGTTGCCTTCCCTCAATATATTTGTGGACGAGAGTTATCATTTATAACTCTGCATATTTGTGAATTGCAGTGCCCCTGAGCTCCATTTTTCAACTCGCTTTTTTGGGAGCTTTCCGCAGAAACTCTCATTTGCTTCTGGCCCTACTCTGGTTCCCGGTGGCAGGCTAAGCCTTTGCTTAATTCTTCTTCCTGACTGGAAATTAGAGTGACATGTGCCTCTCCGAACATCTAGGGCTTGGCTCTCCTTGTTTCTCCTCCTTCCCCTTCTTCCTTTGGACAAATTCCGATTTCTGTGCAACTGGATGTTGAAGGTGCTGACATCCTCAAGTGGGGAGATTTTAAGGAAAAAGGCTGGAGGGGTGAACCCAACAACCAGGAAATTAGGCGTTTTGGTGCCTTTTCCAAAATCTTCCTGATCCAACCGTGTTCCATCTTCTGGGTGTCACAGGCATGTTTTAGCTGTAGGAAAGGTCCCGTGTATGTAAGGAGAACACAAGGGATTTTTCCAAATCAGTGTCTCCCCGAACTCCAATCTGGGGAATTTTTAAGCTACTGGTACATGTGTGTTCATTAAGGGACTTGGGCCGTAGGCAGAGTCCGAACTTTAGATGATTGAAGTCTTTAGGTTCAGAAACGCTCACCATCGGCCTCCTTTAGTTTCCATTTTATCTGTAGTTGATAGATGATGTCGATATAGATATCTATTGTTTTTCAGGTTATTTCCCCTCAGGGGTCATTACAAAATATTGAGTATAGTTCCCTGTGCTATACAGTAGTTCCTTGTTGATGATATATTTTATACATAGCAGTGTGTATATGTTAATCTGAAACTGTTAATTTATCCCTCCTCCCACCTTTCCCCTTTGGTAATAAAAAATATAAGATTTTATACTTCTCAGAAATCTAGGAGCTGAAAGAGAGGTATCATTTTCAATGGAAAATCATTCCAAACAAGGTTGAAACTTCAACCAAGATTATTAGATGTACATCCTTGGAAAGAAATCACTGCATTTCTCTACTCTTGACCTGACAAATAAGACAAACCCCTCCACTGAACTTGCTTATAATAAAGTGATGGAAATATCAAATGGAAGTGTTAGAAACATCTTATTTTACACGAGCCTTATACACTGCTCTATGTTAATTACAGTTTGGCTCACACATCTGTTCATTGAAGTTACAATGTTCTCAAATTCTGTTACTGATCCTGCAGAGTGGGCCCCAACAAGGGTCTCCCTGCCCAGTGTCATTGGAGCCAGCAGATCGAGACTGACTTTGGTTCAGAAGCAAAGGAAAACTTTATATTTTGATCAGAGAATGGAGAGGTGAGAGTGTGTGCTCCCCTGCGGGTTGTGGGCCGGGCTGCTGTGTAGGGATCCTGTCAGCATCAGCGGGAGGGAGGGGGCGGAGCTCTCGAGGGCCAGGTTGGCTGGAGCTCAGGCTCCTATGTCGCAGAGTCTGCACGGGGCCCCACGAGCTGAGGTGTCGGCCCAGCCATTTTGCACTAGGAAATCGGGTCTGAAGTGTCGGGTGTGGGACCTCTGCATGTGGAAACCTAGGAGCAAGTGAAATTAGACAAAGCACAAAGGAAAAAATGGTTAGACTTTATTTTATTGCCCAGATTCTATTTTTATCTCCCAGGAATTTTTAATGGGCTTTGCCAGTAACAAAGCCCTCCTCTGCCTTTTGTCCCATTCCTCATTCTTGGGGCGCTGAGGGTGCAGACACGTCTTCTGTAAATGCTTCATGCTGAGTTGGGTGTCCTCATACCCGGGGGGAGGGGCAGGACTTCTCCCCAGCAGCCTCCAGGTGAGGTTGATTGTCCGCAGGCCTCCTCCCTCACTGCTCGTCTGCCTGAGCACCAGCATTGGAAGTTTTATAGATTCTAATGACCTTTAAGGGTCCAGGAAAGAGATGTGCAGAGACGCTGGGGGGGTGGGCGGTTTTACCCTGCTCCACATTGGTTCGGCCCCCTTAGGCTGATGGTTTCTGCCAGCCTAGATGCTCTGACCAGTAGTCTGTGCTTTCTTCAGTTAGGCCACTGAATTAACGTACAAACAGCACCAGGTGTCAGAGCCCTGCTTGCTCAACTCCCAGACAGTCCAGGGCCGGTGGTGATCCAGGACCATGATGGCCACTCAGTCAACGGCCTTTTGAAGTAGCCAGGAGTACAGCCGGTCTCATTGGCCGCCGTCACTGCGGTGTCTGTAGGCTTTTCTATGGTGGCAGCGTTATTTACGGTTCCCCTGCCAAGTTTATTAGCTCCGCTCTGGGTGCAGTAAGTCCTGTAAGCAATAGTCTGCTCTTTTGGGGCACACTCTTGTTGTTTTCTGAGAGAAGCTCCAGGTCAAGTGATGGTCACACGAGTCGTCATGGGGGCCCATTGCCCCAGGTTGTCTCTCTGGAGGTTGGTGTTGGAGGGCCTCCTCACTCGAGGTCATTGTGCCCACGGAGCAATCCCTGCAACTTCAGGGCATGGTGGGTGGTTAGGATCACCAAGTGGCGTCCTTTTCCCTTAGGAGGGAGCTGGCCTTGCGGGCTGCTGATTTCCAGGTTTTTAGATACCCCCAGTATCCTGGTCGGATGGGGTGGCTGGCCAATGCCTGGAGGGCATTCTTGCATTGTTCCATTTCAAGTGGTCCCAGTTTTTGCACTAATACTCCAAGGGCGATTCGCCTTGGACCAGGAATGTAAAGGTCAAAGGGTTTAGCTAACTTAGGGAGGTCCAGGGCCAGGGTCTGAATTGACTGCTCTTTCCATTCTTGAAAGGCCGCTTCTGGATTCTATTCAAAAGGATCATCATCTTTTCCTTTCAGTGTTTCATATAGAGGCCCAGCTATTAGACTGTAGTTAGGGATCCAGATGCAGCAAACCCCGGTCTCCCCAGGAACCCCTAAGCTGTCTTCTAGTTTCAGGAAAGGTGAGGCTGCAAATGGCTTCTTCCCTTTCCTGGGGTGGGCTTCTCCGACCTTCTGTGCGAATGAAGCCCAGGAAGGCCACCTTAGTTTGTGATATTTGAGCCTTTTCCTTGGACACCTTCTATCTTTTATTGGCTAGGTAGTTCAGAGGCCTCCTTAGTCGGGCTGGTGATCAGAATGTCATCTGCATATTGAAGGAGGGTTCCCTTCTCCAGAGGTAGATCTTTTAGGTCTTTAGCTAACGTTTCCCCAAAGATGGTGTGGGAATTTTTGAACCCCTGGGGCAGGACGGCCCAGCAGTATTGTTTTTGTTGTAGGTTGAGTCCTGCCACTCACAGCCAAAATTTCTTGTGACTCTGGGACTAATGGAATACAGAAGAAGGCATCATTGAAGTCTAATACAGAATGCCATGTCCTGGTGGATGGTAGAATGACCAGCAGGGTGTAGGAATTAGGAACTACTAGATGTATATCCTCTGTGGCTTCACTGACTGTCCTGGCGTCCTCTACCAGGTCCCCAGCAGCCCACGGGGCTCTTGTGGTCAGGCCCCTCCCAGGATATGGAGCTCACCTGGGCAGGTACGCAGCAGCCCACGGGGCTCTCATGGGCAGGCCCCTCCCTGGATATGGAGCTCCCGTGGACAGGTACCCCGGCAGGGCTGGGCACACAGGAACCGTGCACATAGCCCTCATTGCAGAGCACCCCCAGCACCCCTGTCACTCAGAGCTGACACAGAGCACCTCAGAGCAGAGCTTGAACTAACAAACAGCAGCTCCAACAGGTCTGTGACCCTAGGCTTCACTCTGTGCGGCCTCCCTCTGCCTGGTCTTCCAGGGGCTTCCACTGCAGCCGGGGCACCAGGCCTCTGTCTCCACCCACCACCCCTCCTCTCCCTGACTCCTGGGTTCCTCTCATTAGCAGAGGGTCTTCTTGAAGTTGTCTCCCACTCATGGACCAGATAAAATGATTCGAAAACAAGCCAGGGCTGCCGCCCCTTATCTATCCTGACTCTCGGGACCCTACACCTGTTCCTTGGATCTGGCCGGTGCAGCAAGGCCCATTTTCTGCAACTCTGAGCCCCTGAGGGGCGAGGATTGGCTGACCTGGGCAGCCTGACCCGGCCGGCCAGCCCTTCCCAGGTGTGCCTGGGTTGAGGTCAATATAAACACCCCTCCAGGCAGCAAAAGCCTCTGCAGCTGTGCCTGACGCCATATTCTCTGCCCCGTCAGCAGTCTCGGGGTTGGGCTGGTGGGAGGGAGTAGGGCCCACGGCTCTATGAGTGGCCCAGTGTGACTGGGGCTCTGCTGGACTTTCTGCAGGAGTTGCCGGGCTGCCACCTGCTAAAGAAGAGGATGTGTCACCCATACTTGCTGCTGGAATTTCTCCCCGGGCAGAGGTGAGGAAGGAAAAAAGCAGTGGGGGCCGGGACAGGAGGGGTACCTCAGGCAGGGAAATGGAAAGCTTCCAGACGAGCGCCCGGGGCCAGGACCATCCTGGCTGGCCTGCAGGCACCAAGTCGGCCTGCGTGCTGTCGCTGGTGTGACTCCAAGCCCCTTCCTCTAGTTTTTAAAGTCTTTGCACACATTCAGGTGTTTTACCTGGGAAGGGTGGGAAAAGTTCAGCAGCAGCTGGCCTGGGGCTCAGCTCACGTTTACTCAGAGACGCCTCCTCACGGTCCCCCAGCTTTGCAATGAGGACGCTCCTCGTGTGGGGGCTGCTGGCTGCATGGGAGATGATTCCCCACCTGTGACCAACTTCAGAATTGTTTACCCCTGGAGCAAGTGCCCTGATAGGGTTTTCCTCTGTATGACCAGTGGGTTCTGTTTTTTTTTTTTTTCTTTTTTGGTTCAAGGTAAGTTTTATTCCTCTTTTTGTATTTATGGATATAAGCATGGAAATAATTCATTCATATAAATACGTCTATGGGAAGGGCAGAACTTTTTTTTCTGTTTTATTTTTTTAAGTATTACTTATTTTTTAATTTTTGAATTTATTTTATTCATTTTTTTATACAGCAGGCTCTTATTGGTAACCTATTTTATACATATAAGTGTATATATGTCAATCCCAGGCTCGCAATTCATCCCACCACCACCACCCTGCCACTTTCCCCCCTTGGTGTCCATACATTTGTTCTCTACATCTGTGTCTCTATTTGTGCCTTGCAAACCGGTTCATCTTTACCATTTTTCTAGGTTCCACATGTATGCGTTAATATACGATATTTGTTTTTCTCTTTCTGACTTACTTCACTCTGTATGACAGTCTCTAGATCTATCCACGTCTCTACAAATGACCCAATTTCATTCCTTTTTATGGCTGAGTAATATTCCATTTTATATATGTAGCACATCTTTTCTGTTCGTCTGTCTATGGGCATTTAGGTTGCTTCCATGACCTGGCTATTGTAAATAGTGCTGCAATGAATATTGTGGTGAATATGTCTTTTTGAATTATGGTTTTCTCTGGGTATATGGCCAGTAGTGGGATTGCTGGGTCATATGGTAATTCTATTTTTAGTTTTTTAAGGAACCTCCATACTGTTCTCCATCGTGACTGTATCAATTTACATTCCCACAAATAGTGTAAGAGGGTTCCCTTTTCTCCACACCCTCTCCAGCATTTGTTGCTTGTAGATTTTCTGATGATGCCCATTCTAACTCGTGTGAGGCGATACCTCATTGTAGTTTTGGTTTATATTTCTCTAATAATTAGTGATGTTGAGCAGCTTTTCATGTGCTTCTTGGTCATCTGTATGTCTTCTTGGGACAAATGTCTATTTACGTCATCTGCCCATTTTTGGATTGGGTTGTTTGTTTTTTTACTGTTGAGCTGCATGAGCTGTTTATATACATTGGAGATTAATCCTTTGTCCATTGATTCGTTTGCAAATATTTTCTCCCATTGTGAGGGTTGTCTTTTCGTCTTGTTTGTAGTTTCCTTTGCTTTGCAAAAGCTTTTAGGTTTCATTTGCTCCCATATGTTTATTTTTTTTTTTATTCCATTACTCTAGGAGGTGGATCAAAAAAGATCTTGCTGTGATTTATGTCAAAGAGTATTCTTCCTATGTTTTCCTCTAAGAGTTTTATAGTGTCCGGTCTTACATTTCGGTCTCTAATCCATTTTGAGTTTATTTTTTGTGTATGGTGTTAGGGAGTGTTCTAATTTCATTCTTTTACATGTAGCTGTCCATTTTTCCCAGCACCACTTATTGAAGAGACTGTCTTTTCTCCTTTGTATACCCTTGCCTCCTTTGTCATAGTTTAGTGGGCCATAGGTGTGTAGGTTTATCTCTGGGCTTTTTTTTTTCTTTTACATCTTTATTGGAGTATAATTGCTTTACAATTGTGTGTTAGTTTCTGCTGTATAAAAAAGTGAATCAGCTGTGCGTATACATATAACACCATATCCCCTCCCTCTTGCACCTCCCTCTCACTCCCTTATCCCACCCTTTTAGGTGGTCACAAAGCACAGAGCTGATCTCCCTGTGCTATGTGGCTGCTTCCCAGTAGCTATCAATTTTACATTTGGTAGTGTATATATGTCCATACCACTCTCTCACTTTGTCCCAGCTTACCCTTCCCTCTCCCCATGTCCTCAAGTCCTTTCTCTACGTCTGTGTCCTTAATCCTTTCCTGCCCCTAGGTTCTTCATAAACTTTTTTTTTTTAAGATTCCATATATATGTGTTAGCATACGGTATTTGTTTTTCTCTTTCTGACTTACTTCACTCTGTAGGACAGACTCTAGATCCATCCACCTCACTAAAAGTAACTCAATTTCGTTTCTTTTTATGGCTGAATAATGTTCCATTGTATATTTGTGCCACATCTTCCTTATCCATTTATCTGTTGATGGACACTTAGGTTGCTTCCATGTCCTGGCTATTGTAAATAGAGCTACAGTGAACGTTGTGGTACATGACTCTTTTTGAATTATGGTTTTCTCAGGGTAAATGTCCAGGAGTGGGTTTGCTGGGTTGTATGGTAGTTCTATTTTTAGTTTTTAAGGAACCCCCATACCGTTCTCCCTAGTGGCTATATCAATTTACATTCCCACCAACAGTGCAAGAGGGTTCCCTTTGCTCCAATAAATGCCTCTCCAGCATTTATTGTTGGTAGATTTTTTGATGATGGCCATTCTGACTGGTGTGAGGTGATACCTCACTGTAGTTTTGATTTGCATTTCTCTAATGATTAGTGATGTTCAGCATCCTTTCATGTGTTTGTTGGCAACCTGTATATCTTCTTTGGAGAAATGTCTATTTAGGTCTTCTGCCCATTTTTGGATTGGGTTGTTTGGTTTTGTGATATTGAGCTACATGAGCTGCTTTTTGGAGATTAATCCTTTGCCATTTGCTTCATTTGAAAATATTTTCTCCCATTCTGATGGTTGTCTTTTCATCTTGCTTATGTTTTCCTTTGCTGTGCAAAAGAATTTATGTTTCATTCGGTCCCATTTTTTTATTTTTGTTTTTATTTCCATTTCTCTAGGAGGTGGGTCAAAAAGGATCTTGCTGTGATTTATGTCATAGACTGTTCTGCTTATGTTTTCCTCTAAGAGTTTTATAGTGGCTGGTCTTATATTTAGGTCTCTAATCCATTTTGAGTTTATTTTTGTGTATGGTGTTAGGGAGTGTACTAATTTCATTCTTTTACATGTAACTGCCCAGTTTTCCCAGCACCACTTGCTGAAGACACTGTCTTTTCTCCATTGTATACCCTTGCCTCCTTTGTCATAGATTAGTGAACCATAGGTACGTGGGTTTATCTCTGTGCTTTCTATCCTGTTCTATTGACCTATATTTCTGTTCTTCTGTCAGTACCATATTATCTTGATTACTGTAGCTTTGCAATATAGTCTGAAGTCTGGAAGTCTGATTCCTCCAGCTCTTTTTTTCCCCCCCTCAAGACTGCTTTGGCTATCCAGGGTCTTTTGTGTCTCCCTACAAATTTTAAGATTTTTTTTTCTTGTTCTGTAGAAAATGCCAAAGGTATTTTGATCGGGATTGCATTGAATCTGTAGATTGCTTTGGGTAGTATAGTCATTTTCACAATATTGATTCTTCTAATCCGAGAACATGGTATATGTCTCCATCTGTTTATATCATCTTTGATTTCTTTCATCAGTGTCTTATAGTTTTCTGAGTACAGGTCTTTTACTTCCTTAGGTAGGTTTATTCCTAGGTATTTTATTCTTTTTGTTGCAGTGGTAATGGGATTGTTTCCTTAATTTCTCTTTCTGATCTTTCATTGTTAGTGTATAGGAATGCAAGCAATTTCTGTGCATTAATTTTGTATCCTGCAACTTTACCAAATTCATTGATTAGCTCCAGTGGTTTTCTGGTGGCATCTTTAGGATTCTCTATCTATGATATCATGTCATCTGCGAACAGTGACAATTTTACTTCTTCTTTTCCTTTTTGTATTCCTTTTATTTCTTTTTCTTCTCTGATTGCCATGGCTAGGACTTCCAAAACTATGTTGAATAGCAGTGGTGAGAGTGGACATCCTCGTCTTGTTCCTGATCTTAGAGGAAACGCTTTCAGTTTTTCACCATTGAGAATGCTGTTTGCTGTGGGTTTGTCATATATGGCCTTTATTATGTTGAGGTAGTTTCCCTCTAGGCCCACACTCTGCAGAGTTTTTATCGTAAATGAGTGTTGAATTTTCTCAAAATCTTTTCCTTCATCTATTGAGATGATCATATGCTTTTATTCTACAATTTGTTAATATGGTGTATCACATTGATTTGTGTATATTGAAGAATCCTCGCATCCCTGGGATAAACCCCACTTGATCATGGTGTATGATCCTTTTCATGTGTTGTTCGATTCTGTTTGCTAGTATTTTGTTGAGGATTTTTACATCTATATTCATCAGTGATATTGGTCTATAATTTTCTTTCCTTGTAGTATCTCTGTCTGATTTTGGTATCAGGGTGATGGTGGTCTCATAGAATGAGTTTGGGAGTGTTCCTTCCGCTGCAATTGTTTTGAAGAATTTGAGAAGGTTGGGTGTTAGCTCTGCTCTAAATGTTTGATAGAATTCACCTGTGATGCCATCTGGTTCTGGACTTTTGTTTGTTGGAAGATTTTTAATCACAGTTTCAATTTCATTGCTTGTGATAGGTTTGTTCATATTTTCTATTTCTTCCTGGTTCAGTCTTAGAAGGTTATCCCTTTCTAAGAATTTGTCCATTTCTTCCAGATTATCCATTTTATTGGCCTAGAGTTGCTTGTAGTAGTCTCTTAGGATGCTTTGTATTCCTGTGGTGTCTGTTATAACTTCTGCTTTTTCACTTCTAATTTTGTTGATTTGCGTCCTCTCCCTCTTTTTCTGGAGTCCGGCTAGAGGTTGATCATTTTTGCTTATCTTCTCAAAGAACCAGCTTTTAGTTTTATTG